>NC_035445.2:21294415-21894415 GCF_002127325.2 Helianthus annuus | reverse complement strand
ACAGGTTTCCATATCCGTATTCAATCGATAACAAGTTAATAACAAATTATGATCAAATTAAACAATTATGTGACTATGTGCTTATGTGTTTCCTTATGTATTGTTGTGTGATCCAAATTATGTTATCCAAATCTTCGTAGAATCTTACATATCCGTGTACAAGAGATTCATAGTAGGATGCCCAAAGGTATTACTTAAAATCCTCAATGGACTGCTATGTTATAGTTAAGTCCCTCGGATTATAAAGTACTACTTCATAATTAGACCCCTTGAGTGGTCTAGCTAAACAGATTCATCCAAAAATCTGGTTAGGGATATCATGTGATGATATAGCTGAAAGGACTCCTTGGTGGCCTAACCAAGAGGATCCCCTGTCGATCTAATTAAAAGGAACCGATGGAAGTCTAGTCACCCTCGTCACAAGTTTGATATACTTCCCCAAAACATTACAAAACAAACTGTGCGGACTGTGCAAGGGATTACGTAATTATGGATGCATACATAATTATGGAATTTAGTGCACAGAAATCACAGCAAGTTCTGTCATGTGTCTAGAGTTAACCCTATTCATTTCCAATTCTGATGAAGCATCCGTTGAGGAAAAATGAACTAGCTATTCATTTTTCACTTCTGAAGAATATCCGTTGAGGGAATGAATATCCGTTTATCCTTCATTTCCAAATCTGAAGAATACCCATCGAGGAAAATGACTCCGTTTGTTCATTTTCGTTTCTGAAGATTTATCCGTTGAGGAAATGAATATCCGTTGTGTAATCCTTCATTTCCAACTCTGAGGAAGCAACCGTTGAAGATGACTCCGTTTGTTCATTTTCGTTTCTGAAGATTATCCGTTGAGGAAATGAATATCCGTTGTGTAATACTTCATTTCCAACTCTGAGGAAGCAACCGTTGAAGATGGCCCCGTTTGTTCATTTTCGTTTCTGAAGATTATCCGTTGAGGAAATGAATATCCGTTGTGTAATCCTTCATTTCCAACTCTGAGGAAGCAACCGTTGAAGATGACTCTGTTAGTTTATTTTCGTTTCTGAAGATTATCCGTTGAGGAAATGAATATCCGTTGTGTAATACTTCATTTCCAACTCTGAGGAAGCAACCGTTGAAGATGACCCCGTTTGTTCATTTTCGTCTCTGAAGATTATCCGTTGAGGAAATGAATATCCGTTGTGTAATCCTTCATTTCCAATTCTGATGAAGCAACCATTGAAAATGACCCGTCTGTTCATTTTCGTTTCGGAAGAATGACCGTTAAGGAAATGACAAGATATTGCCTTACATATCATTGGTGGTTATTTGGCAAATTCACAAATAGACTTCTACGAATAAATTTCGGGACGAAATTTCCTAAAGTAGGGGAGACTGTGAGACCTGTGTCACCGCGACCATCAAACAAATACCAAGCCGATGAAATATTGTATTTCATACTTGGGATCTTGTATAAATATGTGTATGTTTTGCACATATCAATTATTGTTCAATTTCAAACTCTACATCGCTTTCTAGAGCATTATACGCAAACTGGTGCGTAAACGTACTCAGTTTAATGCGACAAATACTCCGGAACATCAACATATACTCAACATACCTTAAATAACCTTTACATAACTTAGAAATAAGTTTTGAAGGCTTGGGTATAGCAAAAACAAGTTAATTCGCTTACTGGGACTAAACTTGACAAACTGCGAAAGTATGCCAATTTGAACTGTAACGAACATTCCGGAACATGTTCATAAGTTAAACATACCCTAAATATCCTCTACATAGCTTAGAAATAGGCTTTGAGGTGTTTGGTATGCTAAAACAAACTTTTGGATCATTCAGGGACTAAAAGTATCAAAAAGTGCACAAGTTTGCACTTTCGCGCATAACTTACGTTCTGAATACATCCGGACATCCAAAAATTTATGTAAGCATCCTTATATTATGCCTTAGTGTTGGGCATGAGAAAAATCCATTCGTCGCGTCATTTGGATCGTCTTTCGCGCTTATGCGCATTCCGTCGTAATTAAGCGAACATCGCAATCGTACGGCCAAACGAACCGACATCCGGAATATTTTTGAGCATATTTCATGTCCCCTACACTTTAACTTCATCTTAGAGCCTTGAAATGAGGTTAACGGGGCTTAAACGTGCCAAAAATGGGCCAAAATACGTGTTTCTGAAGTGCAGGGACCAAAATTGTAAATTCTGATCTGGGAACCTTAGGCGGGGCGCGTAAGGATTTACCAAATCCTTACGCGGGGCGCGTGAGACTGTCAGACAGAAAAATCTTTGCATTTAATGCAGTTTGGCCTTTCGTTCGATCAAGGGGCAATGCCCTTTCACCCAATCAGGAGCCAAGGGCCAAGTTCTGACTTACCACAAGAATTTGACAAGTGTACGCTCGAGATCGCGGCACGATATTCGATAAACGATCCTAACGGTTCCACTTTTCCTATAAATACCCCCCCCCCTTTGTTCCAAAAACCCACAAAATCTGATCTTAAGGCTCTAAGTTGGAACCATTGTTCCATACCTGAGCTATTTGATCTAGATTAGCACTCGGGGACCTTCCGTAAGTCTTCTTTCGCTCTTTTATCGCTTTTCGAGTCCGAAAGTCAACATTTTGTTGACTTTCTGCATTGACCAGCTTATGGTCGATGCGAAGTTCATGGAACTTCATAACGTGAGCGTGATCACGATGGTTATAGTCCGTAGTGACTATACCTACTGATCACCACGTTAACTAGGCTCAGTGACGGGTCGTAGTTTCGGCCAAAATGTGCATTCTTGCATATTTTGTAACCAAACTACTCGTGAGCATCAAAGCCGTTTGTTTTGATGTCAAACCTGTTTTCTAAACTTAGTTAAGCATGTTCTAACATGCTTAGCTCGTCACTTTTAGTTTAGTGCTTATACAGGGTCGTAAGGTAAGCGATCTAAACCATCGCTTATACTTTCGAACCCGACCCATTTGGTCGATCTTTAGGATCCGACCAAACACATTAGGTGACCATAGCTATAACCTTCCGAGGTTATACCTTGTGGTCACGATGTTAGGCGTTCCGGACGCGTTCTACGCAAACGACGCGTTAGGGTAGCCTAAGCTACCTAAACGGGTCATGATGGGGCGTAAGCACTTAGGTTAGGTTTCATTTTAGTATGTAGGCTTTGTTAAACCATATTACACGAGTCTCCATACTCGTTTGGTTTACGAACCCGCATACTATCCGACCCTCCGATTTTGGTCCGGTATATTAATATAGATACCTATTAGGTGCCGTTTGATATCCCGTGACCTCTAGCATTATCTGGTTATTATACAAGGAATTCAAAGCAATCTCAGGTGAGTACATTGAACCCCTCTTTTACTGTTTTCCAAACTGTTTTGGGGTGAAACACATGTGCCTACTTGCTACTTTTATGCTTTCCGGTTTTCACATCATATACTACTATGTTCGATAGTACATATATAGTACATGATTTCATTGTGTTTATGCTATGTATGCCCATTGTGTGCGTACTTAGTACATTGCTATACATTTCATGCTACGTACGCCCATTGTGTGCATACGTAGTACATTGTTTCACATTGCATTACTGTTGCATATGCTCATCCAGCATATGAACACATTACACTACATTTTGAACCGTTGTACTCTACAATACATTTCATGCTACGTACGCCTATTGTGTGCATACGTAGTACATTGTTTCACATTGCATTACTGTTGCATATGCTCATCCAGCATATGAACACATTACACTACATTTTGAACCGTTGTACTCTACAATACATTTCATGCTACGTACGCCCATTGTGTGCATACGTAGTACATTGTTTCACATTGCATTTCTGTTGCATATGCTAATCCAGCATATGAACACATTATACTACATTTTGAACCGTTGTAACCATTTGACTATATGGACCGTCTTACCCTTTTGATTTCATGAACCGTCTGTAACCATTGAACCGTGTAAACCAGTTGCATCCATTGACATGAATTACATTTGACAATAGACATTTGACTATACATGAACATTTCTACCGTTGTTAAACATTTCATCTTGATGGTTTGGTTTGAGTAAGTGATTAAGTAACGAGGCGCGTGTAATATGAAACAAGCATGGTGGATACGCCGCTGGTACTTCCTATATATAAGTGTTTGTATGGTATTACATATCGTAGCGATATTTGAATCATTTCAATTTGAGACATAGAGCATTTTATACAAATAACACGCTTTTCACAAGACATTGATTTACAAACAACAAATCTTATACAAACTCTTTTTACATGGTTATTCAGTTAACCATGCATTGTTCTCTTATTTATACATATCATTTGATCTTACCGTTTTTCAAATGATTTACAAGACAAAGCAAAATACGAGGTTCATGACTAAACATTTTCTCAAACTCAAGTCATGAATTCCGTTTTCACAAAACCAATGTATCTCACAGGCATTTTTATGCTGACGTACCTATTTTCACATGTGTTTTCAGGAGATGATGCATAGGACTTATCAAGACATACTTAGGCGGACCTGTGCCTTAGTGACTTAAAACGAGACAAGAACTAGTTAATTTATGTTATGTACACTTTGATTCTTGTTTAGACAAGGTAAACCTTCATGTTTGATTTATAAAACGAAACTTCATTTGCCATGGATTTGAAACAATTGATTCTGTTACAACACTCCCCGACGTTTCCGCCACGTTTTGTATGTTCTACGTGGTCGGGGTGTGACAGGCGCCGCGCCATTTGAAGCCCTATATGGCCGCAAGTGCAGATCACCGCTTTGACGTAGGTGATAGACAGTTGGTTGGTCCTGATGTGGTCCAGGAAACCACAGATAGAATTGTACAGATCCGAGATCGCATCAGTGCGGCTCGTGACCGTCAGAAAGCCTACGCGGATCGAAAAAGGAAACCTCTGGAGTTTGAAGTAGGAGATATGGTTTTGTTGAAGGTATCACCCTGGAAGGGTGTGGCACGCTTCGGGAAGCGTGGGAAATTGAATCCGCGGTATATTGGCCCGTTCAGAATTCTGGAAAGAATTGGGTCCGTAGCATACAAGTTGGATCTACCTGCCGAACTGAATGGAGTTCACGATACGTTTCACGTATCAAATTTGAGAAAGAGTCCAACGCAAGATACCGTTGTCATTCCTACCGACGAAATTCATGTTGACGACACGCTCCACTTCGTTGAAGAACCCGTTGAGGTTACGGATTGGAAAGTGAACAAGACCCGCCGGAGCAGTGTCAAGCTCGTCAAGGTTCGTTGGAATGCCAGACATGGTCCTGAATACACCTGGGAATGTGAGGACCGGATGAAAGAGAAATACCCCCACCTATTTCCTAAGAACCCTGCGACTAGAAGCAGAACTTAAAATTTCGGGACGAAGTTTTTCTAACGGGGGGAGAATGTGACAACCCTCACTAAATCAGGTATCCGTACGGTTTAATTAATAATTAATTACTGCTTAATTACTGTGCTTGCTTGAAATTACTGATGAACTGCTACTTGAATTCTGATACTTGTACATACCTGCATCATACTTTAATTACCGTCACTACATTATTTACATGTTGAACTCTAGTGACAAACATGATGCACAAAAGCACAGTAGCACTATGAACGGATAACCTATTGAACATGCTGATAAAGCCAGCATCAGGCAGACACTGCCTCTAAGGCCTGTATGAGCCAGAAAGATTTCACTACACCCATAGTGAGTGTAGGGATACAAGGGTTGTAGAACTGCGTCTCTAGGAATAAGATACAATGACAGGATGTGCCTAGGACATGCACTAAGCACAAAACTCAGCACTTTACTGAACAATTCAGCTTTTAGCTAACTAATAAAGTGCCAAAACATGAGAAGAATATTACTAGACACTTTCCAAAGTGTCGGGAATAAGTTGTGTCACTAAAAATGGTATTAACGACACTCTAAAGCTTTGTTAAGCGCTTTAACGGATTACTATACAACCGAACAACCGGACTATACCCGGAACATAAAAATATTGTCATAAACGTTATTTGTCTTTTTCTGAGCCAGTTAGGGTCCCTGAATACCCTAACACCCGCTTTAAAGCACAACACACCACTAACCGGGTTAAGCACTTAACTAACCTATTTTAACCTAACTAATAACTAACTATTAGTTGAATTTGAACTAGAACCCCCCCCCCCTTTAGAAACCGTCCCCATACTAGGGGACATACTTGGTACACTTTTGATTATTTTATTCTTGGATGTTTAATATCTTTAAGACATAAAATCCAATGGATTATGAACATAATATTGCCTACAAGTATCAAGCTTTACACAAGAACACTTACATTCCATAACACCACACAAACTACTCTCTCCCTCTTGCTCTAGAGCTTTCGGCCGAACATCCCCTATATACATCCATCCATTTTCGATTTTGTTCATCACATTCCAACAACATACAAGTGTCAAGGATCACGCATAAGGAGTCTTGGTGCACTCGGAGCTCGAAGGACCTCATTCTCTAGCTTTTATCCTCTCATATTGCGCTTAGATCCTTCCCTAGCCTGGAGCTAGTGGTATGTTACTTAAAACACCTTCTCGAACTATTTTGAAGTGGTTAATATGTTGTGTAACGGTTAAAACTCGAAATCTTACAAGGTGATGCTTTAAAGTTTACTAAAAGCACTTAAAAGATGGTTAAAAGCTCATATGATGTGTAAATGTTGTAGTAATTAAATTGTGTGGTTATTCGGACCCGATCTATGTTGTGGTAGCTCGGATCATCATTTAACCCGGGTTGGTCATGATCATGAATCATGACATAAGGTTGTTTTGAATGAAGCAAGGGGTTAAAGGGTGAAACTCTACCACACACGAATCATGAACTTGTGTAAAAGCATTTTTACTTGTGAAATAGTGTTTAAAACTAGCAGATCTACGTATCTACAAGTGGTATTTTCAAAGGACCGAGTGTCAAGAAAATCATGTTTTCTAAAGACGGATCTTATGATAACTAGAATGATTTTTAGAACACACAAGTGTGTAAACACTTGTGTAACACAAAGTTTCGACAAAATAACCATTTTTGTAAAATTTACAAGAAGATGTAAAGACGGACTTTCTATAAAAACGGGGTTTTTACGAAACCGAACTAATTTACATTAAGATCCGCTAAAAGTAATGAGGTTTACTTCGCATTTTTGAGTAAATCACAAGTTCATGTAATTTATGCGATTTACATATATATTAACTAGTTTGTTGTGTTGGACGTTATTTTGATTGAATAAGAAAATTGTTGAATTGATTTGTAAAAGAAAATGATACGCTTGAAAGCGTGGCCACCTCCAGTTACAGAGGAAACTCTGGCGAAATTTTTCCAAAAACCTAACACTTAGAATTATTTTCACTATAAGTGTTAGAAATACTTTTCGTCATGTTTTCAAAATATAAGTTTCACCACGACTTTATTTACAAATATCGGAGGTGTGACTTTCACAAAATTAAACGTGATAAATATATATTTGGTAAATATATTTTTCACAACGTCCCTTGTCAACTATTTTGTGAAGATATATAAATATTATTTTTAGAGTAAAAATAATATTTTCAAACGTTAACGAATCCAAAATAATACGAACGCTTTCACGATTAATATATAAGTTACACTGGTAATTATTATTACCACTCGATCGTTAAAACGTAACTTACGCAATTTACGGAAATATTCATGCACGCGTATATTTGACAAAGTATTATTTTGGGAAAATTTTGTAAAGTAAAAATATGATATTTTTGAGAAAAATATTTATATTTTGGGATTGGAAATAAATATATATTAAGTGAGACTTAATGATATAATTCGAACGCACATGTATTAAATCCCCCATCCTTGGGAAGGAAAATAATCACCAAGTGTATACGGAATGTAAACACGAAATAGTTGTCTAACTATTTCCCAAAAACCTAAACCATAAAGCTAAGGCACGGCCGTCCATCTAATAGAGTTAGTACATGTAGGTCGTTGCACAGCTGCTTGACTTGGAGTATTACTTGGTAGAGACGCACCGCTGTGAGTTCATGTCCCCCTTTTCTCTTAACTGTTTTCAGTTTTCTAAACTGCGGGGGTGAAATACATGTTACTATGATTACGAGTACTTTTTACATGGTATGGATAGCGTAAGGAGGGTTATTACATAGATCATGTGAATGGGTAGGCTATTATCGTAAGACCATTAATCCTTGTATAAGGACCGAGAGGCATGAGTGATAGATCTATCGGGTGTTGCGAGCCCCACGCATGAGCCAGCGTGTGGCTGCATGTGGTGACTATGTCGTTCCGCCGGAAGGACCGGTATGAAATTTGCGTTACAGGTTTGAGTGCTTCCTAGGCCATTTCACCTATTAATGTATTAGCTACACATTAATTGATCTCTTTTTCCTTATTGCTACATACCAGGAATTTTCATACATACAAACATTTTACAAAGGTTTTACTTACTCACTACACATGAACTCGCTCAACATTATTGTTGATTTTTCAACTTACATGTATTTCAGGGAATTAAAGGATCTGGCACCGTATTTCACGTTTTCCCGCTGCACTAGTACGGGGTCATCCGGGTTTAGGGAATGTGACTCTTTCCTGGACAAGTCACGGTCCTTAAACTGAGTTTGTGTTTGTTGAATAATGTTTATGTCGTTAGGGTGTGATTCCGTTGATACAATGTTGTTGTATTTGGTTTTAAAACTTAATTGAATGGATGATCTTGCATGGTTTTTATTCATATAGCTTTGTTATGGTTAAGCTATGGTATTAAGAAGTCACACCAAATTAACCACGCTTCCGCAAAGCCAGGGTGTGACATTTTCGTCCCCAGGCAGCTCTTCAAGGTTTAAAATTGTATTTTCTTGCATCAACTTTGTGATGTTTGGAGTGTTGTCCTCATCACCTTTCTCCTGCACATCTGACATGTTTGGCGTTTTTGGTGGTGATGTGTTGATGGCGTTTTCATCCTGGGGTTTATTGGGTGTCTCTTCCTCTTCAAAACTTTTCAAGAGGTTTTTCCCAGATGTAGTTGGTGGCTGTTCATATGGCGTTTTATCAAAAACTGCCCCTTGTTGGTCAATACTTTTCTTCACCATCTCCCCTTCAGTTTTTTCTTTTTCAGTGTTGAATGCCTGACTGTCTTGTGTTTCTGTTGTGGCGATGTTTGGTGTTTTATCAAATACAGGCATTTTTGGGGTCTCTTCAGCAGGTTGCAGATGTTTTTTTATTGCTTTAATCACTTCATCCACCATCTTTGAATTATCAAGACCTTCTTTAATATCAATCATTTGTTTTAGATCTTGTCCTGACAGCTCCAAAATCTCAGCAATATTCCTTTTAATTATATTTCCCCATTGTATCTTGAAATGTGATATTCAAGTGTCTTGAAATCACAACTCCACCTCTCAATATCGTTTTCGTTTACCTCTTCATCTGATGATATAATATCCTCATCATCATATATGGGGGTTGTTGTCGCAGTCGACAATTCGGCGTTTTGTTCTATTGCCACATCCCTTGTATCCCCTTCTCCTTCCCTTTCTCTTTCTCCTTTTCCTTCTCTTTCTCCATCCCTTTCACCATTCCCTTCCCACTCCCCTTCCTCTTCTTCTTCTCCTTCCCCTTTTCCTTTTCCTTCTCCTTCTCCTTCTTCTTCTTCTCCTTTTCCTTCATTTTCAACTTCAATGGCGTTTTTATGAACTATTTCCACTTCCATGGCGTTTTCATCAACTGTTTCCACTTCAATGGCGTTTTCAATTCCAGCCATCTCTTTCTCCCTTTCTTCTTCATTTTCACATCCTTCTTCTCCTTGTTCTTCATTTTCAAATTCTTTGGCGTTTTCATGAACTGTTTGCTCTTCAATGGCGTTTTCTTTTTCAGCCATCTCCTTTTCCCCTTCTTCTTCATTTTCATCTCCTAGTACCACCTCATTTTCAACCTCAGTTTCTTGTGTATCTTCTTCTGTTTCAGCTGGCATTTCTTTGGCGTTTTCATCAACAAATTTTGAGATGTTCTCCAACAGTGTCATACATTGTGAGTATTTAATGTGTACCAGGAGGCTGTTTGGGTATTCAGTCTTTGACTGTTTTAACAATGCGCTCATTTTATTGTAACAATCTTGTAATTCTTTGTATGCTCCATCCAATTTATCAGCGATTTCCTGTTATATTAAATAATAGCATTTTGTTTGTCATGGTGTTTTTTGTTTTTGTTTTTAATTTATTATTTGAACAACATACCTCTTCAGGTTCTTTGTTTTGTTCTTCTTCATCAGGAAAAATGTTGTCATACTGTGTTACTCCTCTGACAAGAGCATGGTTTCCTGATGCAGAAACTTCAAACATCGTTTCCCGGCTTTCTCTATCCTCATTCGCCATCCTTTGAAGTGAAGCCTCTTCATCATCATTGAAGGGCATGGCGTTTTGCACCTCATAGTTATAATGATCATCATGATCAAAACCATCATCATCATCAAACTCATCATCATTGTTATCAGCATGCTCATCGCCCTTGTGAACATCATCTTTATCTTCATTCTCAACATCATCCCCACTGAACTCATGACATGGTTCTTCCTCAACCTCCGCATTCTGACTTAATGCATTCCTCTTATTGGCGTTTTGGGCCTTTTCCAGTATGGACATTTATTCTCAATCTTAACCTCTCTTCGCCTATAAAAAATGATTTCATGGCATTTTATTTTATGGCGTTTTAATAGTATAATTTAACATAACTATGATATATTTATGGCGTTTTATAAATCAATAAGAGATTATAGATGTTGAATAACTCAATAACAGTTAAATGGAGTTTATAACAGAAACTATACATTTTTTAGCGTTTAGTAACAAAGCTATGGTAGGATTCATGTATTGTGGCCTTTAGTAACACATGAGTGATATGTAAAATTTCGTTCTCATACATTGTGAAACAAACGGTACATATTTTGGTGTTTTGAAAACAAAGTATGAAAGTGTATTTTTTACATCACGAAAAATAACATTTTTGTACCATGTCCTCTTGTTGTCTTCTTTCGTTGCTCGTTCGTTTTTTGGCGTTTTGGAGCAGATGACCCTTCCCCTTCCCCCCTTGTAGAAACTGCAAATTTTTGTTAAAATTAGAACGCCAAAAGCAGCATAAACTAGCACAATGTAAATCTAAGTTAACTCACTATGTTTTTTTTCCTCTGGATCTGGTTTGATCTTTCGACCCCATAGTTTTTGTTGTTTCGCGTTTTCTAGGGTTTTCGTGTTTACGTTGGTCTTGGGGAGGTTTCTCTAGGAAGTATATATGTTTCGGTTAGGCTTTGATGTGTTTTGTATATGAACATTTACCTTTTTGCCCTTATGGAAGCGCGCCATACTAATAAAATTGATGTTATTTACAAAAATGCCACCGCGTCATGTAGTCCATAGATTGTTTTGATCTGACGGTCCATAATCGTTCTCACCGTTCTCACACTTTTAGTCGTTCTCTCTAAATCCTGACCCTATATGTCTATATATATATATATATAGTGTGTGTGTGTGTGTGAGGTTCATTGGGGAAGAGCGGGAAACCGACTCAAACGAACTCCGATTGGACTCATTCCAGCGGCGTTGGAACCGTCTCGTCGAACCCTAACTAGGATCTTTTAACCCTAAACCCTAAATCATAACCCCTAAACCCTAAATATATTAGGGTTTGGCTTTTAGGGTTTAGCATTAGGGGTTAGCTTTAGGGTTAGCTTTAGGGTTTAAGGTTTAGCTTTAGGGTTTAGCTTTAGGGTTTAGCTTTAGGTTTAGCCTTTAGGGTTTAAGGTTTAGTTTTAGGTTTAGGGTTTAGCTTTAGGTTTAGCCTTTAGGGTTTAGCTTTTAGGGTTTATAGTTTAGATTTTACGTTTTAGCTTAGGTTTTAGCCTTATTTTTTAGCTTTAGGGTTTAGAGTTGAAGAGTTAGGATTTAGGGTTTAGGGTTAAGAGATCTTAGTTAGGGTTCGATGAGCCGGTTCCAACGCCGCTATATATATAGGGGAAGGTTCATTGGGGAACACTAAAAAAGTGGGGAACAGCGGGGAACCGTCTCAAACGAACTCCGATTGGACTCATTCCAGCGGCGTTGGAACCGGCTCGTCGAACCCTAACTAAGATCTCTTAACCCTAAACCCTAAATCCTAATTTTATAATACTTTAAACTCTGATTACAATTTCGTGCTTATACTTTAGAGACTTAAAAATCTAAAAGAAAAAAAACAATACCTAGCTATTATTTAGTAAAAATATTTGTTCACATTTGCCTTCGATTTAAAGATAAAACTGAAAGAAAAAAAGAGTCACTAAAGAGAGTAACCAAGTTTCCCATATTTTCCATTTTCATCACTGATCACTTTACGTTAAAGAAGATTCACATTAACATTAACATTTATAATAAAATCATAAGGACGGAACAGTAGGTTATGTTGCTTAGGGATGAGCTAAGTATCGGTATCGAAATTCGCCGAATATAGGTACTAGAACGGTATCAATATTTGAAGGCAAAATTCGGTAAAATTCCGGTACCGGTAACGAAAATACCGGTACCGAAAACGCCAAAATGTTGGTACTAATTCGATACCGAAGATAATTCGGTACGGTAAAATCAATATCAGTACCCGATACCAAATGCTCATCTACACTGTTGCTAGAATAAAAGTGTATATTACTTTAGTAGAATATTAAATAAACTTGATTATTGTTATGGTGAGGAGGAAGTATGGTGTACAGAGATAGATTATCGGTATCATATCACAAGCGGTGTGGTAGAGCCAAAGTCTGTAGGAGACAAAGAAGGAAATGTGGGTGGTAGCATGAAGAGCGAGATGGTGTAAATACCGAACTCTAAGACGGTTTCAATTGTGCGAGTCGCGCACTCATGACGTAGCTCTTTCTTGGTGAGGTGTCTGGGAGGGTGAGCAACTGTAGGTTGCTTTCCTCTCCTTCGTTTCTTGGTGGGTTGATACCTGGCCTCCTCCTCACCTCGAGAAGGAGGACTCGTTATCACGTCTTGGTTTTGATTGTTTCCAATGGGCTCTGCCAAGGGTAGGAACATGGTATCCAGTGCCTCTGAAGGGGATGTTGGCTCCACCTCGTCCAATGGAGTGTGGCTATGCCCCTTCAGGAACTTCCACGAGTGTAAAGACGGCAAGCCTGGGTCTTCTGGGTATAATAGATTGATCGCGCATTTTCAGCAATTCCATTTTAAAGATGATCGTAAAGAATCCCTTCAAGGTGCGCTTTCTAAGGATTTAGAATTGTTTTCGAATGTTGGGGAAACCCTGCGAGTTTTGGGATATTGGTTGTGTGGGAGGTGCATGAAGACACACGCACTTAGTAGGGGGTGTCATCATCCTGATGGTGTTTTCACGTTCTCTAGAAAATCTGGGTCTGATGAGGATTTTGTCGTGGGGATCCCAAGGCCCCAAGACCCTGTGATGGTTGTTGAGCTTAGGACCCCGCAGGGAGTGATGGGAGATGTCGATCTCCTTGAACGTGTTTTCTCCCTTCCGGTTCGAACTGTTAAGAGCATCCCCCCAAGCTGTCGTTTGGCATTTGCACAAGCTTTGACAGGTGCCATCCATAAAGTAGTAGCTTCCCCTGGGACTGTCGAAAGTTGGGTCAAACTCTTGCTCTTACCCCGTTGTACCCTTAAGGTGGTTAAGCCGTCTTCCAGGCAAGAGCGAAGGTCGGGTAATCGAAAATCCTTGCAATGTGATAGTATTTTGCGGGCGTTAGCTATGTGGAAGGAAGGCTCTGGTTTTGAGGTTTTGGTCAATTCCCTCCTTTCCGATACTGGAGAAGGGGTCGTGCGTGGGGGGGAGGCACAACGGGAGATAGCTGAGGAGGTTAGCCCTAACATCAAGCAATGTCTCAGGAAAGTGAGTGATGGTCACTTCACAGCTGCAGTTAAAGTGTTGTGTTCCAGTGGGGTTGCTCCCCGGGGGGAATCTACCATGCAAGCCCTTATCGACAAACATCCCTTCGCACCGCCCCCGAACCTCCCTTCAACTCCTCTTTCACAACCTGCGTTATTCGTGGATGAAGACTGCGTGCACAGGTGTGTGAAATCTTTCCCAAAAGGGACATCTTGTGGGCGAGATGGCCTGCGGGCCCAACACCTGTTGGACGCTCTTAGCGGCGAGGGGTCGGCCACGGCCTCGGGACTGCTTACTGCCATCACTGAAGTGGTAAACCTTTGGCTAGGGGGGTTATGTCCTAAGGTGCTCGCGGATTTTGTTGCTTCGGCGCCCCTAACCCCTTTGTTGAAGCCTGATAATGGGATTCGCCCCATTGCTGTGGGGGCAATTTGGAGAAGATTAGTATCCAAAGTAGCAATGAAGAAAGTTGGGAAAGAAGCTGTTAAGTACTTGGGGGACTATCAATTTGGGGTGGGGGTCCCCAATGGGGCGGAGGCGGTGTTGCACAGCGCTAACAGGTTTCTTAATTCTTTTCATTCGGATGGTTCGCTGGCCATGCTTACGGTTGATTTTTCCAACGCTTTCAACTTAGTTGACCGTTCAGTTTTGCTTCGCGAGGTCCATCGCCATTGCCCCTCCATATTCCCATGGGTTCAATTCCTATATGCTCAGCCTGCTAGGCTATACGTGGGGAATGACCGCATTGGGGCATTCACGGGTGTGCAGCAAGGGGATCCCTTGGGACCTTTGCTTTTTGCCCTAGCCTTACACCCCTTAGTGCTTCAGGTGCAGGAAATCTGTAAACTCCCCTTCCATGCTTGGTACTTGGATGACGGGACAATTATCGGGGACGCTGTTCAGGTTGCTAAAGCTCTCGACATCATCGGTTCGGAGGGTCCAGCCTTGGGGCTACGACTTAATATTAGAAAAACTGAAGTATTTTGGCCGACATGCAACGGGGTGAAGGTCCGGCCAGGGCTTTTCCCCAGTGAGATTGGGAGGCCGGAGAAAGGTGTCAAACTGCTAGGAGGGGCAGTCAGCCGTGATGCCAGTTTTATTAGTGGTCTAGCGTCTAAGAGGGCAACGCGTGCTGTTGACATTATGGGACACCTTCCCTTGTTGCGGGATCCTCAAAGCGAACTCCTCTTGCTTAGATCTTGTATGGGGGTTGCAAAGTTGCTATTTGGTTTGCGAACTTGCCAGCCCCCCTTTGTGGATGATGCTGTGTCATGTTTTGATAAAGGTCTTCGGGAGGCAATAGAAGACATTGTCGTATGTGGGGGTCCTTTTTTTGGTGATCTACAGTGGCGAATCGTAACCTTGCCAATGAGGCTTGGTGGGTTGGGCCTTCTCTCGGCCCGGGATGTGGCTGCCTATGCCTTTGTGGCTTCCAGGTCTCAATCTTGGGAGTTGCAGGACCACATCTTACGTAACAGTGGGGTTGCTAACATTGATCCGGATTATGCTAGCGCCTTGGAACGCTTGCATGAATCTCTACCTGACTTTGATCTCGGCGGTTTCTCTAACAAGGACACCGCCCCCAAAAAGCCACAGAAAACTTTGGCGAATGCCCTTTGTTGTCGAATCGCACAAAGTTTGGGAGAAGATTTCCATTTGTCACCCCGCCAGAAAGCCGTCATTGAATGCCTACAGAGGCCTCACGCTCAGGATTTCTTAACTGTTATTCCTATTGAAGGTTTGGGTCAACGAATGTCAGCGGTGGAGTACCGGTCAATCCTTAAGTACCGTTTGATGATCCCCATGTTCCCGAATGATGAAACTTGCCCAATCTGCCGTAAAGCATGCCTAGATAAATACGGGGAGCATGCGTTACACTGTAGAGAGTTGCCGGGGTTTAGGTATCGCCATGACTTTGTGCGAGACGCGTTAATGGATATTCTCAGACGAGCAGGGATCTCGGCGAAGAAAGAGGCACCGGTTAATTTTCTTACAGACCCGTCGGAGGGGAGATCCACCCTACGCCCAGCTGACGTGCTAGTTTTTGGTTGGGAGGGCGGGAAACATGCTTGTGTCGATCTCACAGGTGTATCCCCACTAGCTGGGTTCCGGGAAAATAGATTTGTGGCGGGGCAAGCGGTACTGAAAGCAGAGTCAAAGAAGGTGGAAAAGCACGCGAAAGCTTGTGAGGATAATCAACATGCCTTTGTCCCCCTGGCGTTTGACACGTTCGGCTCCTTGGCACCGGAGGCAGTTCGGTTCTTGTCTAGAGTTCAGCGTGTGGTCCATAGCAACTTTTCGACCCCTCAGGGGCGAGGCTTTGTTTTTAGTAGATTAGGGTTTTCTATTCAAAAAGGGATGGCGGCGCAGTTTGTTGCTCGTCTACCTGCTATCCTTATGTAATTTGCTCTGATGATTGGAATGAAATAACATTTAATAAAAAAAAAAAAAAAAAAAAAAAAAAAAAAAAAAAAAAAATTGTGCGAAAGATGAATCAGAAAATTAGACATTTTCCAACGTAATTTTCATCGAAAATGCATAGGAAACCACTATTACTGAAAATATTTGACAAGAAGTAGGTTTTCTGTAAAATGCTTATAGGAAAAGTTTCCCATCACATTTGTGACAAAATTCTTCCGTCGGAAATTTTTTGCGCATGTTCGACGGAAAAATACTTTGGTTGAAATGTATGGGAATTTTTGTTCCTCAGAAATGTGTCAGGAAAGAGGTCCTTTTTCTAGTAGTGATGTGGCTTGCGTATCGATCACCCCTTCCCCCTTCGGGAGGACACTCGCAGTCGTTAACCAACTAAAATCAAATTAAAAACAAAGAATCCAACACATTTTGTTCATATTGCTACTGTATTTTTTGAGTTTCTCTTTTATTTGCTATAGCAAGTACACCGTAACCGACTTAGTTTCCGCACACACACAAGATTGATTCCACCAGGTGAGTTTAGTCATCAGTATTTTTTTTATAATCTTGTAGATGTTATAAGCATTATATTTTTCATGTTTAAATTTGTAGCTTATTATTATCGTTATTTAATTTATAAGGACATAATTTAAGACAACTCACTGACAAACCGACCGCTATTCCACGTTCATACTGGTGTATCTAGTTGTGATTGAACAAAGAGTACCGACTTTAAACATATTTCCATGTAAATATTAATATATGTACCAAACATCCCTCAACTACTCCCATGTGACATTAATCATCCTTGTTTCCTGTGTTATTATTATATTCAAAAGTAATTTTATTGCTTTATGTAGAAAAACAAATAAAGCTTGAAGTCTTCAACAAAATTTTGTGCTCGCTTTTTACAAACGAGTCGTGATCCTTTTGGAAAGAAATATGTTTTAAATACGACAATAGAAGGATGTAGCAATATTACCTTTCTACTATGTAATCGGTTCACCTTTAATATAACATGGAAAAAATATGTTTTTTGACATCTAATTTACAACCGAACAAACAGATGCAACCCGGATTTATAATAAGGGGGAGGGGGTGCTGATCACTTATCACTCACTCATCACTCACAACATCCAATCAAGTTCTGTCATATTATCAACCATTATTCCATCACTCACAACCTTTTTTAGTGAAAATGGTTATCACTCACAACACCCAACAATAAACCCTCACACCCCCTCACATCCATCCATTTATCACGCGTGAATTTTTTCACGGAAACAATCCTTCACGCGTTAAGATTGTATGGTGTCGGTGGAAAAACTGAAACTTCCACGCGTGAACTATGGACATCACGGACGCCTCCCCTAAGAAAACGACCTACAGACATTAATTATAACCACCGAACAAACAGATGTAACCCGTATTTAAAATAAGAAAATGACCTACAGACGTATTAATTATAATTAAATGTTTTTAGTTATATGTAAAGAGTCGGTTCTAAAGAAAAAAAATGACCTCTACCATATATGATAAGTTTTAGGGGAAAAAAGGTGAATTGCATTATTTATTTAAAAATTAAAAACTGCCGTTTGTAGAGAAGAAACTAAGCTAGATATGGTAGGAAATGGAATTTTCCCTTTTAAGTATTATAGGTAATGGAGGATAAAAACTTGTAAAACCATTATATATTAAAGATGAAAAAAGTGAGTAAAGAACTCATGACGATATAGAGATCCAGTATTCATCATCCTTATAAATGTTTGTGAGCATTTGAAAACCCAAAAAATACAATAAAATAAATGTTCATGAGGAATAAAGATAGAGAATAAGATGTGATACGTTTAACAAAAACTTGAAATAAATTTAAAGAAATGTGATATTTATTAAAATTATAGAGATGGGGATACAAACAACTATGAGCAACTCATTTCTAAGTGCCACCTACCTTGTTTTAATTTGAGTACACCGCAGTTTTATGAGAGAGGAAGGCATCGTACTAATAGGGCATGAGTAACACAATTCCTATCTAGTAAAAGGGTAAATTATATTTTTTATCTTTATGTTCGTATCGGATTGCAACGGATAGAATTTAACTTTAATAATTACAATCACAATCCTTTATTTGCAAAACCCGTTACATTGTACGTCCTTTAGCACTAACCTAGTTAAATTTTTTTGTTAAATTTATTCACTTAAGGTTATTATGGTCAATTCATACTTTTATTTAGAGAAAAATGCTCGGATAGTCCCTGTGGTTTCGCATTTTTCACCTATAGTCCCTAACTTTCTAAAATTACCTGAATAGTCCCCAACTTTTCATTTTTTGTTCCCGGATAGTCCCTGGGTCTAACTTCAGTTTGTTTTCTCTGTTAAGTGGGTGTGAAATGACAAAAATACCCTTTCCTTTAAAAGGCCAAACCACAGGGACTATCCGGGCATCTTCTTCATTTTTAGAGAAAACCCCCACCACCACACTTCATCTTCAACCTCCACCCACCATCACCCTCCTCCACCCTCCACCATCATCGCCACAGTCACTCTACTCAAATCTAAAGTGTCCACACAAAGTATCACATGCTAAGTTTAAATCGATCCTTCAATTTGAAATTGGATTTACTTCACTACGTGTATTTAAAAAGTTGAAATTTGGAACCATATGCATTTGAACAAGAAGATGATGGAAAGGGAACATTTTTGTTGCGACTGATTCCAATTTGCTAATGGTGTAAAAATACTTGAAAGGTGGTGGCTGCATAATTGATTTAGAGCTTCTCACAGGAATAGCAGAGGAAGTTGTAAATAGCAGTTCACCAATGCAGATTTTAAGCCTGTAGATGCTCCTCAAACGCCTTACCCGTTTCAGTAGAAACACCATCTGCTCATGATTTCAGGTGCTGATTTTCGTGGGCTTTTCTTGCCAACTAGTTTTTTCAGGCATCATTATTGTTCGTGACTAACTGAAAAGTCAAGCTAGGTATGACACATCTCGCTTATCCATACTTTTAACTTTACTGGTAATGTGCTACTTGTGGTATACATTATCTTTGAGTTATTCATAACTGGCTCTATTTGAGTTCTGTTGTATTTGCAGTGAGTCAATGTGCCTGAGAACCTATAACCAACACCAATTTGTAAGTTTTCTGCTTGAAATTCTGAAGCTTTTCTCATTGTTGCTCACTAGCACCCACCAACGCCATGTATGTTTTCTAATTCTTGTTTGTTTATTGCTATGCTCTCCTCTATATTACTATATTTACTGCTACTCTCAAATCTCATTCTTGGTGCAATTTCTGTATGGCCATGATACCGACCCTTACGGGAACGTTGCTTTAAAACTACATGATGTCCTGATCAGCTTGACCTTTAAGTTCAAATCGAGCCAGAGGAATTAATTGATGCTTTTGAACTCGGATTTACTTTGTTACATGTATTAGAAAAGGTATAATCTGGAACTGACCTGATAACCAATTGACACCGGTCAACAGCCATGAACCCACATTAGCCATGCTCTCCATGTTGCATTATTTCCAATTATCTGCATGCATTTACTTCCTTTATTGTTTTACCCATGATTCTGGCGACGACCGACGACTGTTTACTTCAATGAAGAAGATGAAGGAGGGTGATGGTAGGTGGACACCTCAGATTTGAGCAGAGTGATTGTGGCGGTGATGGTGGAGGGTGGAGCAGGGTGATGGGGGGTGGAGGTTGAAGATGAAGTGTGGTGGTGGGGTTTTTCTCTAAAAATGAAGAAGATGCCCGGATAGTCCCTGTGGTTTGGCTTTTTAAAGGAAAGGGTATTTTTTGTCATTTCACACCCACTTAATAGAGAAAACAAACTGAAGTTAGACCTAGGGACTATCCAGGAACAAAAAATGAAAAGTTGGGGACTATTCAGGTAATTTTAGAAAGTTGGGGACTATAGGTGAAAAAATGCGAAACCACAAGGACTATCCGGGCATTTTTCTCTTTTATTTAAATGTTTAATAAATAAAAAAATACATTTAGACATCATCTTCCCCAATTTCTTAACCCTAAAATTCTAACCACCACATCTTGCCACCACCACCACCTCATCCCGTCGCCACCACCACCTCATCCTGCCCCCAACCTCTGCAACTCCCCCTCTCACCACAGAATTTGAGATAAATTAATATCCTCAGTTTTGTACTGTTATGAGATGGCTTAAGAGGCATGTGGTAAGTTGCAGATGTGCTTGCAGCCATTATCACTCTGTGGATGTCATCATTTTACTTATGTACCAGGTATTGTCCTATGTTGTTTATCGCTTTTACTTCCACACAGATTAATCATCACTTGTATGTACATACAATATTCCTGGAAGACCACATGTACGCATTCATATGCATCCGTTCGATCGGTTTAGATATGTGACAACTCGTATTTCAGAACCTGTTTTTGTGTTAAATGTAACGTGTATGAACTCTATGTGACTAATTTATGTGTTGGTTTTAATGAATGAATGTCACATGTTTTGTGTATGTGTGTAATGTATGTATATGATGTAATCGCACAACATTAATTCGATTGCACAAGCCATTGGGCTTTGGTTTCACACAACTCTCGGCCCACTCCTCTTGAATTCGAAACCAATGGGCAGCCCATGATGGGTTTGGCCACTCACCTATTTAAACCAAGACATAACCCTTATGGGGTTTTGTTTCCTCATTGTTTGCAAAGCACCCAAAACACACCAAACCCTAAATCTCTCTCACTCTCCCTCTCAAACTCGACGACAAACATCCCCTCTCCATCGAAGACTTTCTTGATTCGGATCACCCTTTCGTTCTACCTTCTAACCGGTTAGTGTTCTTATTATTGGTTGTATGTTAAATGATGTTGTGATCGATGTGATTCTATATAATGGTTTAGGGATGCTCGTGATTGATTGTAATGAGATTTAGTGTTCGTTTATCGGCTCATATGTGTAGTATGATTAGATCATGATAGGGTTGATAATTGTATGGTGTTAAGATGATCTAGAACCGAATATATGTAAATCGACTGTCATGTGTTGAACACGGATGAATCGTATGGATAGGTTGTACGTGTTAATCCTAGTGTTTAATCCGATTGAATGTTATGATAGGTTGTTGTCATGATTGGATGTCAATTAGGGTTTATATGAATTAAATGATGATTGCTTGATTTGATCGAGATATGCATGATTTGAAACGGTTAGTTTTGTTGATTGATAAATTGCATAAATGGAAACCATGTAACTGATTGCCATAATTTCGGGATAATGAAAACTGATCGCACAAGTTCCTTAATCGCACAAGAGCTGAACGTACAAGCTCTTGAATCGCACAAGGGACTGATCGCACAAGACAGTCGCACAAGTTAAGGCACAACTAGTTAGAACACAATGTACAACACAGCATTGCATGATCACACAAGACTTGTGTATTAGGCCGAATGGCCGAATGGCCCAACCTAGTCGCACAATCCTTGGGCCACACACAGTAGTTAGACTTACTTTATGTATTAGGCCGAATGGCCCAACCTAGTCGCACAACTTAACTGGATCGCACAAGTCCGTTCGGACCGCACAAGACCAAAGTTTGTTTTTAGTTGGGACGTGTTTATATGTTTGGGCTTTTTGATTGTTGGGCCGGGCACACTCTGGATCGCACAACATGTTATGGATCGCACAAGGTTGTGCTGATCGCACAACATGTTGGGCCGGGGTAGTTGTTCGGGTTTCAATTGCTCCAATCGCACAAGACGTTACTGGGCCTGCATACTTCAGCCCAATACATCCTGATCGCACAACCATGGGTTTTATGTGATTAACTTATATGTTTAGCATGTGCAATGTGTATGCCATGATCATTACGTGTTAGTTCTATGTAAACATACGTGCACTACTTGAACCTAGACCTGACTTGTATGGTAACCATGTTAGGATGTGGTTGACCACATATAGCTCAAGTGACCTTTTCGTGTATCTGCCGAGCAAACCAAGGTGAGTTCACACTTTCCACAAGGCATGGGATTCCAAGGGGTTGGGAATGGGTAAAGGATTTAAACTGAAACTGCGTGATCTCCTGGTTTGGAACACGTACACACCCTCTTAATTGAAGGGTGACAACATGTGATAAGGATTTAATTGGAAACTGCGTGATCTCCTGGTTTAGAACACGTACACACCCTCTTTACTGAAGGGTGACAACACGGATACTAGACCGAAATTCTCTATCATGAAGTCCCTCATTTTATATCGACTTAATCGCCGGGCCAATAGCGAGCGGGTCATTAGTTAGAAAGCGCTATTTAGGTTTGACAAGCCTCACACCGTGCCGCAGAGGACGGGCGTGAACTAATGGATCTAGGCACTAGTCAATGATGATAGACATTGACGTCGGGGCACCAACTTACTTTATTCAGTGGTCGATATGGTAACTGGTCTGGTGATTCACATGGGGAAGCCCCCACTGGTTATGGATATGATTTGGGAACTGGTTAACTTATAGTTTACGAAAACACACAGGGTTTTGGAACCACCTTAAAAAGAATACCGACTGTGAACTCGCTCAACTTTGTTGTTGACTCGTTGTTGCATGCCTTGCAGGTCGTTAGAGGTTTAGCTGGAGGTTGCATGAGCAGGAGGAGTCGTTGTGGGACATGGACCGTTGTATGCCATGTTGAACTTTATGAACTTTAAATTATGCTTTGGTGTCACACCCCCCAAAATCCACCATGCGGAGTATCACCGCTTGGAGGCGTGACATGACCCGGATCAAGCCACCAATCATATTGAACAATGTATTTAAGATAGATAAAATCTAACCACACAATATAATTGGTGATCAAAAGCTAGTTAACCAAGTTCATAAAGTTCAAATATTAAGCACGGGACATAACAGTCCATATCCCACAACGACCTCCTCCTCGTGTAAGCTCCGTAAGCATCTAACGACCTGTAAGGCATGTAACAACGAGTCAACAACCAAGTTGAGTGAGTTCACAGTTGGTTGTTTAGTTTTAAGTTGTTTCCGAAAACATGGTTTGTCTTTTGCTAGCTTACTTGCCGTGGGGGTTACCCCATAGTTGAAAATATGATTGACCAGTTCCTTCTTTATTACCCAAACCATATCCATAATCAGTGGGGGCTTCCCCATGTGAACCACTAGACCCTTACCATATCGACTACTAACAAAAGTAAGTTGTGCCCTACGTCAATGTCTATCATCATTGACAGTTTGCCATAGTCCATTAGTACATGCCCGTCCGACTGGCACGGTGTGAGGTTTGTTAAACCTAATAGCGCTATTAACTAATGAGCCGCTCGCCATTGGCCTCGGCGATTAAGTTGATATAAAATGAGGGACTTAATGATAGAGTTTTGTCTAGTAAGTTTTAAGGTTGTTGTCCTACCCAAAGAGGACGAACGTACGTATTCTACCCAAGGAGAATACGCAGGATTAATATTGGCATCCTACCCATGGAGGATGGCGGTACATATCCTACCCAAGGAGGATATGTAGGTTCCGTTTTAATTCTTTAACCCATTCCCAACCACCGGGAATCCCATGCCTTAGAAAGTGTGTGAACTCACCTTAGTTTGCTCGGTTAGATTAGTTACTCTAACAATCAGGAATTAAGCACGTCCTAATAAGGTACAGATAACAATCAGTTTCTCGTGCATGCATAACACGTATCCTACGTACGGTTTATCTACTCATTACTTCTATCACGTACCACACAATTCTAATATCAAGGTATTTTGTTAAGTTATTTAATTTTACCCTCAAATAATATAACTATCTCACAAAATAAACAAGTACCCACACAAGTGTTCAAGTATAAAATATATATTCTAAACATATATTTATCCATTTTACTTGTAAAAATCAACCTCTGATACCTTGTATTTTTGTAACAAAACTCATGGCGAAATTTATTTTGAAAAACAAAGTTAAAACGTATTTGCGAATACTTGTTAGAAAAATAATTTCTAAGTGTTGGAATTTTTAGAAAATTTCGCCAGAGTTTCCTTTGTAAATGGAGGTGTCCATGCTAATATGCATATCATTTTCTTTTCCAAAAATCATTCAACAATCAACAACAATTTACCAAGAGCAAACTATTCCATTTACAAACCAACATGAACTTGATGTTTCATAAAAACGCGTAGTAACTTGGTAAGGCGTTTAGTGGGTTTAGTTACTCTCCAAAGTGTGTTTACTTTATTTAAAATCTCATTCTCGGGATTTTTAGATGTTCACAACTTGTGAATATATTTTGCAAAAATATTTATTTACAACATTTTCATGTGTCACTGGTACCCATATACTTACTTTATTTCCAAAATAGTGTAGGGATCATGATCTTTCGAAAACCGTCTTTTAAACTTGGTTTATTTAGGAAAATCACTCACAAGTTTTAGATCTACAAGATCACTAGTTCACTTGGCTTATTATTTTTACAAGAAATCATTTTATCACCAATTTCATGTCTAAATATGGAGGTGATCATTTTATGTAAACCCCTAATCACCTCCTACTTGTTAAATCATGTTTTTAATCATAAGTTAACAAGTTTCATATAATGATCAACAACATATTTCTAGTAATCAACAAGCAAGCATCAACATATACCAAACAACATCATACTAACATTATTACATCATGTTTCATCATGTTTCATTTTCTTTAAGCTTATGTTTCATGATTCAAGATTCAAGTCTTTTAGTGTTCATATGTTTCATCATAATATATCTATTAACCACTAAAAACATGAAGTAAATAAGGATTAACAAGAAGCTTACAACTAGCTTAAAGCTAGGGAAGATCAAGATGAAGATTGAGTGGTTAATAGCAAACGAGTGGGGTCCTTTAAGTTCCGAGAATACCGAGCCTCCTAATTCGCCTTCTAACACCTTGAAGTACACTTGAAATGCTTGAACTTGAAACAAAAATGGTGGTGTGTATAGGGGGTAGTTCGGCCGAGACTTAAGGAGGGGAAGAAGAGAGAGAGAGAGTTGTGATGGAATGTGGAAGATGAAGGTGTTGGATACTTATGCTCTCTAATCCCTTATTACCCAAGGGTTAATATGTCCAAGGAAGTACCTACAAGATCTACATAATCCCAATGAAAGATCTAAGGAAGATTTCTAGAGATTTAGGAAAGATTACCTAAATCTTATGGTGGGGCCATGCTCTTGATCGATTACATATATGGGGTAGAGGTGTACAAATCGGTTAATCGGTTATTAAAAAACCGGTTTAAAAGAAAACCGGTTTTTCACCCAAAATAAAAACCGGTTTTTTTTATAACCGGTTCCGGTTACTAACCGGTTTTTGAGGTCCAAAACAATAACCGGTATAACCGGTTGGGACCGGTTTTTAACCGGTTTTTCCCAAAAAAACTGGTTTTTTACCGGTTTTAACCGGTTTTTTAATAACCGGTTCGGTTAATAACCGGTTTTTGAAGTCAAGAATAGTAACCGGTATAAAAACCGGCGGTTAAAAAAAACCGGTTATAAAAAAACCGGTTAAAAAAAAATCAGTTTCGGTTTTTTTTCCGGTTTCGAATCTAAAACCAGTTTTTTTGTACACCTCTAATATGGGGGGGGGGGGGTAAATTGTAAAGTTTGATGATAAAATGTAATAGGTGGAAGGTTAAAGTGGTAAGTCTAGAGTTTAGTATGTTATATGCTTTATGTAGTGTGTTATAGTGCTCGGGGACCATAACTAGCTCCAAAAAAAAAAAAAAAACAATGCTTCTTGCAATATTTTAGTGTTCCGGGTAATGTCCGGTTGTTCGGTTAAATACTATTTCGTTTAAGTGCTAAGTTATTCCATATAGCGTCCTATATATATCTTTTGTAACACTTTTAAATTCCCAATACTTAGGAAAGCATACCAGACCATTTAGTCAATTTTTCTGCACAAGACTAGTATGTTAACAAGCACATGTAAGTATGACGCAGTAATCAAAAAGCAGTTAAGTAATTCAGCACAGTCATCAAGCACTTTAATTATCATTAATAAATCGTACGGATACATGTAATTATGAGGGTTGTCACATTTGGTTATTAACACTTTACTATGCTTCCGCTGATTTCTTAAATGTGTTTGATTACTTTTGGACACCAATTATATTGTGGTTGGTTGTATTATTTAATTTCATTGTTCAATATGATTGGTGGCTTGATCCTGGTCATCTCACACTCCCTGCGGTGATACTCCACGTGTGGATTTTGGGGGTGTGACAGATTGGTATCAGAGCTATTGGTTATAGTGAACTTGTTTTTAAAAAGGGAAAAAGCTTTTGACAAAACCAGACTACCACCTGTACAGTGCTCAACGATCCACAACGACGCTTCGCTCCACGTGCAAGACTCAACATTATAGGTGATATGGTTTGTGTTTATATTGACTGCCTGTTAGTTTACATAGTGCATTGTTTATAGCATGCTTAGTCAATGTAACGACTGTTGTTTTAAACCCACATGTGCTTGCTCTCTTCTGTCTTCCCACACTTATGCACTTTCGCGACACTACTCTCACTTATGCTTTTCTTTGATGTGAATATCATGAGTGGATGTTTTAACTTGACTCAAGCCCAGCTGACAGCTCTTATCAATGAACGAGTTGCTGAGGCACTCGCAGCAGTCCCTGCAGGAGGTATAACCTGCCATTTTGACCTATCTTAGGATGTTTAGATCCCACTCTCGCGAACAAACTCTCATGTATAACCTTGTCCTTTCTCTCTCGCGCAACAGGTCAGCATGCTCAGCCCCCTGTATGCACGTTCAAAACATTCATGGATTGCCGACCCAGTACCTTCAACGGCACAGAAGGAGCAGTAGGCCTTCTTCACTGGTTCGAGAAGCTCGAATCGGTCTTCGAAATGTGTGAATGCCCTGAAGCTCGAAGGGTGAAATTTGCTACTGGAACACTTGAAGGCATCGCATTGACTTGGTGGAAAGCGCAAGTTCAAATGCTAGGGTTGGCAGCTGCTAATGCCACCCCATGGAACGACTTCAAGGAGCTGATCAAAGAGGAGTACTGCAATCGTGACGACATCCACACGTTAGAGGTGGAGTTCTTCAATTTGAAGATGTCGGGGTCTGAAATTGAAGCATACACGAAGAGATCAAATGAGCTGGCTATCTTGTGTCCTACTATGGTGGACCCTCCCATCAAACGTATCGAGCTGTACCTCAAGGGCTTAGTGCCAGAAATTCAGAGCCACGTGACTTCATATAACCTTGGTACCATTCAGCAAGTTATACGTCTAGCTCATCGTCTCACTGACCAGGCGGTGGAGCAAAACAGGCTGCCCAAACGTATTAGTGCTACAACTATATCGGATGATCCTAGTGACAACAAGCGAAAATGGGATGGAAACTCGAGCAAAGGTTCTACTTCTGTTCAGTCTCAGTCTCAGCAGCGAAAGACTGACGACTTCAAGAGTCCTGGTCAACAATCCACAAGAAGTCAGAATCAAAGTCAAAGTGGGTACAAGGGAAATCACCCCAAGTGCAATCGTTGTGGCTATCACCACAGCGGGCCATGCACAAGGGGCAACTGTCAGAGGTGTACAAACCTGGCCATGCGGCCAAGGATTGCAGGAGTCTCTATCCTGCATATCAGCGACGACAGCAACAGCAGCAAACCCCACCGAATCAGCGTCGGCAGCAACAGCAACAACAGGGTAACAACAAAGGATGTTTTTCTTGTGGTGCTGAAGGCCACTTCAAGAGAGACTGTCCCCAGCTGAACCAGAATCAGAACAACAACAACAACCAGGGAAATGGAAACAACGGGGGTATCAATGGTGGCAATGGTGGCAATGGTGCCAGGGTTCGTGCGTTCGTGATCGGTCAGGGAGATGCGAGGAACGATCCCAACGTTGTGATGGGTAAGTTTCTACTAGATGACTTCTTTGTTTTAGTTTTATTTGATACGGGTGCCGATACTAGTTATGTGTCTTTAAAAGTTAGTCAGATGCTTAAGCATACCCCAACACTTATGAACACCAAGCATATTGTACAACTAGCGAATGGTAAAAATCTTGAAGCCACACACATAGTTAAGGCTTGTAAACTCGTTCTTGCCAATCAGACCTTCACTATCGACCTCATTCCTATCGTTCTGGGCAGTTTCGACATTGTTATTGGGATGGATTGGTTGTCTCAACACCAAGCAGAGATCATTTGCAATGAGAAAATTGTTCGCATCCCTCGTTATGGTGAAGAACCTCTCGTAATTTGTGGTGACAATAGTGGTGCTGTGGTGGGCATCATATGTTTCCTTCAGGCCCAAAAGTGTTTACGTAAGGGCCACACTGCCATATTGACTCTCATTACTGACACCTCAACGAAAGAGAAGAAGATAGAAGACATCTCTATTGTAAGCGACTTTCCAGAGGTATTTCCTGAGGAATTACCTGGTCTTCCGCCTCATAGGCAAGTGGAGTTTCAAATCGAGCTAGCTCTTGGAGCAGCACCCATAGCTTGTGCACCTTATCGATTAGCCCATCAGAACTAGAGGAACTGTCTGCACAACTACAAGAACTCTTGGACAAAGGTTTCATTCGTCCTAGCTCTTCGCCCTGGGGAGCTCCAGTATTGTTTGTGAAGAAGAAGGATGGTACCTTCCGTATGTGTATCGATTATCGTGAGCTCAAAAAAGTGACCGTGAAGAATCGTTATCCCCTTCCGCGTATCGATGACCTATTCGACCAGCTGCAAGGGTCGAGCTACTATTCAAAGATTGACATGAGGTCGGGATATCACCAACTGAGAGTCCGAGATGATGACGTCTCCAAAACAGCTTTAAGGACTCGTTACAGACACTACGAGTTTCTGGTTATGCCTTTCGGGCTGACAAATGCACCTGAGGTCTTCATGGATCTTATGAACCGAGTGTGCAAACCTTACCTGGATAAGTTTGTGATTGTCTTCATCGACGACATCCTGATCTATTCTAAGAGTCAGGAGGAACATGAGCATCATCTCCGGCTTATCCTGGAACTTCTTCGAGCAGAGCAGATGTACGCTAAGCTTTCTAAATGCGACTTTTGGCTTCGTGAGGTCCACTTCTTAGGCCATGTGGTAAACGAGGATGGGATTCATGTGGATCCATACAAGGTTGACTCGATCAAAAACTGGCCTGCACGCCGTACACCAATCGAAATCTGCCAATTCTTGGGCTTGGTGGGTTACTACAGAAGGTTCATCAAGGATTTCTCCAAGATTGCGCAACCCCTCACTTCACTGACTCAGAAGGGTGTCACCTACCGTTGGGGTGATGCCAGGAGTCCGCGTTGTGACAACTCAAATTTCCAAGATTTCTATTTCGTATTTATTGCACGATCATGTATTGATTGCCATGAAATTATATATGTTTGATTGTTTGTTTGTGCATAGTTGTTTGTTATTTGTGAAACTTGTCAAATGTGTAAACTTGGTGGTGAAACTATGAAACAGTGAACTTGTCAAATATGAGATGGTGTGCATTTGTAAATTATTATACTTAGGGATGTAGATGGTAATTAGTGAAATCCTAAATACTTAACCCTAATCTCATTTCCCTAATCATTCACTAATCACTTTCACCAAAACCAAAGCACGTACTTGTAATCTCTAATCCTTCTAGCAATCATCACCAAATCATTTGGCACAAGAAAATCATCACTCTTGATTACTCTCTTTAGGATCATCACAAGGTAATTGTTTAATCATTGTTGTGATTAATTGTTGATTGATTGATTGTTTTAAATTCTTGATTCTTGAGAACTCTTGTAAACCCTAGCTTTGATTTGATGGTTCTTACTTTGAATTGATCATGATTATTCTGATTGTGATAATGTGTTAATCGTATAATTGATTCTCTTGATGATTTAAGATGCTAGATGTGATGAATGAATGATTGTTAATTGATCAGTTCGTGTGAAAATGCATGAGTTAGGGTTTGCATCGTATGAGAACGTAACTGATTTGATCGTTCACTGTATTGGAATTCATGATTTGATATTGTCTGAGTTTAAAGAATTGATGTTATCCGAATTTAATGTAGTTAACTTGGTCCGAGTTTAATTTGGATCACTTGGGTCCGAGTTTGAGTAGATGGATCATGGCCGAGTTTATTGATAGTATTTTTGGACCGAGTTTAGTGAGGGACTTGAAGTCCGAGTTTAATTATGCTAGATAGGTCCGAGTTTAATTACAATACACTTGTCCGAGTTTAATTGCAATTCACTTGTCCGAGTTTAATTTCATTATCATGGTCCGAGTTTATTGGGCCTTAATGGTCCGAGTATAAGAGCATCACATGGTCCGAGTTTATAGTGCTTTAATGGTCCGAGGATATATATAATGTAAATGGGCCGAGTTACATAAATCAAACATGTCCGAGTTTAATAACATTGGTCCGACTTTAATTGTGAAGTTGGTCCGAGTATAATTACTTCAATTTGGACCGAGTATATTGTTATATGTTGGGCCCGAACTTAAAGACTGTATCAATGGACCAAACTTGTGTGTGAAGCATGATAGTCTGAGTTATTGTACGATTTCATGTGCTATCTGAGTTTTGAACAGGGGAGACCCCCCCCCCCCATACTTGTCTGACTTGTCTGAGTTTTGTGAGATGCATAATCCTGTATATATATTCGTATGAATTACGTGAATAGCATGAACGAGTTAACTGTTATATGATACATGATTGATACATGATATTGCGTATCATTGCAAACGTAAACTGATTTGTCATACGTGCATACAATAGGACTTGATTAATTACTAGCGAGTGCATAACCTAGCATACCGAGCAAAACCAAGGTGAGTTCACACTCTTACCAAGGCATGGGGTTCCCGGGGTGTTGGGAATGGGATTGAATGGTTGATTAGATACTCTATTGACACTATGACTAGACTACCACATCACTATCCTCGGTTGTAAAGGATACCTATAGTTACGAGTAGTCTAGTGGTTGAGGAAAACGTGGAACACCACCACAGGAAAACGTGGAACACCACCACAGGAAAACGTGGAACACCACCACAGGAAAACGTGGAACACCACCACAGGAAACGTGGAACACCACCACAGGAAACGTGGAACACCACCACAGGAAACGTGGAACACCACCACCAGTAAAATATACAAACGGTCCAGTAGAGCCACCTATTATAATGAACTTACTATTACGCATTTCCTTTATGTGAACTCGCTCAACTAGTTTGTTGATCATTCTGTTACATGCCTTGCAGATCGCTAGGTACTTGGAGCTTGCACTTGAGAAGCGGGTCGTTGTGGACGAGGATCGTGGCTTTTCCGCTTTACTATCGTGATACTTAAAACTATTGATACTGGTTTACTTACTATGCTTCCGCAACACTTTTGAAACGATTTAATGTTTGGACACCTTTTGTATTGAATGGATGGTTTTCACTTACTTTATTTAATATTAAATGCATGTTCAATATGATTGGTGGCTTGATCCTGGTCAGTCACGCTCCCAAGCGGTGATACTCCGCAGGTGGATTTTGGGGGTGTGACAGATTGGTATCAGAGCCATTGGTTATAGAGAACTTGGTTTTAATATGGGAAAAACGTTTTTATTAAAACCAGACTATAACCAGAACAGTGCTCTCAACGATCCACAACGACGCTTCGCTCCACGTGCAAGACTCGACATCCTAGGTAATAAGGTTTATGTTTGTTACCTGCTTGCTAGAACTGCATAGAACTTTGCTCGTAGTATGCTTACATTACTTTGCTCACAACTTGTTATTGCTTGAGAACACATACGTGCTTACACTCTTCTGTCATCGCACTATTCGTGAACCATTCTTACTTATGCTACCTTTACTGTTCGATCATGTCTGGACGTGTTGACATGACTCAAGCCCAGTTGACGGCTCTCATTAACGAACAAGTTGCTGCGGCACTTGCAGCCGCACAAGCAGGAGATATAACCTGCTATCCCAGACCTATCCTAGGATGTTAGATCCTACTCTCGTGACCCAACTTTCGCGCTTAACCTTGATCTATCTTTCTCGCGCAACGGGTCAGAACGCACACATTCCAGAACATCATGGACTGTCGTCCAAGCACATTCAGTGGCACATTCAAGAACTTCATGTGTGAACGCCCTGAGGCTCGCAGGGTCAAGTACGCCACTGGTACTTTGGTAGGAATCGCGCTAACCAGGTGGAACGCGCAAGTACAGATACTAGGGTTGGCAGCTGCTAACGCCACCCCCTGGAACGAATTCAAAGAACACATTAAAAGGGAATACTACACGCGTGATGACATCCACAAGTTGGAAGTGGAGCCTTACCATTTGAAAATGACGGGGTCAGAAATTGAAGCTCATACGAAACGATAGAACGGACTGGCCATCTTGTGTCCAACCATGGTGGACCCTCCAAACAAGCGTATCGAATTGTACCTCAAGGGTCTAGCCTCAGAGATTCAGAGCCAAGCTACATCGGCTAACCTCGACAAAATCCAAGACATTCAGTGTCTTGCTCATCGCCTCACGGATCAGGCAGTGGAACAGAACAGGCTGCCTAGTTGTATCAGCGCTATTACTACCGCTACCATTTCTGCTACTCCCGCTACTCCTAGTGACAACAAGCGGAAATGGGATGGGTATTCCAGCAAGGGTTCAGCTACCGTTCGGTCTCAAGCACAACAGCAGCACAAGAATAGTGATCGCCTGAGCACAGCAGAAGCTAAGGAATTCAGGAGCCCACGGCTTGCACATCGGAATCGCCAGCAGCAACAGCAAGCAGAAATCCTATACAAAGAAAAGATTGTTCGCATTCCTCGTTCTGGTCAAGAACCTCTCGAAGCTCAAGGCGACAAGAGTGGTGCCGTGGTTGGCATCACCTCTTTCTTGAAGGCTCAGAAATGTTTGCGGAAGGGCCACACCGCAACTTTGGCTCTCGTTACTGACTCATCAGCGAAAGAAAAGAAGTTGGAAGACCATTCAGTTGTACACGACTTTCCTCAGGTGTCTCGCAAGGATTTACCTGGTCTACCACCGCATCATCAGGACGAATTTCAAATCGAGCTCGCTCCAGGAGCAGCACCCATAGCTCGAGCACCGTATCGCTTAACTCCGCCAGAATCGGAAGAACTATCGACGCAGCTACCAGGAATCTTGGATAAGGGATTTATCCGACCTAGCTCTTCGCCTTGGGGAGCTCCAGTGTTGTTAGTGAAGAAGAAAGACGGTACGTTAGAATGTGCATCGACTACCGTGAACACAACAAGGTGACGGTGAAGAACCGTTATCCTCTTCCGCGCATAGACGACTTATTTGACCAATTGCAAGGGTCGTGTTACTATTCCAAGATCGACCTACGGTCAGGTTATCATCAGCTGAGAGTCCGGGATGAGGACGTCTCTAAGACAGCATTCAGAACTCGCTATGGTCACTACGAGTTCTTGGTTATGCCGTTCGGGCTTACGAACGCACCTGCAGTATTTATGGATCTTATGAACAGGGTGTGCAAACCGTATCTTGACAAGTTCGTTATCGTTTTCATAGACGACATTTTGATTTACTCCAAGGGTCAGGAGGAGCACGAGCAGCACTTACGCCTTATCTTGGAACTTCTTCGAAAGGAGCAACTGTACGCAAAGTTTTCAAAATGCGACTTCTGGCTTCGTGAAGTCCACTTCTTAGGCCATGTGGTGAACAAGGATGGGATTCATGTTGATCCATCCAAGGTTGATTCGATCAGAAACTGGCCAGCACCGCGTACACCGACAGAAATACGCCAATTCTTGGGTTTGGCGGGTTACTACAGGCGATTTATTAAAGACTTCTCAAAGATCGCGCAACCACTTACTATGCTAACACAGAAAGGTGTCGTTTACAGATGGGGTAATACGCAAGAGACCGCTTTTCAGTACTTAAAGGATAGGCTTTGCAGCGCACCTATTCTTTCAGTGCCAGAGGGCACAGATGACTTCGTGGTATACTGTGATGCATCCATCCAGGGTCTTGGATGTGTGTTGATGCAGCGGGATAAAGTGATAGCCTACGCTTCTCGGCAACTCAAGGTTCATGAACGGAACTACACGACGCACGATTTAGAGCTGGGAGCTGTTGTTTTCGCGCTTAAGATATGGCGACACTACCTGTACGGTACCAGGTGCACGATTTACACCGATCACAGGAGTCTCGAGCATATCCTTAAGCAGAAGGATTTAAACATGCGTCAACAAAAATGGGTTGAACTACTGAACGGCTACGAATGCGCCATCAATTATCAACCAAGCACGGCCAATGTTGTGGCCGACGCCCTCAGTCGAAAGGACGCCCTACCTAAGCGCGTGCGAGCGCTACAGCCTAATATTCAGTCTGATCTTCCTGCACGGATACGAAATGCTCAGGTAGAAGCATTGAAACCAGAAAACGTCAAGGCTGAAGCCTTACGCGGCTCGAGGCAACGGTTAGAACAAAAGGAAGACGACGCCTACTATGTAACAGGATGTATTGGGTCCTACCCTATGGCGATCTACGCGAACTTGTGATGGATGAAGCACACAAGTCTCGCTACTCGGTACATCCAGAGTCGGATAAAATGTACCACGACACTAGAACTACATATTGGTGGCCTAGCATGAAGGCCCACATTACAAATGTTTGGCTTGTGCGAGAGTCAAGACAGAGTACCAGAAACCCTCAGACTTACTTCAGCAACCCAGGATACCACAGTGGAAATAGGAAGAGATTTCCATGGATTTTGTTACGGGCTTACCTAGATCCCAGCGTGGGGATGATACTATATGGGTGATCGTGGATCGACTCACCAAGTCTGCACATTTCCTGGCTGTAAAGGAAACGGATAAGTTCTCCACTCCCGCAGACATCCATCTTAAAGAAGTTGTTTCTAGGCACGGGGTGCCCATCTCCATATCCTCCGATCGGGATGCACGATTCACGACAGAGCTATAACAGTTACCATACCAGCATTCAAACCGCTCCATTCGAGGCATTGTACGGACGTAAATGCCGGTCACCTCTCTGTTGGGTAGAGGTGGGGGATAGTCAGATTACGGGTCCAGAGATTGTAGTGGACGCCACAGAAAAGATTGCACAGATACGACAACGCATGGCGGCAGCACGCGACCGTCAGAAAGCCTACGCGGGCAAGCGTAGCAAGCCTTGGAATTACAGGTCGGGGACCGGGTTTTATTAAAAGTCTCACCCTGGAAGGGTGTGATTCGATTTGGTAAACAAGGCAAATTCAATCCACGGTATGTTGGACCGTTCGAAATCACTGAAAGAACAGGCCAAGTAGCCTACAGACTAAACCTAACAGCTGAACTCGGTGCAGTTCACAATGTATTTCACGTGTCAAATCTGAAGAAGTGCCTGTCAGATGAGACCCTCACAGTTCCTTTTAAGGAACTCACTATCGACGAGCGGTTGCAGTTCGTCGAGGAACTTGTTGAAATCGCGGACCGGGATGTGAAGGTCCTCAAACACAAGAGAATCCCTCTTGTTCGAGTTCGTTGGAACTCCCGACGTGGCCCAGAGTACACCTGGGAACGCGAAGACCAGATGACAGAAAAGTACCCCAGTTATTCGAAACCAATGCAACCACTACTGAGGCTGAAGCTACTACTACTGAATTTCGGGACGAAATTCCAAATCAACGGGGGGATGATGTGACACCCCAGGAAAAACCAGTGAACGATGTAACTTACCTAGCTTCCTCAGTGGGTGCGTACCAAATTTCGGGACGAAATTTCTTTTAAGTTGGGGATAATGTGACAACTCAAATTTCCAAGATTTCTATTTCGTATTTATTGCACGATCATGTATTGATTGCCATGAAATTATATATGTTTGATTGTTTGATTGTGCATAGTTGTTTGTTATTTGTGAAACTTGTCAAATGTGTAAACTTGGTGGTGAAACTATGAAACAGTGAACTTGTCAAATATGAGATGGTGTGCATTTGTAAATTATTATACTTAGGGATGTAGATGGTAATTAGTGAAATCCTAAATACTTAACCCTAATCTCATTTCCCTAATCATTCACTAATCACTTTCACCAAAACCAAAGCACGTACTTGTAATCTCTAATCCTTCTAGCAATCATCACCAAATCATTTGGCACAAGAAAATCATCACTCTTGATTACTCTCTTTAGGATCATCACAAGGTAATTGTTTAATCATTGTTGTGATTAATTGTTGATTGATTGATTGTTTTAAATTCTTGATTCTTGAGAACTCTTGTAAACCCTAGCTTTGATTTGATGGTTCTTACTTTGAATTGATCATGATTATTCTGATTGTGATAATGTGTTAATCGTATAATTGATTCTCTTGATGATTTAAGATGCTAGATGTGATGAATGAATGATTGTTAATTGATCAGTTCGTGTGAAAATGCATGAGTTAGGGTTTGCATCGTATGAGAACGTAACTGATTTGATCGTTCACTGTATTGGAATTCATGATTTGATATTGTCTGAGTTTAAAGAATTGATGTTATCCGAATTTAATGTAGTTAACTTGGTCCGAGTTTAATTTGGATCACTTGGGTCCGAGTTTGAGTAGATGGATCATGGCCGAGTTTATTGATAGTATTTTTGGACCGAGTTTAGTGAGGGACTTGAAGTCCGAGTTTAATTATGCTAGATAGGTCCGAGTTTAATTACAATACACTTGTCCGAGTTTAATTGCAATTCACTTGTCCGAGTTTAATTTCATTATCATGGTCCGAGTTTATTGGGCCTTAATGGTCCGAGTATAAGAGCATCACATGGTCCGAGTTTATAGTGCTTTAATGGTCCGAGGATATATATAATGTAAATGGGCCGAGTTACATAAATCAAACATGTCCGAGTTTAATAACATTGGTCCGACTTTAATTGTGAAGTTGGTCCGAGTATAATTACTTCAATTTGGACCGAGTATATTGTTATATGTTGGGCCCGAACTTAAAGACTGTATCAATGGACCAAACTTGTGTGTGAAGCATGATAGTCTGAGTTATTGTACGATTTCATGTGCTATCTGAGTTTTGAACAGGGGAGACCCCCCCCCCCCCATACTTGTCTGACTTGTCTGAGTTTTGTGAGATGCATAATCCTGTATATATATTCGTATGAATTACGTGAATAGCATGAACGAGTTAACTGTTATATGATACATGATTGATACATGATATTGCGTATCATTGCAAACGTAAACTGATTTGTCATACGTGCATACAATAGGACTTGATTAATTACTAGCGAGTGCATAACCTAGCATACCGAGCAAAACCAAGGTGAGTTCACACTCTTACCAAGGCATGGGGTTCCCGGGGTGTTGGGAATGGGATTGAATGGTTGATTAGATACTCTATTGACACTATGACTAGACTACCACATCACTATCCTCGGTTGTAAAGGATACCTATAGTTACGAGTAGTCTAGTGGTTGAGGAAAACGTGGAACACCACCACAGGAAAACGTGGAACACCACCACAGGAAAACGTGGAACACCACCACAGGAAAACGTGGAACACCACCACAGGAAACGTGGAACACCACCACAGGAAACGTGGAACACCACCACAGGAAACGTGGAACACCACCACCAGTAAAATATACAAACGGTCCAGTAGAGCCACCTATTATAATGAACTTACTATTACGCATTTCCTTTATGTGAACTCGCTCAACTAGTTTGTTGATCATTCTGTTACATGCCTTGCAGATCGCTAGGTACTTGGAGCTTGCACTTGAGAAGCGGGTCGTTGTGGACGAGGATCGTGGCTTTTCCGCTTTACTATCGTGATACTTAAAACTATTGATACTGGTTTACTTACTATGCTTCCGCAACACTTTTGAAACGATTTAATGTTTGGACACCTTTTGTATTGAATGGATGGTTTTCACTTACTTTATTTAATATTAAATGCATGTTCAATATGATTGGTGGCTTGATCCTGGTCAGTCACGCTCCCAAGCGGTGATACTCCGCAGGTGGATTTTGGGGGTGTGACACGCGTTTCAACACTTAAAGGAAAGACTTTGCAGCGCACCTATTCTCTCGTTGCTAGAGGGCACAGACGATTTCGTGGTTTATCGTGACGCGTCGATTCAAGGTCTTGAATGTGTGTTGATGCAACGGGATAAAGTTATCGCGTATGCATCCTACCAACTTAAAGTTCACGAAAGGAACTACACTACTCATGATCTGGAACTGGGAGCTGTTGTTTTTGCACTCAAGATATGGAGGCATTACTTGTACGGTACCAAGTGCACCATTTAAACTGAACACAGGAGTCTCCAACATATTTTCGAACAGAAGGAGTTGAACATGCGACAGCGTCGATGGGTCGAACTCCTGAATGATTATGAGTGCGCAATCAAGTACCATCCGGGCAAAGCCAATGTTGTGGCCGACGCCCTCAGCCGGAAGGAGTCTAAACCTAAGCGTGTACGTGCGTTACAACTTACCATTCACTCTAGTCTTCCTACTCAGATACGAGATGCTCAGGTTGAAGCATTGAAGGCGGAGAACATTAGGGCTGAGTCTCTGCGAGGATCGAGGAAAAGGTTAGAACAAAAGGAAGACAGTGCTTATTACGTAACAGGGTGCATCTGGGTTCCACTCTATGGTAACCTACGTGAGCTTGTAATGGATGAAGCACATAAGTCTCGTTACTCGGTACATCCTGGTTCTGATAAGATGTACCACGATCTCAAGACTACGTATTGGTGGCCTAGTATGAAAGCCAACATAGCAACCTACGTTAGTAAATGTTTGACTTGTGCGAGAGTCAAAATCGAGTACCAGAAACCAATAGGCCTACTTCAACAACTAGAGATACCGACATGATAATGGGAGCAAATTTCCATGGATTTCGTTACTGGCCTGCCTAGATCTCAACGCGGAAATGATACCATTTGGGTGATCGTGGATCGACTGACCAAGTCTGCACACTTTTTGGCTATCAAAGAAACGGATAAGTTCTCTACTCTAGCAGATGTCTATCTTAAGGAAGTAGTCTCGAGGCACGGGGTGCCAACCTCCATCATTTCTGATCGTGACTCACGTTTTACATCTGAGTTGTGGCAAGCTATGCACAAGTCCTTTGGCTCTCGACTAGACATGAGCACGGCGTACCATCCACAGACGGATGGGCAGTCTGAGCGCACCATCCAAACCCTGGAAGACATGCTTAGGGCATGTGTGATCGACTTTGGTAATGGCTGGGAAAAGCATCTCCCGTTAGTGGAGTTTTCGTATAACAACAGTTACCACACCAGTATCTAGGCTGCTCCGTTTGAGGCATTATACGGGCGTAAGTGCCGATCACCTCTTTGTTTGGCAGAGGTAGGCGACAGCTAAATCACTGGCCCAAAACTCGTCGTAGATACAACCGAGAAGATTGCTCAGATACGGCAACGAATGGCGGCGGCTCGTGATCGTCAGAAAAGCTACGCTGATAAGCGCAGGAAACCACTCGAGTTCCAGGGTGGGGATCGAGTGCTACTCAAAGTCTCACCTTGGAAAGGTGTTGTTCGTTTTGGCAAGCGAGGCAAACTCAACCCGCGATACGTCGGACCTTTCGAAATCATAGAGAAAATAGGCAAAGTGGCCTACAAACTGAACCTACCCGAAGAACTCAGCGGAGTTCACAACGTTTTCCACGTGTCAAATCTGAAGAAGTGTCTGTCAGATGAGACCCTCATAGTTCCTCTCAAGGAACTCACCATCGACGATTAGCTAAGATTCATCGAAGAACCTGTAGAGATTACAGACCAAGACGTTAAGGTTTTCAAGCGTACCAGAATTCCTCTTGTTCGAGTTCGTTGGAACTCCCGTCGTGGCCCAGAGTTTACCTGGGAACGAGAAGACCAGATGAAACACAAGTATCCCTAGTTGTTCGAAAGCAGTGAAACCACTACTGAGTCTGAAGCTACTGTGGAATTTCGGGACGAAATTCCAAACCAACGGGGGAAAGATGTGACACCCCAGGAAAACCATGCAACTTAACTAGCTTCCTCAGTGAGTACGTGCTAAATTTCGGGACGAAATTTCTTTCAACTTGGGGATGATGTGACAACTCGTATTTCAGAACCTATTTTTGTGTTTAATGTAACGTGTATAAACTCGATGTGACTAATTTATGTGTTGGTTTTAACGAATGAATGTTACATGTTTGTGTGTAATGTATGTATATGATGTAATCGCACAACATTAATCTGATCGCACAAGCCATTGGGCTTTGCTTTCACACAACTCTCGGCCCACTCCTCTTGAATTCGAAACCAATGGGCAGCCCACGATGGGTTCGACCACTCACCTATTTAAACCAAGACATAACCCTTATGGGGTTTTGTTTCCTCATTGTTTGCAAAGCACCCAAAACACACCAAACCCTAAATATCTCTCACTCTCACTCTCAAACTCGATGGCAAACATCCCCTCTCCATCGAAGACCTTCTTGATTCGGATCACCCTTTCGTTCTACCTTCTAACCGGTTAGTGTTCTTATTATTGGTTATATGTTGAATGATGTTGTGATCGATGTGATTCTATATAATGGTTTAGGGATGCTCGTGATTGATTGTAATGAGATTTAGTGTTCGTTTTGTCGGCTCATATGTGTAGTATGATTAGATCATGATAGGGATGATAATTGTATGGTGTTAAGATGATCTAGAACCGAATGTATGTAAATCGGCTGTGATGTGTTGAACCCGGATGAATCGTATGGATAGGTTGTATGTGTTAATCATAGTGTTTAATCCGATTGAATGTTATGATAGGTTGTTGTCATGATTGGATGTCAATTAGGGTTATATGAATTAAATGATGATTGCTTGATTTGATCGAGATATGCATGATTTGAAACTGTTAGTTTTGTTGATTGATAAATTGCATAAATGGAAACCATGTAACTGATTGCCATAATTTCGGGATAATGAAAATTGATCGCACAAGTCCCTTAATCGCACAAGAGCTGAACGTACAAGCTCTTGAATCGCACAAGGGACTGATCGCACAAGACAGTCGCACAAGTTAAGGCACAACTAGTTAGAACACAGTGTACAACACAGCATTACATGATCGCACAAGACTTGTGGATCGCACAAGACAGTGCCGATCGCACAAGCCTTGGGCCACACACAGTAGTTAGACTTACTGTAAGTATTGGGCCGAATGGCCCAACCCAGTCGCACAACTTAACTGGATCGCACAAGTCCGTCCGGACCGCACAAGACCAAAGTTTGTTATTAGTTGGGCCGTGTTTATATGTTTGGGCTTTTTGATTTTTGGGTTGGGCACACTCTGGATCGCACAACATGTTGTGGATCGCACAAGGTTGTGCTGATCACACAACATGTTGGGCCGGGGTAGTTATTCAGGTTTCAATTGCTCCAATCGCACAAGATGTTATTGGGCCTGCATACTTCAGCCCAATACATCCTGATCGCACAACCATGGGTTTTATGTGATTAACTTATTTGTTTAGCATGTGCAATGTGTATGCCATGATCATTACGTGTTAGTTCTATGTAAACATACGTGCACTACTTGAACCTAGACCTGACTTGTATGGTAACCATGTTAGGACGTGGTTGACCACATATAGCTCAAGTGACCTTTTCGTGTATCTGCCGAGCAAACCAAGGTGAGTTTACACTTTCCACAAGGCGTGGGATTCCCAGGGGTTGGGAATGGGTAAAGGATTTAAACTGAAACTGCGTGATCTCCTGGTTTGGAACACGTACACACCCTCTTAATTGAAGGGTGACAACATGTGATAAGGATTTAATTGGAAACAGCGTGATCTTCTGGTTTGGAACATGTACACACCCTCTTTACTGAAGGGTGACAACACGGATACTAGACCGAAATTCTCTATGATGAAGTCCCTCATTTTATATCGACATAATCGCTGGGCCAATGGCGAGCGGGTCATTAGTTAGATAGCGCTATTTAGGTTTGACAAGCCTCACACCGTGCCGCAGAGGACGGGCTTGAACTAATGGATCTGGGAACTAGTCAGTGATGATAGACATTGACGTCAGGGCACCAACTTACTTTAGTCAGTGGTCGACATGGTAACTGGTCTGGTGATTCACATGGGGAAGCCCCCACTGGTTATGGATATGATTTGGGAACTGGTTAACTTATAGTTTACGAATGCACACAGGGTTTTGGAACCACCTTAAAATGAATACCAACTGTGAACTCGCTTAACTTTGTTGTTGACTCGTTGTTGCATGCCTTGCAGGTCGTTAGAGGTTTCGCTGGAGCTTGCATGAGCAGGAGGAGTCGTTGTGGGACATGGACCGTTGTGTGCCACGTTGAACTTTATGAACTTTAAACTATGTTTTGGTTATTAACATTTTACTATGCTTCCGCTGATTTCTTAAATGTGTTTGATTACTTTTGGACACCAATAATATTGTGGTTGGTTGTATTATTTAATTTCATTGTTCAATATGATTGGTGGCTTGATCCTGGTCATGTCACGCTCCCTGCGGTGATACTCCGCGTGTGGATTTTGGGGATGTGACAAGATAAACTGACAAACGACAAGGTTTTCTGCTTCAATGTCACAGTCTACTCCTTTTTCTATATTTCCACCTTCAGAATGTGGAAATATCAAATTGCAGGACCACAACTTAATAATAATAATATCAATTTGTTCAGGGGTGGCGTTGGTGGAGAAAAGGTATAGAGATAGAGGGAGTTGCAGAAATGAGGTGGTGGAAAGAAGTAGTGGTTAAGGTTTTAGGGTTAGGAAATTGGGGAAGATGATATTTATATGCTTTTTTTTTATTTCATTTATTAAACATTTAAATAAAACATGAATTGACCATAATATCCTTAAGTGAATAAATTTAACAAAAAAAAATTAACCAGGTTAGTGCTAAAGGACGTACAGTGTAACGGGTTTTGCAAATAAAGGATTGTGATTGTAATTATGAAGTTAAAGGTTATCCGTTGCAATCCGGTACAAACATAAAGGACGAAAAGTGTAATTTACCCCTAGTAAAATTAAAGAAGAAAAAAACTAAACAACATTTATAGGAGACATTAAGTAAGATAATTATTTTAATTTTTAATTCTTAATTCTCTGTGAGGTGGAAGTATGATACAGAGACAGATGACGGAATCAGTATCATATCATAAGCGGTGTGGTAGAGCCAAAGTCGGGAGGAGACAGAAGGAAATATGGGTGGCAGTAGTGGCAGAACTAGAACATTAACTCAGGGGTATCCTATAAAAAAATTTCACCGTCAATCATACTAATATTAAAAAAACGACAATAAATTAATAAAGTAAAACAAATACCTAATAGATTTGTCCTCTTCTTTTTTTTCATAGCTTGAAATCATTCCATTACATTATCGTCTTTTACTTCATGTAAAAAATCCTTTTCGACCGCGCAAACCATAGCATTGTTCAAAATTTCCAGGCTCATTCGATTGCGTAAATCCGTCTTGACAAGCTTCAATTTCGAAAAACATCTTTCAATGGTTGCTGTTGCAACCGGTAAAAGCAAAGCTAGCTTCACTATCCGATAAACTGAAGGACAAGAACTATGTGTTCCCGTTTCAACCATAACACGCGCAAGATCACTTATTTCATTCAAGTTTGCAAATTTATCATCATCGCTGATAGTGTGACGAAATGACTCAATTTCACCCAAAAGAGTCCTTATTTCTTGTGTAGTATAATCATCCGGGTACATCTTAGCAAACGCCAATATCTTCGATGGGTCAAACATAGAAAAACCGTTACAAGGATATAAGCCCGTCATATTTTTTTATCAAACTAGTTGTTACCTCACTAAATCGATTTCCTAATTCTTGAATTTGCATGTCCAAAACCTCATTAAAAATGTCAACTTCAAAATGATGTCGATTTTTAATGACATTCTTTCGGTTTCTTGGATTACCATAACTTTCTGTCATGTCCAACATTGTAATGTTGTATTTTTTACAAAAGGAAGTCACTTTTTCCAACATCGGTTCAAACTATTTTGTCTTAAAGCATTTAATGCTCGTTTTGTACCATTTATCAAGTTGGTCGCTTCTATATAAATCTTTACCATTTTGTTGAAGGTGTTTTGAAAGAGCATTTGTGTAGCTTAATATATCTCGCATCAAACGCATATAAAAACAAACTTGATTTTTTTAAAATATGATAGAATACCTTTTGCATTTGTTCGTTGTTGACTGCAATCTCCATCTTCTTTAACATATTGAAGTATGGTAACAACTTCTGGAAACAATCTAAGCAAACTGATGATGGTTCTATGATGTGAACCCCATCGTGTATCACCGGCTCGTGCTAGGGAAACCTCTTGGTTTAATCCTTTACCCATTTTAATTTCACCTTCAAGTATTTCTTTTTCCATTCTCGCCTTTTTCCCTCCCTTAACATATCTTTTCGTTTGCAAGAAGCTGAAACCGTAGTGACAACCATGGAAAGGATATGGGCTGTTATTTAGTTTGTAAACAATTTAGACTTATTATTTAGATTGTAATTGGGCTTATTATTGGTTTGTAAACAATTTGGGCTTATTATTGGTTTGTAAACAATTCTTTTAGGGGTGTCCTCGTAGTTGTTTAGGGGCGTACTTTGTATAAAAATCGGAAAAAATTTTTTTTACACTAACGGTAAAAAGTTGAGCTGTAGCCCGTGCTACGGCTGGTTCTAAGCCAGGTCCGGCCCTGGGTGGCAGCCTGAAGAGCGAGATGGTATAAATACCGAACTTTAATACGATTTCAGTTATACGGAAGATAAATAAGAAAATTAAACATTTTGTAACACCCCGAAAATATAAAACTTTATATTAAAGTTTATATTGTATAAATAAACAAGAATTAACTAACTAGGGATTTTTAACCTAGTTAACTACAAGTCTAGAAGTAACTTATAATAGGGTTAAAAACAAGTAAACTTTAAGTTAAACAAAACTAGGGGGACCTATGTTGTTAAAATTGAAACTAAAGTTTAATAAAACAAAAATCAAAATAAACCAAACACACAAGAAGTGTGTCTGGTCGATCAGAGGACGCAGGGGCAACCAAAACTCCTCACCAAACCCTAGCTTCTACAAAATTGATCAATTGAAGGTCTTAATCAAATCCAAATCGAAATCTGAACATAGAATTGTGATCACCTCATCAAAGGGATCAAAAGGTATGTAAAATTGTGGTATTTTGTTGCATCTTGAATTCTAGGTCAATTGTGAAAAACGAAAATCTAGCTTGATTACTTGATGCATGGATGAGGTTTAGGAACAAACTCTAGTTAAATTCTTGACAAAATCCTGCATGATACTTATAGGGTTTAGTAATCGCCATTGTAGGTGTATGATGAGCTTGAAGAAACTTGATGAATACTAGAATTATAACTTTTGTTCTAGCACAATCTGAATTTAAGAAGTAAAATCAGAAATATTGAAGTTAAGACATGAGTAAAATTGACTAATTAAAGTGAAATTGGATGATAATTACAAGTCATGAACTTGGTAGTGATAATGTGAAAATCTGACCCGCTAGGTATTTGTTGATATGCCTAAGTGGGTATTTAAATGTTAAAAATAGAATGAAAACGCAGATTTGATTATTGTTTATAACGATGCGTTAATAATCATGAAAAGAGTTCTAAACAAATTGTAAATTGAACTCTCTAGGCAAAGATTCCGGATCGTCAAGCGGACAAGCCGGAGGGAACATGCGTGGGAAAGGTGTGCTCTAAAGGTACGAAATTTACCGTTTCGTTACATCAAGTTTATTTGTTAGTCTTATGTCTTTACGTTGAAACATGGTAAACAAGATAAACCAATATGTCACGGAAGTGACTATGTGTCTTAAACAAGTAAAACGGGTCAAAACAAGTTGAGTAGTAAACCTTGAAGTTAGTTACCATCACTTGATGAATGGTTAAAAACAAAGCGTAAGCCGTGTAGCGGACACGCTAAACTAGTTGAGAAATTTAACCCCTAATACAGGAGTTAAAGTTCGGAATTTTAAGCATGTCAAGTAGTATAAAAAGGCAAGTCCGGAACCTTGGAAACAAGCATGTAGATTATTGCGTAAGCGATCCCTCGAGAGGGAAGCGAAACGCCGTAGTTGGTAAAATCTAGATATGAGTAATTATCCTTAGTCATGTGATAAACGTGTTCGAAATTAAATTACGGTGACGTAGGAAAAGAATCGGCAAAACTGCAAAAACAAGAAAGAATGTACAGCAGCTACCGTAAGTTACGGTGGCTACCGTAACTTACGGTAGCAAGTAAAATGTTACGGTGGTTGCCTACTGAGTTACGGCAGACCACTGTTACCCAGGGGCCACCGTAACTTACGGTGGCTACCGTAAGTTACGGTAGCGCCAAGTCACGAATGCTGAATTTTTATATTTCTGATTACTCGAATCTGTTTTTGGACGTAGTTTCGATTATGTTAATTTCCAAGGACTTTAATACTAATGTTTATTTCAAATTTTCAGTTTCTAGGTAATTCAAGTAAGTGGATGATGATCAAGCAAATGCTTCCGAACCGAACACACAAAACGAAGCTTCCGCACTTGATCTATTTTGTTTTTAAGAATATGTAAACACTTTTAGTTGTGTCATGAATGTATGATTGTAAATTTTTAAGTTGAATATTTGGATCATCTATGGTCTTGAAAACACAAAATCTTTTGTAAACTCGTAAATTTTTGTACTAAGTGCAAGTTACTTATCATTAATCCTGTTAGTTAAAGGCGGGTCTTACAAGTTGGTAATCAGAGCTCAAGGTTGTCAATAAGTGTTCGGTTCAAGCTTGATCAAGCATCCGGTAAGAGTTAATCGTTTAAGTAAATTTAGAGAATATAGAAATAAATCCTGAACAAATATGCATGAAAAGAGTGTGTAAGCTCACTCAAACACAAGAAATGCAGGAAACAAGAACGATTGAATCAAGTTATGAACTTGATTGAATCAAAACAAGTAAAACATGTGTTATAAATGGAATGTTTAACAATCTATGTAAACATTTCAGTAATAAAGATGGCGGATGGAGGTAATGATGATGCGGTGCCAAGAGTCACCGAACAAATGAGGGAAGTGATTGCCGAAGAGGTTGGAAAGGCGATCGAAAACAGTTTGTCGGGCTTTATTGATAAAATTCAAAACACAGTTTTATTAATAGTAGACGAGAGAATCAAGAAATTGGTAGATGATTCAAATTTAGCAAAGGAAAAGCCCGGAGGACGAAAGCCTTGTTCATACAAGGAATTCATGGCGTGTAAACCACCAATATATAATGGGGAGGTTAATCCAATAGTGTGCCAACGATGGCTAAGTGATATCAAAGGGGTATTCGAGAGGACCCATTGTGACGAAGATCACTACGTAGCCTATGGTACGGGTCAACTAAGGAGTCAAGCGAAAGATTGGTGGGATAACAAAAAGAGAGAGATCGGTAGTGAAGCTGCTAAGGTCATGACATGGGAAGAGTTTAAGACGCCATTTCTTAAACATCATAACCCTAAGGCGGTCGTTAATAAAATCAAGGAAGAATTCATGCAACTTAGGCACAAGGGCGAAACCATAGACAAAATTACAGCAATGTTTATGGATAAGATGAAGTTTTGCAATGAACTGGTGACGAATGAAGAACAAAAGATATACTACTACCATAACATGTTGAGCGCTGAGTATAGGGAGTTTATGACTCCTTCAAAATACGAGACCCTTACTGAGATCAAAAATGCTGCTCGGGAAAGGGAGATCGAACTGAAAAAGAGCGTTGAAAAGGGTGAACGGAGGGCACATGATGTTAATCCAAGCCCTACCAAGAAGGCACAAACAAGCGAAACAGGAAAGAAATCAGATGCAAAAGGCGGGTCGCCAAGTTGCAAAATCTGCAGAAAGGGTCATAAAGGCGAATGCCGTTTCAAGGATAAGCCTTGCCCCATATGTCGAAAGACGGGACATATGGCTATATCATGCCCGGAGAAAGTGACGGTTTGCTACAATTGTTACCGACCGGGTCACAAAAGATCAAAATGCCCGGAGCTGGCTGGAAAGAAAGATGGGCAGGACCCGAAAGGTGAAGCCCCAAAAGCAAAGGCAAGATCATTTCAACTGACCGCCACAGAAGCGAAAGTTGAACCTGAAGTGGTCTTAGATATATTTGCTATAAATTCGATTCCTGCACGTGTGTTATTTGATATGGGTACGAATAAATCCTTTGTTTCATATGGATTTATTCGACCTCCTTCATTTGTTCTAACAAAATTACCTATGCCCTTAGAAGTAGAGATAGGTAATAACAAGAGCTTTATTGTTTGCGATGTATGTGAAAACTGTAAACTGAGCATTGACGACGAAGAATACATGATAGATTTAATCCCGATGTCGATGGGAGAATTCCAAGTGATTGTAGGGATGGATTGGTTATCCCGATTCCACGCGAAGGTAGTTTGTTTCCGAAAAGAACTCCTAGCGGAAAGCACGTTACGATATACGATGAAAAGGGGGGTAACCTGGTGGTGTGCTCAGTACTAGAAGCCCACAAACTTATGAAGCATGGATGCAAGGCCTTCATGGTATACACAAGCGAGTCGGAGAAAGGGTCCCTCAAAATTGGAGACGTGCCGGTGGTACGTGATTATGAAGATGTGTTTCCGGAAGTACTACCGGGAATACCACCAGAACGGGAGGTGGAATTCGGGATCGAATTGATTCCAAGCGCAAAACCCGTGGCCAAGGCACCGTATCGGCTCGCACCGTCGGAGCTACAAGAATTGATGTCTCAAATTCAAGAATTGCTCGACAAAGGGTTTATCCGACCGAGTATATCCCCGTGGGGCGCACCAGTACTATTCGTGAAAAAGAAGGACGGCGGTATGCGCATGTGTATCGATTACCGAGAATTAAACAAACTCACGGTGAAGAATCGATACCCACTTCCAAGAATAGATGACTTGTTTGACCAGCTACAAGGAGCAAGTTGGTTCTCCAAAATCGATCTCAGATCTGGTTATCACCAATTGAAAGTCAAGGAGGACAACGTACCGAAGACGGCCTTTCGTACGAGGTACGGGCATTATGAGTTCCTGGTAATGCCCTTTGGGTTAACTAATGAACCCGCGACTTTCATAGACCTCATGAACCGGGTTTGCAAACCTATGCTGGATAAGTCGGTAATTGTATTTGTCGATGACATTTTAGTATACTCGAAGAATGAAGCTGAGCACGAGTATCATTTACAATAAGTGTTAGAGACCCTCAGACGAGAAAAGCTGTATGCAAAATTCTCAAAGTGCGCTTTCTGGCTGCGAGAGGTACAGTTCCTTGGGCATATCATTAGTGCCAACAGGGTACTAGTAGATCCGTCGAAAGTAGAAGCCGTATCAAAATGGAACGTTCCAAGGAATCCCTCGGAAATCCGAAGCTTTCTAGGGCTCGCAGGATATTATAGGAGATTCATACAAGATTTCTCCAAAATTGCTTTACCTTTGACCAAATTGACTCGCAAGGAGGAAAGGTTTGTATGGGGCATTAAACAGGAGGAGGCCTTCAAAACGCTCAAAGAAAAGTTAACTCACGCTCCGATATTGACATTACCGGAAGGAGTTGACGACATGGTGGTTTACTCGGATGCGTCACATTCGGGGCTCGGATGTGTTTTAATGCAACGAGGCAAGGTCATCGCCTACGCCTCGAGGCAATTGAAGATCCATGAAAAGAAATACCCGACTCATGACTTGGAACTGGCGGCAGTAGTGTTTGCTTTAAAAATATGGAGGCATTACTTATATGGGGTGAAATGTACAAACTTTACCGACCATAAAAGTCTGAAATATTTCTTTGATCAGAAGGAATTAAACATGAGACAAAGGCGGTGGTTGGAAACAGTCAAGGATTACGATTGTGAAATACGCTACCACCCCGGGAAAGCCAATGTAGTGGCAGATGCGTTGAGCAGAAAGGCAGATTATACCCCGATACGAGTACAATCGTTGCAGCTCATTGTGACCTCGGGCTTACTAGAACAAATCCGAGGAGCACAAGATGAAGCAATAAAGACGGAAAACTGGAGAAAGGAAAGGATTGTTGGCCAAGTTAAAGATCTCGAGGTAGGCAATCACGGTTTGAAGACACGTTTTGATAGAATTTGGGTTCCTAACACATGTAGAGTTAAAAAGCTTATACTTGATGAAGCTTACAAGTCCCGTTATTCCATTCATCTGAGAGCGACCAAGATGTATAACGACTTAAAACGAAACTATTGGTGGCCCGGAATGAAAAGAGATGTCGCGAAATACGTGGAAAAGTGTTTAACATGTCTACAAGTCAAGGCGGAGCACCAAAAGCCATACGGTAAACTCCAACCGTTAGAAATCCCGGTTTGGAAATGGGAACATATTACGATGGACCTATTAACCAAACTACAAAAACGAACCGCGGTTTCGATGCTATATGGGTAGTTGTAGATAGATTGACGAAAAGTGCTCACTTCATTCCAATTCGTGAGACTTATACGTCAGAAAAGATGTCAGAAGTTTACACTAATGAGATAATAGCACGCCATGGAGTACCGGTATCCATTGTGTCCGATAGGGATACCCGGTTCACTTCAAATTTCTGGAGAGATTTCCAAGAACAAATGGGAACCAAATTGTTCATCAGCACTGCGTACCATCCTCAGACGGATGGACAAAGTGAAAGAACAATACAAACGTTGGAAGACATGCTACGGGCATGTATAATCGACTTTGGAGGCAGTTGGGATGTCTATCTACCCTTGGTCGAGTTTTCTTATAACAACAGCTACCATGTTAGTATTGGGATGGCATTGTACGAAATGCTCTATGGTAGGAAATTCCGAACCCCGGTATGTTGGGGTGAAGTGGGCCCACGTGAACTTGCCCACCAAGATACAGTACGAGCCACTAACGAAAAGATTGATGTGGTTCGGGTTCACTTGAAAGCGGCTCAAGATAGACAAAAGTCGTATGCTGACAAAAGGAGGAGACCAATCGAGTTCCAGGTTGGCGATAAAGTCATGCTCAAGGTATCCCCATCATGGGGGTTTTCCGGTTTAGAAAGAGAGGGAAATTGAGCCCAAGATTTATCGGGCCGTTTACGATTGTTGAACGGGTAGGAAAGGTAGCTTACCGCCTTGAACTACCGGAAGAATTAAGCCGAATTCATAACACATTTAATGTGTCACATCTTCGGAAATGTCTAGCCGATGAGACAACTTATATCCACTACGACACATTGAGGTGGATGACAGATTAAACTATGTGGTAAAGCCCATTGCGATTTTGGATCGTAAGGTGAAAACCTTAAGGAGTAAAGAGATCAATCAAGTAAAGGTCAAATGGGAACACAGGAAGGGTGCGGATACCACATGGGAATCCGAAGAGGAGATGCAACGGCTCTACCCTACTTTATTTGGTACGTAATTCGGTTTCGGGGACGAAACCCTTTTAAGGGGGGGGTGGACTTGTAACACCCTGAAAATATAAAACTTTATATTAAAGTTTATATTGTATAAATAAACAAGAATTAACTAACTAGGGATTTTTAACCTAGTTAACTACAAGTCTAGAAGTAACTTATAATAGGGTTAAAAACAAGTAAACTTTAAGTTAAACAAAACTAAGGGGACCTATGTTGTTAAAATTGAAACTAAAGTTTAATGAAACAAAAATCAAAATAAACCAAACACACAAGAAGTGTGTCTGGTCGATCAGAGGACGTAGGGGCGACCAAAACTCCTCACCAAACCCTAGCTTCTACAAAATTGATCAATTGAAGGTCTTAATCAAGTCCAAATCGAAATCTGAACATAGAATTGTGATCACCTCATCAAAGGGATCAAAAGGTATGTAAAATTGTGGTATTTTGTTGTATCTTGAATTCTAGGTCAATTGTAAAAAACGAAAATCTAGCTTGATTACTTGATGCATGGATGAAATTAGTAGTGATATGAGGCTTAGGAACAAACCCTAGTTAAATTCTTGACAAAATCCTGCATGATACTTGTAGGGTTTAGTAATCGCCATTGTAGGTGTATGATGAGCTTGAAGAAACTTGATGAATACTAGAATTATAACTTTTGTTCTAGCACAATCTGAATTTAAGAAGTAAAATCAGAAATATTGAAGTTAAGACATGAGTAAAATTGACTAATTAAAGTGAAATTGGATGATAATTACAAGTCATGAACTTGGTAGTGATAATGTGAAAATCTGACCCGCTAGGTATTTGTTGAAATGCCTAAGTGGGGATTTAAATGTTAAAAATAGAATGAAAACGCAGATTTGATTATTGTTTATAACGATGCGTTAATAATCATGAAAAGAGTTCTAAACAAATTGTAAATTGAACTCTCTTGGCAAAGAGTCCGGATCGTCAAGCGGACAAGCCGGAGGGAACACGCGTGGGAAAGGTGTGCTCTAAAGGTACGAAATTTACCGTTTCATACATCAAGTTTATTTGTTAGTCTTATGTCTTTACGTTGAAACATGGTAAACAAGATAAACCAATATGTCACGGAAGTGACTATGTGTCTTAAACAAGTAAAACGGGTCAAAACAAGTTGAGTAGTAAACCTTGAAGTTAGTTACCATCACTTGATGAATGGTTAAAAACAAAGCGTAAGCCGTGTAGCGGACACGCTAAACTAGTTGAGAAATTTAACCCCTAATACATGAGTTAAAGTTCAGAATTTTAAGCATGTCAAGTAGTATAAAAAGGCAAGTCCGGAACCTTGGAAACAAGCATGTAGATTATTGCGTAAGCGATCCCTCGAGAGGGAAGCGAAACGTCATAGTTGGTAAAATCTTGATATGAGAAATTATCCTTAGTCATGTGATAAACGTGGTCAAAATTAAATTACGGTGACGTAGGAAAAGAATCGGCAAAACTGCAAAAACAAGAAAAAATGTACAGAAGCTACCGTAAGTTACGGTGGCTACCGTAACTTACGGTAGCAAGTAAAATGTTACGGTGGTTGCCTACTGAGTTATGGCAGACCACTGTTACCCAGGGGCCACCGTAACTTACGGTGGCTACCGTAAGTTACGGTAGCGCCCAGTCACGAATGCTGAATTTTTATATTTCTGATTTCTCGAATCTGTCTTTGGACGTAGTTTCGATTATGTTAATTTCCAAGGACTTTAATACTAATGTTTATTTCAAATTTTCAATTTCTAGGTAATTCAAGTAAGTGGATGATGATCAAGCAAATGCTTCCGAACCAAACACACAAAACGAAGCTTCCGCACTTGATCTATTTTGTTTTTAAGAATATGTGAACACTTTTAGTTGTGTCATGAATGTTTGATTGTAAAATTTTAAGTTGAATATTAGGATCATATATGGTCTTGAAAACACAAAATCTTTTGTAAACTCGTAAATTTTTGTACTAAGTACAAGTTACTTATCATTAATCCTGTTAGTTACCGCGTCTTACATATTTTCCAACGTAATTTCATCGAAAACATTGACAAGAAATGGTTTTTCTGTAAAATGCTTAGGAAAAGTTTCCAATCACATTTGTGACAAAATACTTTCGTCGGAAATTTCCTACGCATGTCCGACGGAAAAATACTTTCGTTGAAATGTATGGGAATTTCTGTTCCTCAGAAATGTGTCAGGAAAGTGGTCCTTTTTCTAGTAGTGATGTGGCTTGCGTATCGATCACCCCTTAGGGAGGACACTCGCAGTCGTTAACCAGCTAAAATCAAATTAAAAACAGAAAATCGAACACATTTTGTTCATATTGCTACTATATTTTTTGAGTTTTTCTCTTTTACTTGCTATAGCGAGTACACCGTCACTGACTTAGTTCCTGCCCTCCACAGCACACAAAATTGATTCCACCAGGTGAGTTTAGTCATCGGTATTTTTTTATAATCTTGTATATGTTATAAGCATTATCTTGTTCATGTTTAAATTTGTGGCTTATTATTATCGTTATTTAATTTATACAGACATAATTTAGGACAACTCACTGACAAACCGACCGCTATTCCGCGTTCATACTGGTGTATCTAGTTGTGATAGAACAAAGAGTACCGACTTTAAACATATTTCCATGTAAATATTAATATGGCCCAGCCTGTCAGTCCTTGTCTGTTGACCTCGTACCAAAGCGCCCCGCTTTGGCCAAAGCGGGGCATTTTGGGCTGCCTGTCTACTTTTGGGGGAAAAGTGAGGTTTTGGTGGAAAAATGGGTTGTTGGTTTGTTGTTTGGTTGTGTTTTTTTGTTGAAAAGTTGTAGATTTTTGTTTTATTTTTATAAAACATATATGATTTAAAGTTGATTTATGACGGTCATTTAATTTTTATAAAACATATATAATTTAAAGTTGTAGATTTTTGTTTTATTTGAAGTTGTAGATTTTTATAAAACATATATTTTTATAAATAGTTTATGTTTTTTTTTTTGAAAAATGAACTCATTAAAACACTAAAACACGCCTCCGACCCAAACGGGCAAAAGGCCAAACAAGCAAAGACCCCCGACCCAAACGGGCAAAGGGAAGAAAAAATTACAACATATACAAAGGATATTTACACCACTCCGCCCAGTTAATAAAATAGTTTAAGTACTTATTATTCTCCATGATATTTTGGATGTAAATTTGCTTCCTGATATGAGACATAATAGATTAAAGAGAAAAGACACTAAATGCTCAAAGCAAGATGACTTGTTGAAAAACAAATACTGTTTAGAGGAGTCTCCTTCATTTGTCTTGAAAAACATAGAGGTATATTAGTTAAAATCACTATAGCTATTTAGTTATATGAAAAATTAATTGTTAGTATTTGTTTGTTTAGTTTTACACTTTTCTCTTCACATTGTATGAATCAGAAAAGGAAAAACACTACCATAGGTGAACCCTTCAGAAGAAATCGCAGGCTGATACATAAAAATACATATAACGAGTTATCGTCTTCCGAATCAGAGGAAGGTTTCAAATATTCAGAAATTTACCAAAATGATATTGAAATTTGTGAGCCTTCAAATTATTCTCGGAAACATGAAAGAAGACCACTTCACGAAACTAGGTGTCATAATCATGGGAAATGAAGAAATTTTATATTGGAAGAGATCGAAGATTTGGGTACAACTTCTATACGTGAAGATCACTCTACAGAAGTTGATCATGACGACTGTAATAAAATGGAACATAATCCCAGATTGTCTAAAGAAGCGCTTTTATCATGTGTCATATGTTGGACAAAATATAGTTCAACTAGAGGAGTTCTGCCATGTGGACATCACTTTTGTTTTTCATGCATACAGAACTGGGCAGATGGTTATTCCACATGGTGAATCATCTATACATCAGAATATGGTAAATCTATGCTCTTTTTTATTGTTATGGTTGACTATTGGGTTATATTAGGTTGTGTTTATGATTAAATATTGGTTTATTTTTGTGATGAACAGCCACCACCAACGCTAGTTTGTTACCAGTGCGGTTGCCGTGAGCCTGGGGAACTTTTAATAAGTTGTCATAGTTGTCAAATTCGTTGCGTGCATTCATATTGTTTGGATCCACCTCAAATTTCATGGGTTTGTGTCTAATGCAAGGATCTTCGAATGCGGTATGTACGTTAAATTTCATTAAATGATACTGTTATTACGGCCAGAGGTATGTTATCAAATATGATATCATTACGGAAACAATGATGTTAATCTGTATGCTTAAATTTTGAGATCTTGTTTTGTTTTAAGTAAGTTGTCTAGAAGTTGTTGGGCGCATTTGAGGGTAGGCTTGATTAGTTTGTTATTATTACTTAGTAACCTAGTGTTCCATAATATATTTTATCTTCTTGTTTTATCTTTTTGGTATTTATGTTTTTTAATCATTTTTTCTTTTTTCAAAATAAGTGGCCGTTTTGGTATTTATGTTTTTTAATCATTTTTTTCTTTTTAAATTATAAGTGGCTGGTTTTAATTAAAAAGTGTAACCCTGACCCAATATATAACTATTTCACAAGCATCCAGTTTTTGTAGATATCTTAATGTACTATTGTTTCCAATTATATCTTTAAAGTAGGCCCAGACTATTCACACACGCCCCTTGTCTATTTTGTTTGTTGTTTTATTGTATTTGGTTATGTTTTTTTGTTGAAAAGTTGTAGATTTTTGTTTTATTTTTATAAAACATATATAACTTAAAATTGATTTATAACGGTCGTTTAACGTGAGTGTACCAGTTATAGTTAATTTATAACAGTCGTTTATAAAGATACATTTCATTATGCCATTGTTTTCATAAATGCTAGCCGATTTTATTTTGTTATATTACACAAACATGTTTAACTAAAACAACAGACAATAAGTTGCGAAAGAGATGTATGAAATAAACGCATATGACAACTGGCACCAAACCGGTAATTTCTGTACTATTTATTTATTATCTGCAACTATGTGCTTAAACGTCAACATTATGTGATTACTTGCTTTACATATGAGTTCATGCATGTTTTATGCTATTGCATTGTGCGTTACGCTAAGCGTTACGTCAGAAAGACTAGTAAATTCACCGGTAAGACACACTGTGTCAGCACTTCCGCAGAAAGCAGTCAGACAATAGATTTAGGGCCTAGGAGTAGGTCCAACATCAAAAACACATAAAACCCAAGTGTGGATACAAGGGTTAACATATACACTTTCCGGAAGCTAAACTATGCCCTAAAAGACACCCGAAACTCACTTTAAATGCTGAATTCTGCAGCATTCAGCAGAAAATCAGCTAAAAACAGCATTTTAACACCAAAATATTATGTAGAATTGATGTTTTAGTGTCTAGAAAAACTTACAAAATGTCGGGAATTAAAACTGTCACAAAAGGTGCTTTATACCTAGTAAAACTGCGCAACTTAGCACTTTAACGAACCGTTAACGAAATGAATAACCGGACACTACCCAAAACATCAAAATTTAACTAGAAGCATTGTTTGCCTTCCCAACGGACCTAAATTAGGCTTTAGACGTAACAAACAACTGCAGGTACTTCGCCTTCATGTCGCTTTCGAGTTCCCAGGTGAACTCTGCGCCTCGTTTGCCTTCCCAACGGACCTTCACAATGGGAATGCATGAGCGCCTGAGCTTCTTGGTTTCTCGATCCATGATCTCGACAGGCTTCTCCACGAAGTGTAATGTTTCGTCCACTTGAAGATCCTCCTTTGGAACTTGTAAATCATGCTCAGCCAGACACTTTCTGAGGTTTGAAACATGGAAAGTCGGGTGGACATTTGTAACAACTCTTATTAAAATTTATAATTAGAATGATAATTAGTCAATAAGGAAACCGTAATTGAGACACCCAAGTAATTCCGCACTAACCCTAAAATTTTCGGAACAATCAGAATCAGGATCAGGGCCCCTAAAACTCAGGGGGGGATAAACCCTAGTTGATAATTATCAACTAAATTCGTTGTCACAGTAGAAACTGAATTTAAAAGTGAGTAAGCTAAGCTAGTCCCGAAACCAGCTAGCATAGGTATATAGACTGCACCCTTTACGGACCGTAAAGGGAAAAGCCATACGGTCCGTAAGGGAGTCCCAAAATTCACTATAAATAGCCGACCTTGGGACTTGAAATTTGAAGTTGAAACGACACAAAGTTGTTGTCTGTACGTCGAGATAGATCAATAATATCACAATTAAACACACACTGCTTTCGAATTTCTGCCGCAAAACAGGGTAATTACTCGATCGCTATTACGATTCATTTTCCGAGATCAATATATCCAAAGAATGTTTAAGTGCCGCCCACATTGGGTTATACTTTGTCGTTCGTCGTTAAATCGATGAATGTTTAAGTATTGCACTTTGTCGTTCATTGTGAGAATTTGATTTCGTGAGTTATCGTGACTGCTGTATTGATCACTAACCCAGTTTTGTGTGCATTATTATTGAAATTAGGTTAACCAGGCTAAATGATATTCTATCCGTATTAAATCTGCAATGTGAGTCATTCTCTTTTTATCAACTGTTTTACAATACTCCAAATTATTTTCAGAATTATAATTACAGTGATTAAGTTGATGTAATCACCAAATTACAGCCAGTATGTGGGGTATTGTGCACATTACTACTGTTTTTATCACAATTAGGTGAGCGAACCTAAATTTAAGTGATACGTCATTCATTGGGGCAGCCAATGGTGATATGACCACTGTCACAGATCCGGTCGAGTGACCAAATACTGTGGGTAGTTGGTTGATATCAGAAACATTTGTAAAAGATCTTAATACTGTGAATTATAACAAATGTGTCGTTTTAAGTAAACTGAATGATTCACTCAGTATTTCCCCGCTGACAAAACCTTTTTTAAACATGTTTCAGTTGATCTACTGTAATTCAGGAAAAGTGCCGGGGAGCATTTCAAGCTTAAGATAGTGGCTCAGTATAAAATAAAGAAATATGTTTTGAAATAAAGATTTATCAGAAAAATCTTATTATTGTAAATTATCAGGGTTTTTGCCCGAATTGTAAAATAAAATAATCGGGAAAAGTTTTTAGCTTTATAACGATCCTGATGTTAAAGAATTCCGCTGCTAAAATCACATAAATAAATATCACGGGATTTCTGTCCCGCGACTCCTGAAACGGGTCAAACCGGGTCGGGGGCCGTGACAGAAATAAGGTGGCATCAGAGCCACTGAGTTAAGCTAATTAAGTATTTAACAGATACTTAATTTTTCCTGATTACTATTATGTGATTATGTGTTTTATTAAAACTGACTATTTGTTAGTTACAGTATGGGTAAGCAAAAGTTATCTATCTTAAATTAGATAGGTCAGTCTATGAAGAGGGAAGTTCATCCAAAATTAAATTTTCAAAGCTTCCTACAATTCCTGAAGAAGGAATATTTGTGCGAAAAGCACAATATGAGAAACCGCTTTCTCCTAGAAAAAGGAGTATGATTATTAAGAAAAGTAAGGAGCAAATCCGGGAAAAGAGAATTAAAAAGGAAACCCAGGAGTTAATTAATAAATCACATTGGGAAGACAAGCTAGATGAGAAATGGGAAAATTTGTATATGCTAGCCACTGTAGCAGAACTTGCAAATCTTTAAATACCCTAAGTCTAGTAATAACACTTCTTAGTAAATAAATAAATAAATCTGAGTGTGTTCTTTTCTGTTATTTTGTACAAATAGTGTGCAATAAAACTTCGATGTTTATTTGTTAAACTTTGTTCCAAAGTTTTAACTTAGCATTTCTGTGCATTTTGCATATATGCTACACAGCATGAGCGAGATATCTGAAGCTTTTCAGAACCTCAATCTTTACCCGGTGAATATAGAAGTTTCCCAAGAGTTTACTGGATACTTTGCTGATGTGGACCAACCTGTAGAATTCCATGCTCCACCTTTGACAAAGCCAAAACGAAAGAAAAAGAAGAATTACGTGTGGGGACATCGTATCCGTAGGAAAAAGCCAGTTCCGAAACTTCCTAAAATAAACAATCCTTTAGAAATAGCAAAAGAAACTGGTAAACAGCCGGAGATGGAAATTGAAGATAAGAAAGATTCTAGGCAAATGGAGATACAGTTTGAGGAATATTCTAAAGATATAGAAATGGAAGTAGGACAAGGTTTTAGACCAACTCAGATAGAAATCGGAGAGAGCTCCAATCAAAACTAGAACCAGGAAATAACTTTTCAGGATGAAATAGATTTTCTATTAGCAAACTGTGAAACTATTCAGTCTGTCAATACGAATGTTTTTACCTATCCTAGTGAAAATCCAATCCCTATGAATTTTGCACCAGCAATCCCAGAACCAATAGTCCACGCTCAACCTATAGAAATGGAAGAATGGTGGACGAATGATTGGCAATTTCAAAATATTGTCAACGACCCTTATTCCTTCCTTCCGCAATTTGATCCAGAACCCCTACCTAATCCACCAATGAGCACTGAGAATATGGCTGAACTTCGCCATTTCGGTGAAGAGTTGATGGATGCAGGGAATAGAATCAGGGAGATAGGGGGACAGATTGCCTGGAAAATATGATGAAAGGGAAATGCGTTTTTAGAACAACAAATGGTGAGGGATAGGAGGATGGTAAAACTATAGTTGTGTAATAGTATAGTAAATAGTGAAATCAGTCTGTAACATAACTCCGAATAAAACTTTGTAAAATATCTGTGTGTAGTGATGCATACTATGACGGATATGAAATGAATCGACAAATCGATAATTTTGACTATACATGTATTATAAATTGTCTGATTGTTATGTATGATTACTATTTATCAAATACTAATAAAAATTATTATATATTATCAGATGGCAAATAATGGTAATGAACCAATAAATGAGGTTAATCAGTCGGAGCAACATCCAGGGGATCAATATATGACTAGACAAGATATTGAAAATATTGTTGCTCAAGGGATAGCCAATGCTATTCCAGCATTTGTTGCTGCTGTAAAAAGTCCAATCGAACCACAACGTATCATTCCTAGTAAACGTACTGTTGATGCACGGAATGTCTGTTGACTGCGTCTACAAGAAAGTCTGAAGACAAGATTGGTCTAAAGGGGTCAAAGTGTAAATATTATGTAATATAGACTTAGAATCGCTTTTGTGTCATTGTTTGAAAGTGGACCGCTCATGTGTCAAGAGCTGAACCGCTCTTAGTCAATATGTAGGATCGCTTATAGGTCAAAGGCCCTGGACCGCTTTTAGGACATTAAGGTAGGATCGCTTATGTGATTGGTGCTGGATCGCTTATTGGGCTGTCACATAAGCGACCCATGATAACTATAAATAGGGTGGAGCGGTTCTTCATTTGTAACAGTGTATGTATGTGCTGAGGTGCCGAAACTCTGCTGAAATTTTATTAGAAAGCAATACAAACACAAGGAATTGAAAGGATTAGCTGTTGTTACTTTACTTACGTTGATTCCGCCTTCGTATGTGAAGATGAACTACTTCGACTGACTTTTCGGGTCATAGAACGGTCCAACAAAGTGGTATCAGAGCTCAGGACGAGGAGTTCATACTACGACAGCAAAAATCAGCAGAAATCTTTCTTTTCTACTCACTTTCTCTCATACTTTTTCTGATTTCAGTGGTTCCAACGGTCAAAATGGTCTGAATTTTGAGTATAACGTGTAAAATTCACTTTTAACAAACCCTAGAAAGAATCAGGTGAAAATACGGACTAAAAATGGTTAAAATAGGTTAAAATCAGTCGATCGCTTTTTCGGACGTAGGATCGCTTTTCTGGACCAAACATACTTGGACCGCTCATTCAATCACATTAGGACCGCTTTTTGGACAAACTTGCTCTCAGAACCGCTCGAACGACCATAGTTGAACCGCTTATACGAACCTACTTGAACCGCTCGAACGGACATACCTAGGATCGCTTGAACGGACAGTTTTGAAACCGCTCGAAAGACCATACTCTGGTTCGCTCGAACGAACATACTCTCGGTCGCTTATTTGACATATTGTGGATCGTTCGAGAGGATTTTGTCATTAGTGTCTGGTCCGCTTTTACGAACATATTTTGGACCGCTTTTCTGTCAAACTGTTTAGACAGGATTGTTTTTGTGAACTGATATTTTTCAAAATCAAAATTTTACTAAGTGTTGTCTGTTTTTGTAGGTACAATCAATATGGATGATATTTTCTTGAACCCATTCAGTGATATGTATGCTTTTTCGGGAAGTACGGACAACAATGATACATCGTCAAGCAACAAAGATAAAAGTCCGCCTAAGGAAAGGAAGAAAGAAGCTTGGGAGTCCGAGAGCGCCTTCGGAACTTTCAACAAACCCCCAAAGCTTATGGCTATAGAGGATTATAGTGGGTGGGCTACTAAGTTTGAGGATTGGATGATGGCATTTGCATTTCCAAGCTGGAAAAGCATGAAAAATGGCTATGCAAATGGCAAGAAGAATGGTGAAGCGTTGAGATCAACTGAAGAAATTGATGCTTTTGTGGCAGAACAAAAGTGTGTAGCATTGCTTTTTCAATCTGTCCGAGAAGACATCATTTCCTTGATCGATTACTCAAATGCACAAGATTTGTGGAAAAAACTGAAAGCAAAATGTATAGGAAGCGAGGAAATTGTAAAGAATAAGAAGAAACTTCTTCGGAAAGAATTTGATATGTTTGGGTGTATGAAAAATGAATCAGTGGGTAAAATGATTGAACGGTTTGGTCATCTTAAGCTGGAACTTGTTCGACATGGGATCAATTATCCTGATGATGAGATAGTTGATAAATTGTTTGATTCACTACCTGATGAGATGGATTGGAGATATTATGCATTGATGTTAAAGAACACTATTGCTCCTGACCAATTGAAACCAGATGTTGTGATTGAGAAACTTGAAAGTCATGAGCTAGAGTTGAAGAAAACATACAAAGTTAATCACTCATCCTATCAGCAGAATCTGGATCTGTATTATCCAAAAAGCTTGATACCGAAAGCTTCTTCTCCTAAAACGGCATTTTCTGCTGAGAATGTTTCTTCAACAAACAAAGAAAGTCAAAGCAGTTCAAGTAGTGGAAGTCACAGTGGGTATCACAGTGGATCTACGTCTTCTACAAATCGTTCTGATGCGAAGTTTTCATGCAACATTGCAATCGATTTGAAGAATGCACAAAACTTTGACGAAGAATCGGCCAAGCAACAGATGGTTTTTCTAGCGTCTGTTTTGGAGTCCTATGAAGGTTTGGTAGCCGGGAAGATCGGAAATACAAATTTGACCAAAGAAGACTACGATCAGATAGATCCCGAGGAAATGGAGCTTATTGACATTCGTTGGGCAATGGCAAGTGCTGTGCGACGTGCGCAACGTTTTATGGAAATTACCGGGAGGAAATCAATTGGTGGTCCGTCAACAAAGCTTGGGTTCGATAAGTCAAAAGTGACGTGTTTTAAGTGCAAACAAAAGGGTCATTTCAAGCGAGAATGTCGGAATGCATACGTTGATGAATCTGAAAATCCATTTCGTGACGATTATTACAAGAAGGCAATATATCATCAAAATAAATCGGAGCCGCCCAGACTAAAGCAGGCTGAAGAGCAAAGAGAAAAGTCAAGGGCTTTAGCTGTGATCTATGATGATGAGGGCTACGATTGGAGCAAAGAGGTTTTACCGGAAGATGATGCCATTGGTTATGCTTTCATAGCAAGTCATGATGAACCGATTCCTTGGAAGGATGATCGAACAGAGGAACAGAAGTACCAATACAGGAAGTTGATTACTGAAACAAAGATTATCAGACTTTCTGGTGTGTACTTGGAAGCAAGAAGAGCAAATCGTTGGGATCCAGACAGGGAGTGTTATCTTGATCGGTATGGCAATGTGGCAGTTGATGACAAAACGCTAGATATTGAAGCCATCATTCAGGAGTACAAAGAAGATGATGAATACTGGCAGCATAAGTGGTGGGGAACACCAACTTCGAAGATGATTGAGGAGGAGAAAGAAAAAGAGAGAAAGGAAAAAGAAGAGAGAGAGAAGAAAGAAACCGCAGAGACTGAGAGATCAAAGATGGTTGATACGGAGAATTCAGAGAAAGTGGCTGACCAAGTGCTAGCTGCGAAAGCACTTGAGGTAGATTCTATTTCTGTTTCTGAGTCAAAAGAGAAGGTCAGTCAAAGTGTGTCAACATCCAAGTCAGGTAATAAAGTCGATGGAAATGTTGACTGCAAAAATTGCAACAAACAATGCAATTTTTGTAGTACAGTCACGTATTTGAATGATGAGAAATTGAAAAATCTGAAATCAAAAGTTAAAACTTTTGAAGATCAGATTCTTGATCGTGACACAGAGTTAAAAGTTTCAACTGAACGGTTTAATGAATTAACCACTAAATGTGACAAAATTACAACTGAAAATGAAAAGTTAATTCTGGAAAACCGTCAGATCTCCGAAAAATTTGAGAAACTTAAAAGTGTTGTGAAAGATAGTGATGATCGAAACGGAAAAACATTCAAAGAAAACGAACATCTAAGAGCTGTGTTGCAATTAAAAGAAAAATCAATTAATGAACAACTTGATGAGATTGCAAATTTAAAACTTAAGGTTAAAGAAATTGAGATTGAAAATGAAAGAATTCTGTTGAAATTAAACAGTTATAGCTTAGCTAGCTTTGTTTTGCAGCACATCGTTCCCAAACCTATAGGAAAAAACAAAGCTGGTGAGGACGTGTTTTCTGATGGAACGGGTGTAGGGTTTCACAAAGTTCCACCGCCAATTTTAGACAACTACACGAAAAAGCAGTCTAGTTTGATGGAAATTGAGGAAGAAAGTGATGTTACACTTCCTGAGAACATTGATGTCACGTTCACGTCTTCCAATGAAGAGGGTGTCCAAAATGATGTGGTGAAAAGTGTGATAGACAAAGTGCTTAAGCCGGATTGTGACACTTCTGAGGAGGATGGGTGTTTTCTAGATAAATACATTCCGAAGCAAAAGTCCAAAAACAACTTATATGATGAATCTGATCTTGTCATGTACAAGATGTCGGGATCGGATAAGTTGTTTTCGGATTCTGAGTTTCCATTAGAGAATGTTAATTTGAACAAACTGACAAATGTTTTCAAACTGGTTGAAGTCGAGTTGTCAGCAGTGAATAATCTGAGTCGAAAGAAAGAGAGAGTTTACAAGAAGAAAGCTGTTTATCCACCACGTTTTTACAATAACAACAGAAACAACTGGTCGGGTGGTTATCAGGGGAGTAAACCATTTCATAAAAGAAATGTTTCAAGCAAGAGGTATATCGAAAAGAAAAAGTTTGTAAATAGTTCAAGTTCACTTGCTGATGAAGAAAAAGAAATTTTTACAAAATCAAACAAAGAATTTTTTGAGAAGAGAGCTTCACAGGCTCAGTCTGAAGGCACGAGTAGGGTAGCTGATACTCGTACGTGTTTTAGATGTGAACAGGTTGGTCATATTGCACGAAAGTGTACATATGTGAAGCCTAAGACTGAAGCTGTGAAGGTTCAACAAAAGAAAGTTGATGTGAAGGGTAAAACACCGATGTATGTTGAGAAGAAAGTGATTGAGAAGAAAAACGTTAAAAACAACAATGTAAAAGCAAAAACTGAACCCGTAAAGAAACTAGTAAATCAAAATGATAAATTTTATAAGAGGGTTGCAGTAGCTCAACAGGTGTGGAAACCTAAAATTGAACCAAAAGTTGAGAAGAAAGTTTCAAATTCTGAGGAGAAAAAGGCTGAAGAGCCAATTATTGTTGATTATGATGCAAATTTTCCGCCTATCAAGGCTGAAAATTTCAAAATTCAAATTGCAAGAGTCAAGGTTGCACCTAAGGCTGATGAGGCCTGGGTGGACTCTATGTTTGACTAAACAGTTTGAATTGCCGGAGCTTCCTGGATTGCGAAGCATGAATCGGCATCTTTCTTGAAGTTGTTTAAATGATGATTTGTTATGTGCAGGATCTTCTAAAACTTGTATCCAGGTGGATAATGGATAGTGGAGCTTCAAGGCATATGGCAGGGAAGACCGCATTGCTGTATGATGTGAATGACATTAATGGTGGTTATGTGGGTTTTGCGGGTAATCAAGGAGGCAGGATCATAGGTGAAGGAACATTATCAAATGGCATTATCACGTTTGAGAGAGTTAACTACATCGCTGAGCTGGAGAACAACCTGCTGAGTATCTCCCAGATCTGTGACAGGATGTATACTACTCATTTCACCGACAAAGAATGTTTGATCTTGAAACCGGGTTTTGTGATACCAGAAGAGTGGATCATCATGAGGGCACCAAGAGTCAACGATCTGTACGTGTTGGACATGAGCATTGCTACTACAACCACGGGTCAGGCTCATTGTTTTGTGTCCAGAGCAACGGAAAAGGAGTCAAGGTTATGGCACAGAAAGATGGGGCATATTCATCTAAGGAAAATGAATCATTTAGTGCATAACGACTTGGTCACCGGAGTGAATATTAAAGGTTTTCATCTGGAAGGGGAGTGCATAAGCTGTGTCAGAGGCAAACAGAAGAAAAAGTCACACCCTACAAAACAAGTCAATTCAGTTTCGAGACCTTTGGAAAGACTTCACATGGATTTGTTCGGTCCAGTGAATGTTAAGAGTATAACAGGAGATTCTTATTGTTTGGTCGTGACTGATGACTACTCCAGATTTTCGTGGGTCATGTTCTTGAAAACGAAAGACGAAACCTTTGATAGTTTGGTAGTTTTGTTTAAGAAAATTGAGAATCTGTACCAGAGGCCGATTTGTAGAATTCGAAGTGACAATGGTACTGAGTTCAAAAACAGTAAGATGGAGGAATACTGTGATGAAAGAGGTATACTGCATGAGTTTAGTGCTCCGTACACTCCTCAGCAAAATGGAGTTGCAGAACGCAAGAACCGGACGCTAATTGAGACAGCCAGAACGATGCTTGCAGATTCCAAGTTGCCAATCAATTTCTGGGCTGAAGCTGTTTCTGCTGCATGCTATACTCTCAACAGAGTTCTTACTGTGAAGAAATTCAACAAGACGTGTTTTGAGCTAATCAATAAACGCAAGCCGAATTTGAAATATCTAGAACCGTTTGGGTCACCCTGTACGGTAATAGAGTCACATGGCAAGCTTGGTCCGAAGAACTTTGAAGGAATATTTGTTGGATATTCAGGTCCTACACGGCGTGTCTTTGTTCCAGGTGAAAAGCGTATAATTGAAGCAGCAAATGTTGAATGTCAGGGTTATACAATGCCGCCTCAGAATCCTGGTGATTCATGGCGTTTTAATTATGACAAACTTTGGGAGTCGTTTGACATGAAAGAAGAATCAGAGGAAGAGGAAGATTTCTTTGATGAGCTGGATATTTTACGAGAATATGAATCGTCGCTCAGGTTTCCAGCAGAGTATTCTAGCAGACCTCGGGAGACTTCAAATGATGATGAAGCAGGTCCTAGTAACGCTAGTGAACATGATGATGAAGTTGCTCCTGGTATTCAGTCAGAGTTGAATGATGATCAAGAAGCTGAAAACATGCCAGTTTTTGACCATGGTGATTCAGATCTTGAGGGGGAGCAGATCCAGTTGTCAAGTCAAACAAACCAAGTTGGTGAACAAGATGCAGAGCAGAATGTTACTAATCTGGAGGGAAATGTAGAAGTTCCAAGCGAATTGATGCCGCGAACTCTTTCTTATCATCCAGAGGAGTTGATAATAGGAGAATTGCAATCGGGCGTTCGGACGAGACGTCAAATTGACCAGGGCTTAACATGTTTTTATTCTACAGTAGCACCTTTACAAACTGAATTTTCATTAAGTTGTTTTATCTCGCAGGTCGAACCGCGGACTTACAAGGAGGCGCTTACTGAAGACTCTTGGGTCATAGCGATGCAAGAAGAATTAAGTCAGTTTGAGAAGTTAGGTGTGTGGAAGTTGGTTGATTTACCGGATGGTCAAAGAAAAATCAATACAAAATGGGTTTTCAAATGTAAGAGGGACGACAGAGGAGTGGTTGTAAGGAACAAAGCTCGACTCGTTGTTCAGGGCTTTAGTCAACAGGAGGGGATTGATTTTACCGAAGTCTATGCTCCTGTCGCACGACTAGAGGCTATCAGAATTTTCCTAGCATTTGCGTCTTGGAAGAATTTCAAAGTATTTCAGTTAGATGTTAAATCAGCGTTTCTTTATGGGAAGGTCAAAGAGGAGGCTTATGTTGGTCAGCCGCCGGGCTTTACTGACCCAATCCACAAGAACAAAGTTTATCTGCTGGACAAAGCGTTGTACGGTCTACATCAGGCGCCGAGAGCCTGGTACGAGACTTTGTCTCAACACCTACTCGCTAATCAGTTCATACGTGGAAAAGTGGATGCCACTCTCTTCACTAAAGTCGTTGATGGTCATCTTCTGATAGTACAAATTTATGTAGACGATATTATTTTTGGGTCAACGAATGAGAAATTATGCAAAGATTTCGAACAGGTGATGAAGCAGAAATTTGAAATGTCTTCAATGGGGGAGATGAAATTCTTTCTGGGATTACAAGTTGAACAACTTCCTGAAGGTATTTTCATTCATCAAACGAAGTACGTGCATGATATTCTGGAGAAATTTGGAATGTCAAGTTCTACTCCAGCTGCTACCCCACTTGCGACAAATCATGGTATTCACCCAGATCTCACCGGAGACAGGGTTGATGAGACACTTTATCGATCCATGATAGGTTCTTTGATGTACCTAACTGCTTCACGTCCTGACATCATGTACCCAACGTGCCTCGCAGCAAGATTTCAGTCTAACCCGAGAGAATCGCACATGATTATTGTGAAGAGGATTTTACGCTATTTGAAAGGCACACCCACATTGGGGTTGTGGTATCCTCGCAATGGCGTTTTTACACTTGAAGGGTTTTCCGATTCAGATTTCGGATGCTGCAAAGTTAATGCGAAATCAACAACTGCAGGATGCCAGTTTTTTGGACCAAGATTGGTTACTTGGCAGTGTAAGAAACAAACATCTGTGGCGCTATCTACATGTGAAGCAGAGTATGTGTCTGCTAGCAGTTGCTGCTCTCAGATCCTGTGGATACAGCAACAGATGCGCGACTACGGTTTGCAGTTTCTTAACACACCTCTGTTTGTTGATAATGAGGCCGCAATTAATATAACTAAAAATCCAGTACATCACGCTAAAACTAAACATATTGAGATTCGTCATCACTTTATTCGCGATTGCTTCGAGAAAAAGTTGATACGAATTGAGAAAATCCACACTGACGAACAAAAAGCTGATTTGCATACCAAAGCTTTTGATAAAAATAGGTTTCAATATTTGTTAAAACTTAATGGTATGAAACTGCTTTCGGTGTCGGATGGAGTTGTGAGCGTTGATGAAAGTACTGTTGCGGATGAAGTTGAGAAACAATCTGCGATGGTTTGTCGATTTTTTACTTGTTTTGGTATTTAGGGGGAGATAGATAGTTGTACATATTTTATTTTCAGAAAAATACAAAAACAGTAAAAAATGCAAAAATCCAAAAACATGATAAAATTGAAAAAGAGCTTGTGTATATAGGGAAAATGATAGTACATCAGCTAGACAATTACAGTATGCTAAAGATTTGGAAAGATAAAATGAGTTAAACAGTCTCACTAATGATGTGATAGGTTTTTGTACATTTAGTAGATTTATTCGGGATATAAACCTAAAATTTCAAACTGGTGAAATTCGTGGGGAACACTACTTGGATATATAGGTAACCCCTGAAATTTCGTTTGAAAGGTCTCGTATTCTGATATACTAGGTGGTTATACTCTATGATGTCTGGGGTATTATTCCGGGACTTCTGCTGAACGGTGGTTCTGACCTAGTCCCTGGCTAATACTTTCACCAAAATGCTTGAAACATAGCATTATAGCCCTCAGCTGATTAGACAATAAAATTGATAATCAGTTGTTGTAGCTAAAAGATTCTCTAAAGGGAACACATTGCAAAGTCGAAGCTGATATCTCTCTGCTGAACGGAAGTTCTGACCTGAGATCCCTCAGTTCTCGCATACCCTAATTTATGTACAGACATCATTGTAGTATCTTTGCCTGTAAGACTGAATATTGGGATTCTGGATACGGGAGTATATTCAAGAGGTGGGACACATGAATCGATCTATGTTCTTAAAACACTTAAACAGTATCCTGAATAGATTGAAGTTTGTATGAAAATTTAAGATGGATCAGTATATCGACAATCGAGGTGAATTGTTTAAATCTGAGTATGTAATATAGCTTAACGGTACTTGTAATTGGTCTGAAAAGCTGATATGATTCCCTGACACGCTCGCCAAAAACAAATTTGTAAATAGTTTGTTTTCTGCAATTTAAGTTTTCTGTTATTTCATTTCTTAGTTTAGATCAGCCTAAAATCCAAAAAGATTTTAATTCTGCTTTATTTTAGACAAACCAAAGTGGAAAGTTGATTGTCGGATTCTAGCAAAATGAAGCAGATGCAGGAGATTCTGAGCTGAAGATCGAGGAGAGCTTATATTGTTAGAAAATGTTTGTTTTAAAATTTTAAACAAGTTCATTAAGTTGATACTTGTTATTTTTCAGAAAATTGGAAAATTGTTTTACTAAATCAGTTTGTTTCGTCACAAGATCAACCAGGGTCATTAAATTGGACTTGGTAGATTAATTAAGTATTCAGGGTCATTAATTTGAACTTGAAAACTTGAGTGGATTTTTAAAACTGATTGAAGTTGTGTTTATTGTTTGATAAGATAGAATGTAATGTTATTGGTTGAGTAACAGGTTTGGACGATATTTCCCAACGGAGGCAAATTGCAAAAGCTTGATCCAGATATCTCAAGATTCCAGCATAATGAGAGGGGGAGTCAGTGAGAGGGGGAGTTTGGATTAACAGCTATTGGGAAGTTGGTAGATAAAGCTAGAAGTCAGTCTGAGAACCTGTGAAGAATGCTTAAAGATAGACAGAGTTGGTAAAAAGACAAAGACTAAAGACTACGGATCAGTAGATGCTAAAAAGACTACGTCAACATCCAAGGGGGAGTCTGTTGATGCACGGAATGTCTGTTGACTGCGTCTACAAGAAAGTCTGAAGACAAGATTGGTCTAAAGGGGTCAAAGTGTAAATATTATGTAATATAGACTTAGAATCGCTTTTGTGTCATTGTTTGAAAGTGGACCGCTCATGTGTCAAGAGCTGAACCGCTCTTAGTCAATATGTAGGATCGCTTATAGGTCAAAGGCCCTGGACCGCTTTTAGGACATTAAGGTAGGATCGCTTATGTGATTGGTGCTGGATCGCTTATTGGGCTGTCACATAAGCGACCCATGATAACTATAAATAGGGTGGAGCGGTTCTTCATTTGTAACAGTGTATGTATGTGCTGAGGTGCCGAAACTCTGCTGAAATTTTATTAGAAAGCAATACAAACACAAGGAATTGAAAGGATTAGCTGTTGTTACTTTACTTACGTTGATTCCGCCTTCGTATGTGAAGATGAACTACTTCGACTGACTTTTCGGGTCATAGAACGGTCCAACACGTACTACTGAAGATAACTTCAGTAATAGTATAAACGGTGGCCATAATCATGTTAATCATGATAATGAATCCCAGCACACGCCGCTCCCTAAGAAACGGAAGGCTGCAACACCTGGTTGCACTTTCAAAGAATTCCTTGCTTGTAAACCCACTGAATTTGCAGGCAATGAAGGGGCAACTACATCACTGCGTTGGTTAGAGAAAACCAAAGCAGTAATTGCAATAAGTAAGTGTGCCAAAGATGATCAGGTCATGTACGCATCAAATCTGTTTAAAGAAGGAGCACTCGAATGGTGGAACACTGTGTTACAAGCTAAAGGAAGAGATAGGGCTTATGCTATGTCTTGGGAAGAATTTAAGAATCTCGTAGAAAGAAAATTTTATCCTGAGTATGAAAAGGAACAGATGGCAAACAAGTTCCTAATTCATCGGATGTTAAGTGTGGATTGTCGTGGTTATACTTCGACATTTTTCGAATATGCTAGAGTGGTACCTAACCTGGCTTCGCCAGAACCGGTACTCATTTCTCGCTATATTTGGGGATTAATTAACGAAATTCGCAATATCGTTAAGGCTGCGAGACCTCGCACTATTGACGATGCAGTAGAATTAGCTAACACCCTAACTGATGAACTGATACGCACCAAGGATGAAGATAGGAAGAAGGAATTAGCTCAGAAAATTACCCAAGGATTTAGGGTGGGTAATAGTAGGAATTTCAAGAAAAGAGGAACAGGGCAATCCTCAACTTTGCCATTCTGCAAAATTTGCAAAAAGAATCATTTTGGAAAATGTAACAAACTTTGCAATTTTTGCAAAACGATAGGACATCGTGAAGAAAACTGCAGGAAGAAATCCATAATTTGTTACAATTGTGGAGAAGCCGGACATTTCAAGACAGAATGTCCTAAGTTAGCCAACCCAATAGACAACAAACCCAAAGCGACCGAAGGAGCTACTAAGAAGAATGCCAGAGCATTCCAGCTAACCACTCAAGAAGCAGAGCTCATTCCGGATGTCATCGCCGGTACGTTTCTAGTTCACAACGTTTATGCAAAAGTATTATTTGACTCTGGTGCAAACCAAAGTTTTATAAATACTTCATTCTGTCAAGCTCTTAAGTTACCCTTAACTACCGTTAGGCAGATTTTTACAGTCGAAACCGCAGATGGGAATTCAGTAAAAATCAATCAGGTTTTACAAAAGGTAGAAATAGAACTCTCAGGTCATAAATTTGTTGCAAACCTATTGCCTATGAAATTAGCTGAGTTCGATGTTGTGTTAGGAATGGATTGGTTAATAGCCAACCATGCTCAAATCATTTGTGATAGAAACTCTATAGAAATTCAATCACCTACTGGGAAAGTAATCATGATTACAGGAGATAAACCTCGAAAGCCGCTAAAGTTCATATCAGTAATGAAAGTTGCTAATTATGAACGGAAACAAGGAATAGTATATATGATTTCAGTAATCATTTGTAAAGGGAAAGAACGTAAGGAAATCCCTGTAGTCTCAGAATACCCAGATGTATTTTCGGAAGATTTACCTGGGTTACCACCAGATAGGGAGGTGGAATTTAGGATTCATCTAATTCCAGGAATTACACCGATAGCCAAGGCACCCTATCGATTAGCTCCTACCGAAATGTTAGAATTAAAAAAGCAATTAGATGAATTACTAAGCAAAGGATTTATACAACCTAGTTCATCCCCTTGGGGTGCACCAGTGTTGTTTGTGAAAAAGAAAGATGGATCGATGAGAATGTGTATCGATTATAGAGAGTTGAATAAGGTTACAATTAAGAATCGATACCCATTACCTAGGATTGATGATCTTTTCGATCAATTACAAGGCGCTAAATATTTTTCTAAGATAGATTTGCGCTCCGGATATCATCAATTGAAGGTTCAAGAAGAAGACATACCTAAAACTGCTTTTAGAACTAGGTATGGACATTATTAGTTTACAGTCATGCCCTTTTGATTAACTAATGCACCTGCAGCATTTATGGACATGATGAACAGGATCTGTAAACCATATTTGGATAAATTTGTAATTGTTTTCATAGACGATATACTTATTTATTCAAAAAGTCAGGTCGAACATTGTCAGCACTTGCATGCACTCTTAACTTTGTTAAGAAAAGAAAAGTTGTACGCTAAATTCTCGAAGTGTGAATTTTTCTTACAAGAAGTGCAATTCTTAGGACACATGGTGAATCACGAAGGTATTCACGTAGATCCTGCTAAGATAGAAGCAATTACCAATTGGAAGGTTCCGCAAACTGCAATGGAAATTAGAAGTTTTATAGGATTAGCTGGATATTATAGACGGTTTATTAAGAATTTTTCCAAGATAGCTATACCATTAACTAAGCTAACCTGTAAAGCCACTAAGTTTGAGTGGGGACCTAAACAAGAAGACGTCTTCAGAATCTTAAAGCAGAAATTGACCAAAGCTCCAATCTTAGCCTTACCAGAAGGAACAGAAGATTTTGAAGTATATTGTGATGCTTCAAAATTAGGATACGGATGTGTGTTGATGCAACGCAAGAAGGTAATTGCGTATGCTTCCAGACAATTGAAAAAGCACGAAGAAAACTATACGACTCATGATTTAGAATTAGGAGCTATAGTTTTTGCCCTTAAGATATGGAGACATTATCTGTATGGAAGTAAGTTTACTGTTTATACAGATCATAAGAGTATATATTTGGGCAAAAAGAGTTAGACATGAGGCAAAGGAGATGGATGGAAATCCTGAGTGATTACGACTGTGATATTCAATATCACGAAGGAAAGGCAAACGTAGTCGCAGACGCCTTAAGTCGTAAGTATCATGAGAAGCAAAGGCGAGTCCGTGCCCTTAGAATAAATCTACAAGTAGATTTAATAGAACAATTAAAGGAAATTCAGGAAACGGCAATCAAGGACGATGCCGAAGGAATGAAAGGTTACCTAAAAGAATTGGAACAAGGAAATGATGGAATTTGGAAATTCCACAAAAGCAGAATTTGGGTACCTAAACAGGGAAATTTAAGATCAAAGATTTTAGACGAAGCTCATAAATCTAGGTATACTGTACATCCAGGAAACAATAAGATGTACCAAGATTTAAGAAAGAATTTCTGGTGGATAGGAATGAAGAAGGATATAGCCGAATACGTATCTAAGTGTCTAACTTGTTCACATGTTAAAGCCGAACATCAGAAACCTTCAGGTCTGCTACAACAGTTAGAAATGCCTGTATGGAAATGGGAACTCATAACAATGGACTTTGTTACTAAGTTACCCAAAACCAGAAAAGGTAATGATGCCATTCGGGTGATCGTAGACCGATTAACCAAATCCGCTCATTTTCTACCAATAAAGGAAACCTTTAACATGGAAAGGTTAGCCAAGTTGTACGTAGATGAAATAGTATCCTTACATGGAGTTCCACTCTCCATTGTATCGGATAGAGATAGTCGTTTCACTTCCCGTTTCTGGACATGTTTCCAAGAATCAATGGGAACCCAACTCAATTTAAGTACTGCATATCATCCACAAACAGACGGACAAAGTGAAAGGATGATCCAAACTCTAGAAGACATGCTCCGAGCATGTGTAATTGACTTTGGAGGTAATTGGGATAACCACTTACCATTAATCGAATTCTCATATAATAATAGTTATCACTCAAGCATTGAAGCCGCTCCATTCGAAGCACTGTATGGACGCAAGTGCAGAACTCCAGTATGTTGGGCAGAAATAGGAGAAAGTCAATTATCAGGTCCAGAAATCATGCAAGAAACCACTGACAAGATAACACAAATCAAGGAAAGACTAAAGACAGCTCGAGATCACCAGAAGAGCTATGCAGACAATCGCCGCAAGCCACTCGAATTCCAGATAAGAGACAAAGTACTTTTGAAAGTATCTCCTTGGAAAGGAGTAGTACGATTTGGTAAGAAAGGAAAACAGAGTCCAAGATATGTTGGACCATTCCCAGTGATTCAACGAATCGGACCAGTTGCTTATCGCTTACAACTACCAGAAGAATTAGCTGGAGTACATGATGTATTTCATATATCCAATCTTAAGAAATGTCTATCAGACGAATCCCTGGTAGTACCTCTTCAAGACATAGAGGTAAATGAAAAGCTAAAATTCATAGAAAAACCTTTACAAATAGAAGATCGAAAAGTCAAGTTTCTCAAACACAAGCGACTAGTACTGGTGAAAGTCAAATGGAATTCAAGGAGAGGACCAGAATATACTTGGGAACTGGAGTCAGAAATGAAGCGGAAATACCCTCATCTATTTCAATAAATCTCGAGGACGAGATTTTTCTTAAGGTGGGGAGGATGTAACAACTCTCATTAAAATTTATAATTAGAATGATAATTAGTCAATAAGGAAACCCTAATTGAGACACCCAAGTAATTCCGCACTAACCCTAAAATTTTCGGAACAATCAGAATCAGGATCAGGGCCCCTAAAACTCAGGGGGGATAAACCCTAGTTGATAATTATCAACTAAATTCGTTGTCACAGTAGAAACTGAATTTAAAAGTGAGTAAGCTAAGCTAGTCCCGAAACCAGCTAGCATAGGTATATAGACTGCACCCTTTACGGACCGTAAAGGGAAAAGCCATACGGTCCGTAAGGGAGTCCCAAAATTCACTATAAATAGCCGACCTTGGGACTTGAAATTTGAAGTTGAAACGACACAAAGTTGTTGTTTGTACGTCGAGATAGTTCAATAATATCACAACTAAACACACACTACTTTTTAATTTCTGCCGCAAAAAAGGGTAATTACTCGATCGCTATTACGATTCATTTTCCGAGATCAATATATCCAAAGAATATTTAAGTGCCGCCCACATTGGGTTATACTTTGTCGTTCGTCGTTAAATCGATGAATGTTTAAGTATTGCACTTTGTCGTTCATTGTGAGAATTTGATTTCGTGAGTTATCGTGACTGCTGTATTGATCACTAACCCAGTTTTGTGTGCATTATTATTGAAATTAGGTTAACCAGGCTAAATGATATTCTATCCGTATTAAATCTGCAATGTGAGTCATTCTCTTTTTATCAACTGTTTTACAATACTCCAAATTATTTTTAGAATTATAATTACAGTGATTAAGTTGATGTAATCACCAAATTACAGCCAGTATGTGGGGTATTGTGCACATTACTACTGTTTTTATCACAATTAGGTGAGCGAACCTAAATTTAAGTGATACGTCATTCATTGGGGCAACCAATGGTGATATGACCACTGTCACAGATCCGGTCCAGTGACAAATACTGTGGGTAGTTGGTTGATATCAGAAACATTTGTAAAAGATCTTAATACTGTGAATTATAACAAATGTTTCGTTTTAAGTAAACTGAATGATTCACTCAGTATTTCCCCACTGACAAAACGTTTTTCAAACATGTTTCAGGTGATCTACTGTAATTCAGGAAAAGTGCCGGGGAGCATTTCAAGCTTAAGATAGTGGCTCAGTATAAAATAAAGAAATATGTTTTGAAATAAAGATTTGTCAGAAAAATCTTATTATTGTAAATTATCAGGGTTTTTTCCCGAATTGTAAAATAAAATAATCGGGAAAAGTTTTTAGCTTTATAACGATCCTGATGTTAAAGAATTCCGCTGCTAAAATCACATAAATAAATATCACGGGATTTCTGTCCCGCGGCTCCTGAAACGGGTCAAACCGGGTCGGGGGCCGTGACAACGTTGCTAAGTTCTTCCGGTAGTTCGAGTCTGTAGGCCACTTTTCCGATCCTTTTCAGAATCTTAAAGGGTCCAACATATCGAGGCACGAGTTTCCCTTTCTTGCCGAATCTGACCACACCCTTCCAAGGTGATACCTTTAGAAGTACGTGATCGCCAACTTCAAATTCAAGGGGCTTGAATCGTCTATCGGCGTAACTTTTCTGACGACTCCGAGCTTTCAGCAGATTGTCTCGAATTTGGAGGATTTTGTCAGTCGTTTCTTGTAGCAGCTCAGGACCGGTTATTTGCGAGTCTCCGATCTCATGCCATACAATAGGCGATCGACATTTTCTTCCATATAAAGCCTCAAACGGTGCCATTTGAATGCTGGAATGATATCTGTTATTGTATGAGAATTCGACTAAAGGTAAGTATGCGTCCCAATTACCACCGAAATCTACGACACACGAACGGAGCATGTCTTCAAGGGTACGTATCGTTCTTTCAGTCTGACCGTCGGTTTGGGGATGGAAAGCGGTACTTAGATTAAGCGTAGTACCGAGAGCGGATTGAAACGTTCCCCAAAGTCGCGAGGTAAACCGACCATCGCAGTTAGAGATGATGTCGCGAGGCATTCCTTCTCGATAAATGATCTCATCGGTGTAGATTCGAGCTAATTTTTCCACCTTGTAGTCTTCTCGTATCGGCAGAAAATGAGCAGATTTAGTCAAACGGTCAACGACAACCCAGATGCTGTCGTGACTTGCTGGCGTACACGGAAGGTTCGTTATGAAGTCCATAGCTATACTCTCCCATTTCCATATAGGGATCTCGGGTTGGACGAGTAAGCCAGAGGGTCTTTGGTGCTCGGCCTTGACTTTCGAGCAAGTCAGGCACTTCGAAACATAGAGAGCGATACACCAGTACTTGTAGCGAAGGTCCTGGTACATTTTATCGGCACTGGGATGAATAGAATATCGAGACTTGTGGGCTTCCTCCATCAGAATCTGTCATAAATCGGTCCGCTTAGGGATCCAAATTCAGTCCAGATAATGGAATATCCCATTCGAATTATTCACTAACTGGGCTCCATCGTTGAGAATCCTTTCCTTCTTCAAAGTACGTTTGGTGAGACAAGCTTGTTGGGCTTCTCGGATGAGGGTTTCGAGGTGATGCTGGGCGTGAACAATACGAACGCTATGCAAATAGCTTCTTCTGCTAAGGGCGTCGGCAACGACATTTGCTTTGCCGGGATGATAACGGATCTCGCAGTCGTAATCGTTGAGAAGTTCTACACATCGGCGTTAGTGCATATTCAGTTCCTTCTGGCTAAAGATGTGTTGTAGGCTACTATGGTCGGTGAAGAACGTACACTTGGTACCATAAAGGTAGTGTCGCCAAATCTTTAACGCAAAAACAACTGCTCCTAGCTCGAGGTCGTGGGTTGTATAGTTCTTATCATGGATCTTGAGCTGACGAGATGCGTAAGCGATAACCTTGTCTCGTTGCGTGAGAACAAAACCAAGACCAAGGTTCCAGGCATCACAATATGCTTGAGGGTTTGAAAGGCAGTCTCTTGTTTGGTTCCCCAAACAAAAGGCTTGTCTTTATGCGTGAGAGAAGTAAGTGGCACGGAGATTTTAGAGAATCCTTCTATAAATCGGCGATAATAGCCCGCTAGTCCGAGAAAAGAACGGACTTTAGACGGGTTCTTAGGTGTAACCCAACTTTTAACAGCTTCGATCTTCGCGGGGTCGATGTGAATACCTTGACTGTTAACAATATGACCGAGGAATTGAACCTCTTCTAGCCAGAATTCACACTTGGAGAACTTGGCATAGAGTCGATTCCCTTGGAGTAGTTCGAGGACCAAACGTAGATGTTGCGCGTGTTCGGTTTTCGACTTGGAATAGATCAGGATATCATCGATGAACACGATGACGAAGCGATCAAGAAAAGATTTACACACGCAATTCATCAGATCCATGAAAACCGCGGGTGCGTTAGTTAAACCAAAAGGCATAACAACGAACTCATAGTGGCCGTAACGAGTGCGAAAAGCGGTTTTGGGTATATCCTCCTCTTAAATGCGTAGTTGGTGATAGCCTAAGCATAGATCGATCTTCGAGAAACACGTAGCGCCTTGTAACTGGTCAAACAAATCATCGATTCGAGGCAGGGATAACGATTCTTGATTGTCAGCTTATTCAGCTACCTATAGTCGATGCACATCCGGAACGACCCATCCTTCTTTTTGACGAAAAGGACTGGTGCGCCCCACAGAGAGGTGCTAGGGCGAATGAAGCCTTTATCAAGCAATTCCTGGAGCTGACCCGAGAGTTCGCATTTCGGATGGAGCGAGTCGATAAGGAGCTCTAGCAACAGGATTGGCTCCAGGAATGAGGTCGATACGAAAGTCGATATCATGACTCGGAGGTAATCCAGGAAGCTCGTCAGGAAATACAAGAGGAAAATCACGAACCACAGGCACCTTGTCTATCTCCTTAACTTCCCTTTTCTCCGCTGCTACAATGTGCGCCAAAAAAACTTGGTATTCCTTGCGGAGATACTTGCTAGCCTGGACACACTACATGAGTTGGAGTTTCTTCGACGCGACTTCACCATAAACACACAATTGATCTCCATTAGCGAGCGAGAAGCGAATCATCTTATCAAAGCAAATAACTTCAGCATGGTTTTCACGAAGAAAGTCCATGCCTACTATGACGTAAAAACTACCAAGCTGCATTGGAATAAGGTCAATAGGAAAGATGTGATTGTTGAGTTTGAGAGTACAATCACGGAGAACATAATTGACAACGATGGTTCTTCTGGTGGCAACTTCAACATCGAGCGTCGAGGGGAGATGGGCGCTCTTACAATTAAGGAGCTTTTCGAATTCAAACGATACAAAACAGTTATCGGCTCCAGTATCAAATAAACACGAAGCATATATACCATTCACAAGGAACGTACCATTGACCACGTCTTTATCGGCTTGAGCTTGGCGGACATTGATGTTGAAAGTGCGTCCGCGGGCTGCTGGCTGCTGTTGCTGTTGCTGCTGGGGCTGCTGCTGTTGTGGCTCTTGCTTCACCACTCGATTGGGGCACATGTTTGCAAAGTGGTTGGGATCACCACACGCAAAGCAAGCTCTAGCATGGATCGCGGGTGCAGGAGCCGCTTGTTGGCCTTAAGAAGCAGGAAATAAAGCTTGTTGAGCAGGAGCTTGACCTTGAGCTGGAGCTTGATGTGGACCAGTACAACAGATGGCGATGAAGTGGCCGTACATGTTGCAATGCACACAGTATCTGCAAGCGATTCCCACTGGGTGGTGATAGGTACAAGTAGGGCAAGCCGGATGAGGACCAGTGTATGCACGCTTGGCCAGCGGTGCATGGGTAACCAGTGCCACTACTTGGCGGTGTTAAGGCTGCGGTGGAGCAGATACTGCTTGAAGAGGAGCGGCAACGGTGACAGCGCAATTTTTTCTACTGTTGTTGTTGTTCTTCCTCTTGCGATGAGAGGACTTTGAAGATTGCGGAGCGGCGGTTTCAACGGTTGCAGCAGTGGTAGCTTGATGCAAATTCTTGGAGGCTTTATCCCAGTAACCAGACTTGACTCGCTTGTCGTTGATCTCAGCAACCAGTAAGAAGGTTTCCTCAATTGTTGTCGTCTTTGCAGCATGAACGAAATCAGCCACGCAACCCGGAAGAGCACGGATATACTTCTTGATGGTGATTTCGGGCGTAGTAACTTGGCTCGGACAGATTATGCTTAACTGCTGAAAGCGAGCAGTCAAACCAGCGTTGTCTCCATCTTTCTGCTTGATATGTCAGAATTCGTCCTCCAGCTTTTGGCGCTCGTGGGGAGGGCAGAACTCTTGCATCATAACGTCCTTCAACTCATCCCACGTCAAGCCGTAAGCTGCATCATTTCCGCGTTTGTTTCTCTCGGCCATCCACCAATCTAAAGCTCGGGATTGGAAGACGCCAGTTGCGTTAAGAGTATGGAGGTTATCAGGACAGCCACTCTGGCGCAGGGTGACTTCGATCGAATTAAACCATTGGAACATGGCCGTAGGCCCATCTTCGCCGGTAAATTCTTTCGGGCCGCAGGCTTTGAACTGCTTGAAGCTAAAAGCAGCTTTAGGAGCATCAGTCCTGGACTCTTCAGAAGACTTGCTAGCGTTTTCGTTCAGCTCACTAACAATCTGGGGGATAACTTTCGCCATTTGTTTGCGACGAGGGCGGGGATGCACTTGTCATTGTGATTGCGGCGAGCTGAGCGCGAGTGAAACGATCCAAATGACGACATTGACTGCAACAGACAGCGCCATAGGATTCAAAATGCTATATAATCGAATCTCACCTCACACGTACTACTACTAAAGCTCAGGAACACAAACAACCACATAAACACATAGGCACGTAGGCACATAAACCACAGAACTACATAAGCACATAGGGCACAGAAGCACGTAATCACACATAAGGCAGCCAGAACACAGAAACCATGTACGCAGAATATAGTATGGTTTCCTACACATATTGCATGTATTCACCTATCATTCAAAGTTCGCGTATTAGAGGATAGCGATTGCGATCAGCGAGTACACAGCGAGTAGCATAGCATAAGCGAGTAACATAGCATGTGATCATCCACAAGTAGTAGCGATTTGTTAACGGTGTGTAATGTGTTGTGCGTGTTGAGTGGAGCAAGAAGCGTTAGGTCAAAACCATCAGTATCTCAAAACACTAACAAATCATATAAAACCACATAAACATATAAGATTTCACATAAAAACGACAAATATCAGAGTCAGCAGTTGCGGGCTCAAAATTCGAAACACATAAAATTAGCGATCGTGAGATTGAAATCGAGGATAGATTGTCTAAGGTTGGATAGACGTCGACTGCCCAAAGTGATTCGACTATTCACAAGGACTTTCGGTACTCACTCTGACCTTCGGGACTGTGCTCTCGCCTCGATTTGGGCGAACGGCACGCATCCTTCCAGTTACAGTGTGACTTCAAGTCGTTGGAGTCCTTCGAGGCTTTGGTGAGAGTTTTATAAAACCAAAATAAGAGCGGAACAAGTTGTCAAGGTTCGGGTTTCACCCCTGACTTAACAACTTCGTTCCCGTTTTGACAAAATAGAGGAGAAAATCTGCGTCAAAGTATGTATTTCACTCCTGATTTAACGCAATCTCGACCTAACCACTCGTTTAGTTTCGAGAATAGTATGCAGTGATAGTGTAGTGTTCGGCGAGTGCGAGCGAGAAATAGCAAGTAAGCTCGTACAAAACCCTTACAGGGTATACACGAGTCGGTCTGTTGGTACTTAAACTATAGACTAGGTCATTTCTAAGACGTCGACCCGGACTAGGTCGAGTCTTGCCTAATTCCCTATAGTTATGGCTCTGATACCAATCTGTCACACCCCAACCGATGGCGGAAACATCAGGGCATGGCACTGAGCGAAACAGATTGTCCATGGTATCCATAACAACTATTCATTACCAGATAATTAAACATCATGTCCCATACCACAACATATCCAAATAAAAACAGTAATTACAAATAATAGTCTCAAAAACAAATACTGTTCCGATGACTCAGATTTAAGCGTGACATAACTAGACCCCTAGCTTGATTCACCAAAGCACAGCAATTCCTAGCATCTTAAACACCTGCCACATACGTTAAAATAAAAGTCAATACACATAGTGTAAAGGTGAGCATACAAGTTTAATAGTATAATAGAGTTCGAAATAGTTTACGCATAACTAGGATGTAACATGTAGCAAAGTGAAAGCTAGTAGGTTATCGACAGAGAAATATGCACATACGTGACTGCGAGTTGTAGAATGCGCAACACATATCCCCACTGGGACACGTGAAGTAAAGCCCTTAACAACCCCTGTCCACGACAGGTGCTGAGTCCAAACTATAGTACTATCGTTGCTAAGGTGTCAGGCAACAATCACTGTGTTAACATAACATACAAGCATTCATCGAATAACACGTAGCATGTAATAACAGTCAGCGTATAAATAGTGTTTGCATTGTGTGTCGATTGTGATTTAGAATAAGTAATGTATGTAACACCCAAAAGTGCGTAAAGCAAAAAGGAATCGAGTATACTCACATATTGTGTTTAACAAGTAAACACTCTCTTGGATTGAAGGGAACGCTGAGAGAGATTAGCCTGAACAGTTAACGATAGCATAAACATTGAGCGGCGCGTTAAACGACGAAAAGTGACCAAGTGTCGGATGGTAATCCGATGGGATGGCAATCCGATCGATTGACCATCCGATCAGATGTCAATCCGTTCGAATGGTCATCCGATCGTATGGCCATTCAATTGGATTAACATCTGTTTGGTAAGGATGTGTTTGTGTGTGATGGCTTTGAAGTTTTCGTTGTAGCATTTTGAAAACAGAGAAGTATCCCTACCCTTCCGGTCGGTCGATCGAACGGTCGTTCGATCAGATAGCGATCCGATTGGCAGGACACTTAGTGAGAACAAGTTCACAGCAGGTTTGTCACTCGATCAGATAGCAATCCGATCGGGTGGCAATCCGTTAGTTACTGATGATCTTTGAAATGTTGAAAATAGTTAAGTGTCGAAGTTCCAAATGTCACATGGTCGGATGGTCGTTCAATCAGATGGCAATCTGATCGGACGGCAATCCGTTCGACATTCAGATCTTTGAAAAGTTGAAATAAAAATTTAAGTGTTAAACCTCAAGTGCAATCCGATCGGACGGCAATCCGTCCCACGACCTGATCGTGTTGTCGTTAAGTTTGGCGGTTTGCTCGAGACGACATGACAACGTGCTAAACCACAGGAACCCCATCAAGACCCAGGTGATCCGATCGAACAGGAATCACCCTAGCCCGATCAGTTAACTGTTCGAGACGGTGGTTCATGTTTAACCCGAAATCAGTTGTCTCTTAGATAGAATTTAGATCTTGAACCAACACATCACTAAGAAAGAGTAGAAGATCAGAACGAGCTCCGATTCTATCGGTTTTTTAGTGCATTGAGTGTAAAAGAGTTGGAAGAAAGTTAGAAAACCATCTTGCAATCCTCTTAACCATGAATATGTGTAGATCTGTGCAAAAACATTGTTGATTCATGTGGAAATCCTTCAGATCTGAGTTGTTCTTGGTGGAATGAGGCCATCACTTTAAGTTCATAAGAACTCCATGATGACCTCATCCTAGAACACCTCAAATCCGTTGATTTCACATTTAAAAGTTAAGATTCAAAGGTGAAAAAGATGAAGGAGTGCGTGTAGATCATAGAAGTACAAGATTTAGGTTGAAAACTTACAAGAATCGTGAGAAATCGAGAGAAAGGAGGCTTGAGTGCGGTTGGTCGAATGGAGGAGCTGTCACATCACAAATGATGTGACAGGAGGGTATTTATAGGGTTTCCAAAAGAGGAAAGTGCATAAGGGTCGGATTGGTCACCGATCGGATGGCACTCGATCGGTTGGCCACTCGATCCAGGCGTCCGGCGTGTTGACTTTTTGTCGTTTCGATTCGCGTGTTGAGCGTTGCGATGCGATGCGTTTCAAGTGAGCGAAGCGATAGGTTAAATAATAAACACACAAATACTATATCTAACATACAATCATCATAAATAACTGGCGTTTAGCGTTTGCGATTCGGTTGCGATAGAGTTGCGATTGCGTTTCAATTAATAACCACAAACATAAACATAATTAAAGATGCACAAGTAACACATAAATAGCACACACACATAAAACAATATCCAGAACGCATAATTCGAGTTGCGAATGCGATTGCGATGCGATAAGCGATAAAGCGATAAAACATGCGATAAATGTCGATTAAACCTCGATTATTACTAGACACTCCACATAATACAACAAAAGCAAATAAAATAAAAGATTCGATTACAAGTCAAACAAGTCAAAACAGTAGTTGAGCAAGGAGTGACAGATCGCAATTAGCAATCTTTTCTTCCTTTGACTTCAATCTTGACTTTGACTTTGACTTCCGAAACACAGGGTGTTACATACACATCAACGACAAACTCTGATTTACAAAACAGCCTGTTGGGGTAATGGATTGGAAGATCGAGAAAACGAGGAGGAGTCGCATTAAACTTGTCAAGGTACGTTGGAACTCTAAACACGGACCCGAGTACACGTGGGAAGGCGAAGACAAGTTTAAAGCCAAGTACTCCCACCTATTCGAGAAAGCTCCTGCGAGAGATAACTCAGCTTGAATTTCAGGACGACATTCTTTTAACGGGGGAGACTGTGACAACTGGCACCAAACCGGTAATTTCCGTACTATTTATTTATTATTTATTATCTGCAACTATGTGCTTAAACGTCAACATTATGTGATTACTTGATTTACATATGAATTCATGCATGTTTTATACTTCAAATATTGCATTGTGCGTTACATTAAGCGTTGTGTCAGAAAGACTAGTAAACTCACCGATAAGACACACTGTGTCAGCACTTCCGCAGAAAGCAGTCAGACAATAGATTTAGGGCCTAGGAGTAGGTCCAACATCAACTACACATAAAACTGAAGTGTGGATACAAGGGTTATCAGATACACTTTCCGGAAGCTAAACTATGCCCTAAAAGACACCCGCAACTCACTTTAAATGCTTCTGCAGAATTCAGCAGAAAATCAGCTAAAATAGCATTTTAACACCAAAATATTATGCAGAATTGATGTTTTAGTGTCCAGAATAACTTACAAAGTGTCAGGAATTAAAACTGTCACAAAAGGTGCTTCATACCTAGTAAAGTTGCATAACTTAGCACTTTAACGAAATCAATAACCGGACACTACCCAAAACATCAAAATTTAACTAGAAGCATTGTTTTTATGATATTAAGCTAGTATTGGTGATAGAACACCTTAAAAATCATAAAAACACCTAAACACACTTAAACTAACTTAAACCTTGTAGTTTACACTTTAAACCTCCAACTTTCAACAATTTGCACTTAACCCCCCCCCCCTCATTCGAAAACCGACCCAAGGGCCCCACTTCTCTTTGATAAAAATAATCTTAATGTTCCCTTGATATTGTGCACATAACCTTGTGGATATTATATGGTTGGGGGATAAAAGAAACTAGGAACTTCAAGACTTCATTATTATCATTCTCACTTTCAAAAACTCCCATCTTCTTCTCTCCCTCTCCCTAGCTCACGGCAACACTACCATACATACATACCTTCATTTTCATTCATCCTACAACACTTCCAAGCTTGTTCTAAGGTGTATGGAGGCTATCTAAGAAGACTACAAGTGCTAGAAGTTGAAGGACCACTTTGAGGAGCTTTTATCCACTTGATTTCTTCAATTTTCATCTTCACTTTGTTCTTGCCACTTCCCTAGCCAATAGAGCTAGTTGTAAGCCTCTTAATCACTATTTTAGTTCATGTTTATGTTATGTACAAGTCACACCATCTAAGTAACTAAACTTTAAAGGATGAATATGAGAAGATCGAACATAATCATGAAGAAAACAAGTAATTTTAGTGATTTTTGGTGTATGTGATGAAGTTGATGTGTTGAATGTGTGTTTAGATCTAGTATGTTAAGCTTGTTAGAAGCTTAGATCTAACAAGTTTAAGCATGGATCTCGAAAGATCCATGGTTAAACTTGAAGATGAACTTGTGAAACACTTATGTTGAAAGATGAATTTTGAAACCTTGCACTAGACGTGCTTAAGTCGACACGCGAGGTTGAATCCTCATGAAGTTGAGGTGCTAGCTATGCCAAGGCGACATATGAAGCAGAATTTGGAGGTTGGGTATAAGATCGAAAATACTCTTAGTTATCTAACCAAGGATTTAAAGTGATTACTCAAGATGTCACTTATATTTGGTACTTCGTTTTCTTGAAACGAGTACTTAAAATTTTTCGAGGAAATCATGAGCGATCACATGGATGGAACAACTTACAAGAGTAGTTTGTAAAGAACATAGTTCTTTTGTGTAGGTATTATAGGGGTATGCCATACACACATGTAACTACACTTGTACATCAGAATTGTGAACAACGATTTATTTATAAACCAAACAGGTTGTTTCAGAGTTCAACAAAAGAAAAAAAAGCATAAGTTTCCAATTATTTCAAGCAGTAGCTTCTTCTAATCAGCCCCATGCTCATCCGTGGGTCAGATTTGTATTGACAAACTTTGGGTATTCGTCCCTGAAATGACTCGTCTCGTCATAGAAGTAGCAAGTTCCAAGAGGAAAACGAGCTTGTGCTGGATTTGCTTGAAGTTGAACAGGGTTCTGAATAGTTTGGTTTAACATAGCGACTGAACGGCAGTCTCTTGCCAAATGACCAACAAGTCCACACTTGAGGCATATTTGGCATTTGACACTAGCATGGTGATGGAGGTTACACTGATGACACAAAGGGGCTGTTTCTTTCGTATGGTGCTCGAGCAACAGTAGGACCTGCAACAGCTTTGTTTTGGATGACAAAGCGGCACATGTTAACCAAATGTCCCCATCGCCCGCAGTGAGTACATTTGAAACAAGGTGCTTGATTCGAATGATGGCCATTGCATCGATTGCAGAAAGGAGCAGTTCCCAAATACCCCTTCTTGGCTGGTGGTGTTGCCACCTGACCAGGTCCTGCTTGATTTGGTGCAACGGCTGGAGGATTCTTTGAGGTCTTACGCTTCTTTGACCTTTTCGAAGGCTTGGCTTCTGCTTCCTTTGTTGCTTCTCGGGTGGTTTCATCCTGGAGACGGGACATGGCAACAACTAATTCAGCAGTCTTCAGGATTACTTCGCCTATTCGTTGGGCAACTTTAGTAGCCTGTTCGGACATCTGAGCGTCGTTGCGATGAAGTGACATTCTAGTGGAAAAGGAAGACATAGGAAGAAATGAATGAAATGCTATCGGGTAATCAAAACAGAATGACAACGCATAAAAATTGCGATCATTTGTTTGTTACCTAAGGCAAACAAATGAGACAGTGATTAATCAAAGTAAATGGGTCATATTAATGTATCACTGAAGACATGCTCGCCTATAAGTGAACACTCACCCCAAGAGTTCCCAGGTAAGAGTGACTGGTCCGATACTGCGGATTTGTACGAACACTCTAGCCTTAGACAGAAAACTCAGGGTACATGCATTCACTCTTCCAGTTTGCACGTGTTCGCATTATTTAGACCCAAACTTTGACGAGATTTTGGAAACTCAGAAGGCACAAGGCCAAAGATGAATCAAATTAGAAGGGTTCAAAACCATATAACAGAGGGTTTAAAACCTAGTAATCAATCATCCTAGGACAGATGATTAATTTTCGAAGCGGATTTATTATTGTGTTCTCGTTATGGTTATCACCTAAGGATAGGTGACGGTATTGTTTTAAGATCTAAACACAAGAATCTTGTGTTAGGGTCCTAGGAAGGTTATAGACTAGGTCAAAGCATTACTAATAACCTAATTCCCTATAACCATGAGCTCTGATACCAACTTTTCTGTCACACCCCGACCACGATAAAACAACAAAACGTGGCGGAAACATCGGGGAGTGTTGTAACAGAATCATTGTTTCAAAACACACGGAAATTTGAAGTTTCGTTTTATTAAACATTAAACATTTACATCGTCTTGAAATCTAACAAACAAGTTAAACATAGTCTATCATTGTTATTAAGTCACTAAGGCCTCGTCCTGTCCTATATGAGTATGCATCCTAGCAATCAACATCATTCAACAATACCTGAAACATATGTGAAAACAAAGTCAGCAAAGAAATGTTGGCGAGTATATAGGTTTTATGAGAGTGTCCGATTCATGGCTAGTTTATATGTTGTAGGACCTCGTTAGACTCCAAGAGTCAAAATACATACCTTGTTTTGAAAAGTGTATTACAACATAAATAACCAACTCAAATCAAATTGGTTATAGTTTGTTTTAAAATCTCGTAGCCATGATTCTTAACCCAAAACATTTAGTTAAATCAATTTGTAAAAATCTCGTAAAAGCTCGTTAACAAAACTCGTATGGTTTATATCATTTCAAAAACCTCGTTGTGTGACATCGTTTTAAAATCGTTTCCCCAGTGAACTAAATAATGACACAAAATGTAATATGATAAGAGCATTTATATATAAGATGTACCGGCGGCGTATCTACCATGCTTTTATCATGCTACACCTGTCCCATTATCTAATCACATCCCAAAACCAATCGTTTAACCAAATCGTTTATTTCGTTTAAGTTATTTCAAATCGTGTAACTTATCCCAAAATCGTTTAACTCGTTTTAATAGTGAAACTACTTTTGGTCGTCTCGCTAATAACATTCAAACCTTCGTGACTCGATTACCTCGCCTTTCGTATTAATAAACTACCTAAGGGTAAATTAACAATCACAGATTCGGTCGCTACCCACCTAACCCACACATAACAATGGGTGCAGTCTGATAACGAGATTTGTCAGATCCTATGGTACCATAACCTAATACTGGTTGGTTTGGCCAAAATTAATGAATGTTATTCGTTATGTAATTACAACCAACAAGTTTGTTCACTTTATCAAAATCGTTATTAATTTAATATAAACCATTTCAATCGTTTTCAAAAATCATCGTTAAAACATTGAAATCATTTAACACATATGGATCACCCCAAAACAATTGAAAACAGTAAAATAGGGGAACTATGTACTCGCCTGAGAATGCTTAGCGGTCTTTGAACAACAACCAAGCAAAGCTAGAGGGAGCACGGAATCAATCGGCAACCTAATAACTATATAAATAAACCGGACCTAAGTCGGAGGATCGGATAGGATGAGGTCTTGTAAACCAAATGAGTTATTGGAACTCATATGACATGGTTTAACAATGCCTACATACTAAATTGAAACCTAACCTAAGTGCTTTCGACCCGTTACGACCCATTAAGGTAGCTTACGCTACTTTAACGCGTCGTGCGCGCAAACGCGCGTTCGAGAAGTCTAACTAGTCCTATGACAAGTATTATATGCCTAAACATGTTTAAATAAGTTGCATAATCAGTTTAGGTGACAAAAGTTAGGTTACATATGCTTAGAGTCCAATTATGCATGAAAAGGGCATTTTGGTAATTTACCTAAGGCATATAATCTACCTATCATACAACTACTTAAACTCGGTGACCATAAGGTATAACCTCGGAAGATTATTCCCTATGCAACTATGGTCACTAAACATGCTTGGTCGGATCCTAAAGATCGACCAAACGGGTCGAGTTCGAAAGTCTAAGCGGTGGTTTAGACCGCTTGACTTACGACTCTAAACAAGCACTAAACTAAAAGTGACGAGCTAAGCATGTTAAAACATGCTTACCTAAGTTAGAAAATAGATTTTGATATCAAAACAAAGTGTTTTGATACCAAGAGTAGTTTGGTTGCAAAATACGCTTAAATGCGCATTTTGACCGAAACTACGACTCGTCACTACGCCTAGTCAACGTGGTAATCAGTGGGTATAGTCACTAAGGACTATAACCAACGTGATTACGCTAACGTTGTGAAGTTCAAACGAACTTCTCGTTGACCATCTCGTGGTCAAAGCTGAAAGTCAAACTATATTTGACTTCCAAACTAGGAAAACAATAAAAAGAATGAAAGAATGCTCACAATGGGTCCTTGCTATCTTTTCTACAAGAAAACCAAGTTCCCAATGAGATTAGAAAGCTCCAAACACTTGAGTGAGCCTTCCAAATGATGGTAGAGAGGAGAAGAATGAATGAGCAAAGAATGAGGAGGTGAGCATGGCTATATATAGTTTTTCGCAAACCGTTAGGATCGTTTCTTGGAGAGGAGGGCATGATCGAAGCCATACAAGTGTCAAGGAAAGATTGGGGGACTTGTTCCCCACACAAACCAGCCCCTAGCTTTGAAAACCACTGATCAAAACCGTCAAAAACGAGCTAAATGACCAAATTCAATGTTTCTGTCGGTTCGTTTGGTCGTACAGTTGCGTTGTTCGGTTAATTACGACGGAAGTCGTAACGAACGCAAAAACAATCCAAATTGAGCGACGAATGGAATTTTATCATGCCAATCACTAAAATATAATATTTTAATGATTACATAAATTTTTGGATGTCCGGATATATTCAGAACGTAAGATATGCGCGAAATGCAAACTTGTGCACTTTTTGACGCTTTTAGTCCCTGAATGACCAATAAGTTTATTTTTGCACACCAAACACCTCAAAGTCTATTTCTAAGCTATGTAAAGGATATTTAGGGCATGTTTAACTTATGATAAAGTTCCGGAATGTTCGTTACAGTACGAATCGGCATGCTTTCGCAGTTTGTCGAAATTAGTCCCTGTAAGCGAATAAACTTGATTTCGACACACCAAACCTTCCAAAACTTATTTCTAAGTTATGTAAAGGTTATTTAAGGTATGTTAAGCCTATGTCACTATTCCGGAGTGTTTGTCGCGCTAAACTGATTACGTTTACGCATCAGTTCGCGTATAACTTTCCAGAAAGCGATTTAGAGCTTGAAATCGAACGAGAATTGATATGTGCAAATGATACACATATTTATACAAATCCCAAGTATGAAATACAATATTTCATTGATTTGGTATTTGTTTGATGGCCGTGGAGGCACAGATGTCACAAATACTCTCAAGGAATATAAATACTAAAATACACATACAAATACATGGGGATACCGTATACAAGTATACACCAAAATCCTCACAAGGGGAGTATATGGACAAATACAAGAAAATATATCTATATAAATATATTCCTCAAATATATGGACTTTGGACAATTTTTGGACATAACTATATATATTTGGACAAATATATAACCATTACCAAGTAATGGAAATTATACAAAAATCGGGTGAATAACAAAAATAAATATATATATTTATAAAGCATGACAAAATATATATACACCCTTATTTCATGGCTCGAACACCAATTAAACACTTGCATTATGTTAGAAACATCAAACTTAGTTATTATGAACCAAACTATATTTAAAATCAATTCAAGAGTCATCATGTCATGTGCCCACTACAACTTATACAAAAGCCCCAATTTCATTATGAACCCTAGATTATTAATTCATCTAAGACACAAAGTAGACAATTAAATTGATGAATTCTTATCATATACATATATGATTCTGAATACAAATAGCATAAAAAAAATCATTCAATTTCTCATGTTATCATCAAACCCCACATATATCTCCACATAAAAGAAAAAGGAGATGAACAAGAAGAATATGTACTTACAAAAAGAGATGATGATGCTAGAAATCAGATTATAAACTTGCATTAACAAGATTTACACTTTGAATTTCCAGATTTCAAGTTGGAAATCACTTTCTCTTGGTCTCTTTTTCTCCATCGTCATATACCTCACTGCACGTATCAAGGTTCTGGAGATTTCTTTTCCTCCTTGACTTATTTAGTTAACTATAACTCATATTTCCACATTCACCCCTCCTTCTTGATCATTTACAAAATACTCTCTACTAAGTTTCTAAATAAGGTTTTTAATTGAAACCTTATATGCTACAACAATATTGTTTTATTTATCATAGATAAAATACATAGTTAGGAAGTTTTGTCAATTTTTATTTATGATGAAAATAGGGATGTTACAATTATTAAACTCGGATTTATAATAAAAGGATTTATGTTTTAGGGTGTTACATACACCCCGTTACCTCGGGTCTTTTATAAGCTTTATTTCCTCCAAAGCTTTGATTCACTCTTTAGTTAATATTAGGCTTACTTATTTAGATCCTAATATTTACTGGGTTTATTTTTATCACTACAGTATTTTACCCGTTTATTTTCGGTTACTTTATTATAATTAATAAACCCGTTTTTGGGGTGTTACATCTAAATCGCTTACCAGAAAACCGGCTCTTGAACGAGATCGGTTAGGAGCTCATGAACGTCTAATGCAAGATTATTTTTGAAAATCTGTTGTATGATGATGTTCAGTTTAAGCGTAGGTTTCGTATGAGCTGCCGTCTTTTCCTAAAAATTTCTAATGATCTTGCAGGCGAATTCACCTTTTTCACACAAAGAGAAAGTGCTAGTCACAAAGTTGGTTTCTCTGGAATACAAAAGTGTACGACAGTAATTAGGCAACTAGCGTACGGCACAGCGAGTGATTCGTGGGATGAATATTTAAGGATGTCGTCAAGAATGTGTCGTGATTCTCTTGAAAATTTATATGAAGATAATTTTTATTCTTGTTGTTATTATTAATATTTTTTTAATTTACAGATTACTATTTTTATTCTTATTGTTATTATTTTTAATTTACATTGTTATTATTTTTAATTTACGTTGTTATTATTTTTTATTAACACTATTTTATTAGGTGTTATCTTTCTGTACGGGAGACGATATTTGAGGATGCCAACCGCTGCTGACGTTCCACTTTTATACGAGGCCCATCAGCGGATACACGAGTTTCCTGGACGTTGGGTAGTCTTGATTACACACACTGGGATTGGGCGGCATGTCCAACCGCTTGGAAAGGGCAACACCATCGTGGTGACCACGATAGTCCTACCCTAATAGTACAAGCGATCGTTTCTCAAGATTTATGGATTTGGCATGCGTACTTTAGCATGGCCGTTGCGAACGAACAATGACATCGCAGTTGTAATGTCTTCGAATCTTTTCGACGATGTCATAGATGTTGTTGCACCAGATACTTCATTCTATGCAAACGACGTGGAGTATAAGTATGGGTACTATCTTACAAACGGTATTTATCCCGAGTGGGCGACGTTGATAAAAACTCTTTCATGTCCAGATGACGAAAAAAGATTGTATTTCAAGAAAAAACAAAAGTCAGCTAGAAAAGATATCGAGGGGGCTTTCGGTGTGTTAAAAAAGAGATGGTCTATCATCGCCTAGCCGTCGAGGATACTTAAAAAAGTAAAATGAGAAACGTCATGTGTACGTGCATCATTTTGCATAACATGATATTGGAGGACTCGGGTAGAGCGTTTTGTGAAGAAACTTATGAAGAAACTAACCAACCGACGAACCCACCACTAACATACGCTGAAATAGAAGTTATTCGATCGAAGATACGTGACAGGAACACACACCATAACCTTCGAGCTGGTCTTACCGAATACCTATGGTTTTATCGTGAACAAGGAGGAGACGACGAAGACGACGAGTGACTTTGTATTTTTTTTATTTTAATTATGACATTGTATTTTTTTATTTTAATTATGACATTGTATTTTTTTAATTAAATTATGGCATTTTATTTTTATTATTTAAATTATGAGTTATAAATTAATATATCAAAATTAAATAATGTTTAAACTTAAATTAAAAAAATAATTAGGTAATGATGACGGGGGCGTTATCCATAGGGGCTTAAAGCCCCCGGTCTAATGTGGATCTGACGTGCCGTGATAAAGTCCATAGGGACTTTATCCCACACCCTCCAGCCTAACCACTGAACAAACAGATGCAACCCGGATTTATAATAAGAAAATGACCTACAGACATATTAATTATAATAAAATGTTTTTAGTTATATGTAAAGAGTCGGTTCTAAAGAAAAAAAATGACCTCTACCATATATGATAAGTTTTATGGGAAAAAAGGTGAATTGCATTATTTGTTTAAAAATTAAAAAGTCCGGTTTGTAGACAAGAAACCAAGCTAAATATGGCTGGAAATGGAATTTTCCCTTTTAAGGATTATAGGTAAGAACATGGGTATGGTGGGGTTTGGGTTGGGGCATTGGTTGACACGTGGAATGGGAGCCCCCACCACTCAAACCCACGCCCATGGGGTATGGTGGGGCTTGGGTTGGGGGGCATGAGTTTGGTTTGGCCATTGAGAGCCTGCCATGTCACTTACTAGCCCGCCCCACGCCCGGCTTCAAACCCACGCCAATGGGGCCACGCCCAACCCAAGCCCCCGGGGTGGTGGCTTGGGCGTTTTCAGCCAACCCACGCCCCAACCCAAGCCCCATACCCCATGGCCTAATGGACGATAAAAACTTGTAAAACGCCTTCCGTTTGCACCAAACCTCCTAATATGTGACCCTTGATGCTTGTGTGATGTTGGAATTGGATGGACTAAACTCGAAAATGGATGGATGGGGATGGGGGTGCTCGGCCGAGAGTTGTAGAGAGGGAAAGAGAGAGTTTTGTGTGGTGTTGAATGGTGAAAGTTCTTTTGTGCATCATATGTTACTTATAGGGAAAAGTGAGTTCTTAATCCAAAGGATCTTGTGCCTTTTAGATATCAAACATGATGGATTAAAATAATAAAAGAAACCAAAGTGTGTCCCCTCTAGTTTGGGGCCGATTAGTGAGGGGGGGGGGGGGTCTTAGTTGGATTTCAACTAATAGTTAGATATTAGTTAGGTTAACTTAGTTAAGTTTAGGGATTAACTCGGTTAGTTGTGTGTTAAAGCGGGTGTTAGGGTATTCAGGGACCCTAACTGGCTCAGAAAAAGATCAATAATGTTAATGGCAATATTTTCATGTTCCGGGTATAGTCCGGTTGTTCGGTTGGATAGTAATCCGTTAAAGTGCTTAACAAAGCTTTAGAGTGTCGTTAATACCATTTTTAGTGACACAACTTATTCCCGACACTTTGGAAAGTGTCTAGTAATATTTTTCTCATGTTTTGGCACTTTATTAGTTAGCTAAAAGCTGAATTGTTTATTAAAGTGCTGAGTTTTGTGCTCAATGTACGTTTTAGGCACATCCAGTCACTGTATCTTATTCCTAGAGACGCAGTTCTACAACCCTTGTATCCCTACACTCACTATGGGTGTAGTAAAATATTTCTGGCTCATACAGACCTTAGAGGCAGTATCTGCCTGATGCTGGCTTTATCAGCATGTTCAATAGGTTATCCGTTCATAGTGCTACTGTGCTTTTGTGCATCATGTTTGTCACTAGAGTTCAGTATGTAAATAATGTAGTGACGGTATGTAAAGTATGATGCAGGTATGTACAAGTATCAAAATTCAAGTAGCAGTTCATCAATAATTTCAAGTAAGCACAGTAATTAAGCAGCAATTAATTATTAATTAAACCGTACGGATACCTGGTTTAGTGAGGGTTGTCACATTCTCCCTCCGTTAGAAAAATTTCGTCCCGAAATTTTAAGTTCTGCTTCTAGTCGCAGGGTTCTTGGGAAATAAGTGGGGGTATTTCTCTTTCATCCGGTCCTCACGGTCCCAGGTGTATTCAGGACCATGCCTGGCATTCCAACGAACCTTGACGAGCTTGACACTGCTCCGGCGGGTCTTGTTCACTTTCCAATCCGTAACCTCAACAGGTTCTTCAACGAAGTGGAGCGTGTCGTCAACATGAATCTCGTCGGTAGGAATGACAACGGTATCTTGCGTTGGACTCTTCCTCAAATTTGATACGTGGAACGTATCATGAACACCATTCAGTTCGGCAGGTAGATCCAACTTGTATGCGACGGACCCAATTCTTTCCAGAATTCTAAGCGGACCAATATACCGCGGATTCAACTTCCCACGCTTCCCAAAGCGTGCCACACCCTTCCAGGGTGATACTTTCAACAAAACCATATCTCCTACCTCATACTCCAGAGGCTTTCTTTTTCGATCCGCGTAGGCTTTCTGACGGTCACGAGCCGCACTGATGCGATCTCGGATCTGTTCAATCTTGTCTGTGGTTTCCTGGACCACATCAGGACCAACCAACTGTCTATCACCTGCGTCAGACCAACAAAGCGGTGATCTGCACTTGCGGCCATAAAGAGCTTCGAATGGCGCGATACCAATACTGGCGTGATAGCTGTTGTTGTATGAAAACTCAACCAAAGGCAAATGCTTATCCCAGTTACCACCCAAATCCATCACACATGCTCTCAGCATATCTTCCAGGGTCTGTATCGTCCTTTCGCTTTGCCTGTCGGTCTGTGGGTGAAACGCGGTGCTCATATTCAATTGCGAGCCAAAAGCTTCTTGGAAGGATTGCCAAATCCTTGATACGAACCTTCCGTCTCTATCAGAGATGATGGAGAGAGGTACTCCATGGCGTGTAACGATTTCTCTCATGTAAATTTCGGCCAACTTGCTCGTATTATCCTTCTCTCTGATAGGTAAGAAGTGTGCTGACTTCGTTAATCGATCCACTATTACCCAAATAGTGTCATGGCCTTTGGCGTTCTTGGCAACTTCGTAACAAAATCCATGGAGATTTGTTCCCACTTCCACTTGGGAATTTCCGGTTGTTGCAGAAGTCCTGAAGGCTTCTGGTATTCCGCTTTAACCTTAGCGCAAGTTAAACATTTGCTCACATAAACAGCCACATCGCCTTTCATCCTAGGCCACCAATAATAATCCTTAAGATCTTGGTACATCTTATCCGCTCCAGGGTGGATAGAGTACCGCGACTTGTGAACCCAAATCCTCCAAACAAAGGAACCCAAATCCTTTTCTCAAAACATAATGTTCCTTCCCCGTTTGGTACCAATAGCTTCTCCATCCCATGGAGGTATTCCTCTTCAAGGTTTCTTTCCTTGAGAGCTTCCTTCTGCGCGGCACGAATGCGCAAGGAAAGATCGGTCTGGATAATCATTTCCAAAGCCCTAACCCTTATGGGCTTGATCCTCTCCTTTCGACTTAGGGCATCGGCGACCACATTCGCCTTCCCTGGATGATACTTAATCTCGCAGTCGTAGTCATTCAACAGCTTAACCCATCGTCTTTGTCTCATATTCAACTCCTTCTGGTTGAATATGTGCTGGAGGCTCTTGTGATCTGTAAATATTGTACACTTCGTACCATAAAGGTAGTGTCTCCAGATCTTTAAAGCAAAAATCACTGCGCCAAGCTCCAATTCATGTGTGGTATAGTTCTTTTCATGTACCTTCAGCTGACATGACGCGTAAGCAATAACTTTTTGGCGTTGCATCAACACGCAACCCAATCCTTGACGCGAAGCGTCGCAGTATACCACAAAATCATCCGTACCTTCTGGTAGTGCTAAGATTGGCGCGTTGCAGAGTTTATCCTTCAATATCTGGAACGCTTCTTCCTGTTTGATTCCCCAATCAAACTTCTTATCTTTCTGCGTGAGGAGCGTCAATGGTTGAGCGATCTTGGAAAAATTCTCAATGAATCTTCGGTAATAACCAGCCAAACCTAAGAATTGTCGAATCTCGGTTGGCGTCTTTGGCGTTTCCCAATACTTGATCGCTTCGATCTTGGTTGAATCCACGTGGATTCCATCTCCATTTACCACGTGCCCAAGGAATTGCACTTCTCGTAGCCAAAACTCGCACTTAGAGAACTTGGCATACAGCTGTTCCTTCTTCAGCAATTCCAGAATTGCTCTTAAATGCTGTTCGTGCTCGGCCTTCGTCTTTGAATAAATCAAGATATCATCGATGAACACTATCACGAACTTATCCAAGTACGGCTTGCAAACTCTATTCATCAAATCCATGAACACTGCAGGTGCGTTTGTCAACCCAAACGGCATGACTAGAAACTCGTAGTGTCCATATCGAGTTCTGAAGGCGGTCTTCGGGATACTCTCCTCTTGTATCCTTAACTGATGGTATCCAGATCGAAGATCGATCTTTGAATAGAAGCTTGAACCTTGCAGTTGGTCAAATAGATCATCAATCCTTGGTAGAGGGTATCTATTCTTGATCGTTAGCTTGTTCAATTCCCGGTAGTCAATGCACATACGAAAACTACCGTCCTTCTTCTTGACAAACAGGACCGGAGCTCCCCAAGGCGAGAAGCTTGGTCGGATAAATCCCTTGTCTAACAACTCTTGAAGTTGTGTCGACAGTTCTTGCATCTCAGACGGAGCAAGTCTATAGGGTGCCTTAGCCACAGGTGCAGCGCCTGGAACTAAGTCAACGCAAAACTCTACTTGCCTCTGAGGCGGCAATCCAGGCAAGTCCTCTGGGAAGACTTCTGGATATTCCCTCACGACAGGGATGTCTTCGATTCTTGGCTCAGCAGCTTTCTTATCTACAATGTGTGCCAGGAAAGCAACACATCCTTTCTGCAAGCACTTTCGCGCTTTCAAGCAGCTGATAATTCTTAGCGGCGTATCACGCTTCTCTCCGTGAACCACAATTGTTTCACCATCTTTGGTTGGGATACGAACAACTTTTTCATGACAAACTATCTCAGCCTTGTTACCTGATAACCAATTCATTCCTACCACCACGTCGAAGCTTCCCAACTGGACTGGTAGTAGATCCAGAGCAAACTCACGTTCTCCTAATTCGATCACACAGCCTCTGATAACTTCATTGGCTTCTACTAACTTTCCATTAGCCAATTTGATTGAGTACGGAATATCTAATTTACTAGCGGCTAGACCAAGCATATTCTTAAATTCTAACGATACGAAGCTATAATCGGCGCCAGTATCAAATAAAACGGATGCATAGCGTTGGTTTACAAGGAACGTACCAGCAACAACATTGGGATCCTGGCGCGCTTCCCTCGCTTCCATGTTGAAAACCCTTCCACGGGCTTGGTTCAACTCTGGGCAGTTCCTCTTGTAGTGCCCAAGATCACCACAGTTGAAGCATCCGGATCTCTGCCCATTTCCACCAGCTTGATTATTCCTCTGATTACGATTTACAGCGCCCGCTTGATTCGCATTGTTGCCTCGATTCCCATTTCTTCCAATGTTTCCTTGTGGGCGATTTCCATTACCACCCTGGTTATTGTTTCTGTTTCCAAATCCTCCTTGGCCTCCCTGGCCAGCCATGGCCCAACAAGAATCCTTCAAGTGGCCAGTCTTTCCACAAGCTTCACAAACTTTCAAACCACAACGGCCAGAATGGTGGCGCTGGTAGGTATTACACTTGGGTTGGGTGCCCATGTATCCTTTTCCTTTCTTTCCGCTACCAGCTGTAACCTGAGCTGGCATGCTTGCTTCTCCTTTCTTGACAACACCACTGGTGCCCTGCATGAAGTTTGAAAACTTCCGCTTGTTACCTCCTGATGACTCCACATGAGTCTCTTTGCCAGGGTTTGCAAGTTTTTCTAGTCTAATGACTTCCGTAATGAGTGCCAAGCCCATCTTACTTGCAGCCATAGATGTTGGTGGCGTAGATGCTGTCATTAAGCTCAGGACTTGAGGTGCCAGTTCCCAAATGAAATGTCCTAATTTCCTCAATTCTGGTTCTACCAAGTACGGAACGAATCGTGCCAAATCATGAAGTCTTTGCATGAATTCCAACATTTTCGGACCTTCCATTATCAGGCTCTGGAATTCACCTTCCAACCTCTGGGTTTCTGTTTGGGCGCAATACTTCTTACGCATTATTCCTTTCAACTTATCCCAAGTCAAAACGTATGCTGTAGTTAGGCCCATTATTCGAACCTGAAGATTCCACCATAATCGAGCTCCATCTTGAAACAACTCAGTAACGTATGGGACTTGTTGTTCTGGCGTACAACCACTCACTCGAAAGATGGATTCCATACTTTCAATCCATTTCACAAAAGCTATGGCACCCCCAGTGCCGTCGAACTTTGGAGGCTTGTAATTTGAGGAAGTGCCGGTAGGAACAACCGTTATTTTCTGAGGTGCCTCTGCTAGGTCCGGAGCGTAGGGCCTCGTGCTGTGCGATAGCTGCAGCAATTATCTTTTGAAGTTCCGCCTCTGAGGTGGGCATGCGCATTTCGCGTCTTGGTGGCATTTTCTTCTGCCGAAACGGCATGAAGCGGGTTAGACAACATTCCAATTGTCTATGAGATACATAGCACCATAAGCCATCATGTAATCACCCAGTTCTACAAGTAAATGTACTCAATGTATGGGTGGGGAAATAAATTTCTGAGCCTTCACATAGGCTTGCCAATTTGGCTTGATGCTTGTAATAGAATGAACTCGAGGCTACATCGCCTCGGTCATTAGTTATTTCCTGCTACATTGGTTTTCATTAGCTTGACTCGCAGAGTCCACCGGGATTTCTGTGCACTACAAGTCGTTATTACGTGAGCCCCCGTAATAATAAATTATCTTGCACAGTTACCCCAAATTTTCTCTCGTCCAAGCAGATGATCAACCAAGGAGCAACAGCAGGTGCATCGGCATGAACAAGGTCATGCTCCTATGCGGGGTCAAGAGCAACGCCAGGCTCAGGGCCACGGCTGGCTCCGGATCAACAAACTCCATTTCAAAAATCAGCTGGATCAACCATCACAGGGGGTTGCAGGATCCTCCAAGGGCTGGTCTAAGTGTATGAACTCAAGGTCATGGTCTGGATCAAAACCAGGTGGAAGAACAGGATCACCCTCAATACTGTGATCGAACTCAAAGCTGTGTGCGGGAAACGGTGCAGCTAATGATGCCATATCAGGGTCAGCGTCGTGTGAATGGTGCTGCACTCCCTGTATATGCGAAAATGCGGATGTCAGAAACTCAAATGAGTCTGGGACAGGGGAATGGGCATGAGTTTCCCCCGCAGGAGCGTCCGCAAGCAGTAGGCTAATACCAGCAACAATAGGGCCTCGCCCTCGAATGGGTCCTTCGCTAGTAGATCGTTATCGTCGTCAGAGGCCACGTCTGGGGGGGGGCATATCAGCAACAGGATAAGCGGCAAGGGGCACCGGAGCAGGGATCACCGCGAGTGGCAAATTCCCAACAAGATGGCCATCAGTAGGCTCTGCTACGACTTCAGGCAGCGCAAAAGGGCTGAAAGTCGTCATTGTCTGTGCCGGTAGTATCGGAAATGTACACCTCGTGCTTCAATGAAACTATGTCGTCTGATACTATGGCCATGGGATTCGTAGTGTCCATCTTTCTAGTACATGAGGAAAGCATGACGTTTGTAACACAAACACATATACGTATAATAATCAATCATATAATCATATAAACATGTTAGTCAACAATAAACAATCAAATAATTCTCCTAGTCCCACTAGCCTCCCAGTCTCCTAGACTGACATTCCTAGTCCCACTAGCCAAATTCTCCCAGCCTCTAAGACCGCTCTATCATCTACCTCGATCTCTTAGATCGAGCCTCGGCATCCAAGACCGAGCCTCAGCCTCCAAAACTGAGCCTGCTCTTCCTAGTCTCACTAGCCATCTACCTCGATCTCTTAGATCGAGCCTCGGCCTCCAAGACCGAGCCTCAGCCTCCAAGACTGAGCCTACTCTTCCTAGTCTCACTAGCCATCTACCTCGATCTCTTAGATCGAGCCTCGGCCTCCAAGACCGAGCCTCAGCCTCCAAGACTGAGCCTAAAAAAATAAATAAATAAAATGTGCTCAACATTTGTTTGTAAAAACGTTTTGGATCTGGACTTAAGTGGTATGCAGTAAAAATGTTTTCGTGAGAGCCCTAGTGATCATAGTCTAGACTCGAGATGGAATCCTAGTTCGCTATGATCAGAGCTCTGATACCAAGCTGTCACACCCTGGCTTTGCGGAAGCGTGGTTAATTTGGTGTGACTTCTTAATACCATAGCTTAATCATAACAAAGCTATATGAAATAAAATCATGCAAGATCATCCCTTCGTTTAAGTTTAAAACCAAAATACAATAACATTGTTTTAACGGTAACACAACCTAACGACATAAACATTGTTCAACAAACATAAACATCAACAAACACAGTTTATGGACTGTGACTTGTCCAGGAAAGAGTCACATTCCCTAAACCCGGATGACCTCGTACTAGTGCAGCGGGAAAACGTGCCATACCGTGCCAGATCCTTTAATTCCCTGAAATACATGTAAGTTGAAAAATCAACAATAATGTTGAGCGAGTTCATGTGTAAGTGAGCAAATAAACCTTTGTTTGTATAAAAATCCTGGTATGTAGCAAATAAGGAAAAAGAGATCACCAATGGTTTGCAAGGCCATTGATATGTGTGAAATGCAAGTAGGAAGGCCCAAACCTAGCAGATTTATGCGCCGGGTACAAAGTCATCCCGAGGTCCGTTATGCTGGGCCTGGGACTGGGCTCGCTACACCCAAATAGATCTATCGCTCCTGCCCCTCGGTCCTACCCTGAGGATTAATGACCTCAAGTTTCTGCCTACCCATTCACATGATCTAAGTAACAACCCTCCTTACGCTAACCATACCATGTAAGAAATATTCGTAATCAAAGTAATATGTATTTCACCCCTGCAGTTTAGAAAACTGAAAACAGTTAAGAGAAAAGGGGGACATGAACTCACAGCGGTGCGTCTCTACCAAGTATACTCCAAGTCAAGCAGCTGTGCAACGACCTACATGTACTAACTCTATTAGACGGACGGTCGTGCCTTAGCTTTATAGTTTAGGTTTTAGGAAATAGTTAGACAACTATTTCGTGTTTACATTCCGTATATACTTGGTAATTATTTTCCTTCCCAAGGGTGGGGAATTAAATACATGTGCGTTCGAATTATATCATTAAGTCTCACTTAATATATATTTATTTCCAATCCCAAAATATAAATATTTTTCTCAAAAATATTATATTTTTACTTTACAAAATCTTCCCAAAATAATACTTTGTCAAATATACGCGTGCATGAATATTTTCGTAAATTGCGTAAGTTACGTTTTAACGATCGAGTGGTAATAGTAATTACCGGTGTAACTTATATGATTGTCGTGAGAGCGTTCGCATTATTTTTGATTCGTTACTTTTGATAATATTATTTTTACTCTAAAAATAATATTATATACTTGACAAAATAGTTGACAAGTGACGCTGTGAAAAATATATTTACCAAAAATATATATCACGTTTTATTTTGTGAAATCCCACCTCCGATATTCTGTAAATAAAGTCGTGGCGAAACTTATATATTTTGAAAACATGTCGAAAAGTATTTCTAACACTTATAGTGAAAATAATTCTAAGTGTTAGGTTTTTGGAAAAATTTCGCCAGAGTTTCCTCTGTAACTGGAGGTGGCCACGCTTTCAAGCGTATCATTTTCTTTTACAAATCAATTCAACAATTTTCTTATTCGATCAAAACAACGTCCAACACAACAAACTAGTTAATATATATGTAAATCGCATAAATCACATGAACTTGTGATTTACTCAAAAATACGAAGTAAATCTCATTACTTTTAGCGGATCTTAATATAAATTAGTCCGGTTTCGTAAAAACCCCGTTTTTATAGAAAGTCCGTCTGTACATCTTCTTGTAAATTTTACAAAAATAGTTATTTTGTCGAAACTTTGTGTTACACAAGTGTTTACACACTTGTGTGTTCTAAAAATTATTCTAGTTATCATAAGATCCGTCTTTAGAAAACATGATTTTCTTGACACTCGGTCCTTTGAAAATACCACTTGTAGATACGTAGATCTACTAGTTTTAAACACTATTTTACAAGTAAAAATGCTTTTACACAAGTTCATGATTCGTGTGTGGTAGAGTTTCACCCTTTAACCCTTGTTTTATTCAAAACAACCTTATGTCATGATCCATGATCATGACCAACCCGGGTTAAATGATGATCCGAGCTACCACAACATAGATCGGGTCCAAATAACCACACAAAAAAAATACTACAACATTTACACATCATATGAGCTTTTAACCATCATTACTTGTGTTTTTAGTAAACTTTAAAGCATCATCTTGTATGATTTCGAGTTTTAACCGTTACACATCATATTAACCACTTCAAAATAGTTCGAGAAGGTGTTTTGAGTAACATACCACTAGCTCGAGGCTAGGGAAGAATCTAAGCGCAAATAAGGTGGATAAAAGCTAGAGAATGAGGTCCTTCGCCTTCCGTTTGCACCAAACCTCCTAATATGTGACCCTTGATGCTTGTGTGATGTTGGAATTGGATGGACTAAACTCGAAAATGGATGGATGGGGATGGGGGTGCTCGGCCGAGAGTTGTAGAGAGGGAAAGAGAGAGTTTTGTGTGGTGTTGAATGGTGAAAGTTCTTATGTGCATCATATGTTACTTATAGGCAAAAGTGAGTTCTTAATCCAAAGGATCTTGTGCCTTTTAGATATCAAACATGATGGATTAAAATAATAAAAGAAACCAAAGTGTGTCCCCTCTAGTTTGGGGCCGGTTAGTTGGGGGGGGGGGTCTTAGTTGGATTTCAACTAATAGTTAGATATTAGTTAGGTTAACTTAGTTAAGTTTAGGGATTAACTCGGTTAGTTGTGTGTTGTGTTTTAAAGCGGGTGTTAGGGTATTCAGGGACCCTAACTGGCTCAGAAAAAGATCAATAATGTTAATGGCAATATTTTCATGTTCCGGGTATAGTCCGGTTGTTCGGTTGGATAGTAATCCGTTAAAGTGCTTAACAAAGCTTTAGAGTGTCGTTAATACCATTTTTAGTGACACAACTTATTCCCGACACTTTGGAAAGTGTCTAGTAATATTTTTCTCATGTTTTGGCACTTTATTAGTTAACTAAAAGCTGAATTGTTTATTAAAGTGCTGAGTTTTGTGCTCAGTGTACGTTTTAGGCACATCCAGTCACTGTATCTTATTCCTAGAGACGCAGTTCTACAACCCTTGTATCCCTACACTCACTATGGGTGTAGTAAAATATTTCTGGCTCATACAGACCTTAGAGGCAGTATCTGCCTGATGCTGGCTTTATCAGCATGTTCAATAGGTTATCCGTTCATAGTGCTACTGTGCTTTTGTGCATCATGTTTGTCACTAGAGTTCAGTATGTAAATAATGTAGTGACGGTATGTAAAGTATGATGCAGGTATGTACAAGTATCAGAATTCAAGTAGCAGTTCATCAGTAATTTCAAGTAAGCACAGTAATTAAGCTGCGATTAATTATTAATTAAACCGTACGGATACCTGGTTTAGTGAGGGTTGTCACAAAAATGATATCTTGATTCACAACCATTGATCAAAAAAATATGGGATCTAGATTAATTCATTTTTCTTTTTTTAAGAAGAATCTTCTCAAATGAACCTCCCCCTATATATATATATATATATATATATATATATATATATATATATATATATATATATATATATATATATATATATATATATAATTCAGTTCACGAAGAACCAACCACACTTGTGAGAACTATGAGAACCCTTCTTAACCATTTATATGTTGACACCTCATTGTCCATTTAACCATAATAGTTAGGGTATTTTGGATCTTTTAAAATTTTGTTCTCACTTTTGCGGAAGCATGAATTGGGTGTGACTTGCTTAATACCATTGCATTCAACCATAATAAACATCTATATGATGAAACCATGATGTCACCCATAAACTAAGTTTCGAAATATTACAACCGTCATTGATTAACCACAAAACAAGACTTCAATTACTAGTACATAACAATCCAAGTCTTAAGTTTCAATCTGGACTTAACAAAAGACACTAACAACCTAGGTTTCGAGCCATGTATTTCACCCAAGATAAAATACATAACCCAAACCCTTCGACTTCGGATGACACCTTTATTTACTTGAGACATGACTTGAAAACTTCAACGCCCGCCAGATCCATACTTAATTTCCTGAAATATATGTAGTTTGAAAACATCAACGAAAGTTGAGCGAGTTCATGAGATTTTGTATGTGTGCATCAGTCATCCTTTAAAGCATTTGTAAGTATGTATGTATGTATTTGTAAACTGGTATGAAGCAACAAGGAACAGATCAATTAATGTGTAGCTAATACATTAACATGTGTGAAACGGCGTAGGAAGGCTCAAACCTAGCAGATTTTGGACCGGGCCTCCGGCTGTAAGACATAGTCACCTCATGGGCCAAGACCCCAGTCCACATGGGTGTGGGCTTGCTACACCCAAATAGATCTATCACTCATGTCCCTCGGTCCTAAAACAAGGATTAATGGTCTTAAGAGTGCGCCTACCCTTTCACATGATCTAATAGTATTTTCCTTAGCTAACCATACCATTTGTAATTGTTTGTAAGCATTTAGTAACATGTACTTCACCCCCGAAGTTATAAAACTGAAAACAGTTAAAAGAAAAGGGGGACATGAACTCACAGCTTTGCGTTCTTTGTAATCACAGTAACTCAAAGCTTCGCCTGGCGTACACGACTACCTACAACGTACTAAGGTTCATTAGTCGGGTGGATCGTGCCTTGATTTAGTATTAGTTTCTTTGAGTTACGTTCTTTGTGTCTTCAATATTATTCCATGTTATATAATTATTTGTTAAAATAATGAATATTTTAACTTAACTTATAATTATTAAATTTTTGGAATAATTGTTAAAACAATATATTTTAACTTAATACTTTTCGAGTATTTGTACATGTATTTCCTTCCGAAGGATGGGTGTATTCGTATTCTTGTATTTGTATATGTTGCCACGTATGGGGATCGTATTCCGGAGTGTATTTATACGTACGAGAATACGTATTTTATATATTGTATTTATTAAGTCTTCTTTATACTTAATTTCGTATTAATTTTTCCAGAATATTATCTTTAATAAAAGTTCACCAATATATGTTCCAAAATATATATTGTAATAAATATTATTTAGAAAAATTATTTATAATTTTTCTTTGGCAAAAATATTTGTATTTTCTCATAAGTTCCAAAAATATTATATTTTCAAGTCTAACTTGGAAAATATATATAAAGTTATTTTTCCCCAAAAATGATATATTTCATGTTTATTTGAGAAAATATATCTTTCACCCCAAAAATATTGTATTTCATGTGTGTTTAAGAAAATATATATTTCTTTCAAAAATAATATATCTTCTAAAATCTTCAAGAAAAATATATATTTACACTTGCCAAAAATGATATATTTTTCTCTTGTCAAAATATGGTATATTCTTGTAGTAATTGTAAAAATCATATTTTTGTTTCCTTGGTGTCTAAAATATTATTTACCAAAATATACTTGTGAATTAAATTCCGGAATCTTTTTGTGAGTTATATTCCTTGTTCGGTTTCTCCAATATTTTGTGTATTCTTGTATATTCCTATCGTTGGAATTTTGGTAATATTTTGGATTGTAATTTCTTGGTATTTTGATGAGTTATATTATTTCAAATCCCTAATATACAAATAATCACACGCATGGTGCCTTCTAAATATATATTTCCTAAATACATATTTAGTCACTTTTATTTGTAAAAACCAACCTCCAATGTTTGTAATTTTTGTAGCAAAATTCATGGCAAACTTTATGTGACAATCCATGGTTTGAAATATACTTATAAATATTTGTTTAGAAATATTTTTCTAAGTGTTTAATTTTTAGAAAAATTTTGCCATAGTTTCCCCTAAAAATGGAGGTTTTCATACCTTGAAGGTATATCATTTTCTTTTGTAAAAATCAACATAATCAACCAATAATCAACAATAACCAATCTACACTTACCATTCTTGCCAAAAACAAGCATGATCTAATACTTCATGAACTTGAATATTTGTAAAAATTTGTAGTAATTTATTAGTGTTCTCAGTAAGCCTTGTTACCTTCTCAAGGGTGATTGATTCTTTAAAAACTTCATTTTTAAAGAAGATTGATCTTTACAACTTGTATTTATATTTTCAAAATGTTTCTTCTTTGATTCTTCTTGTTAACAACATATTTCTATACTTGTTTTAACATTAAAAATAAGGTTTGTTTATGTAAGAACCAGGATTTAGTAAAACTTATATTGTTAACTTGGATTCTTAAGAAATCATCCATGAAATTTTAGATCTACATGATTAACAACTTACTTTGATCATTATTTCACAAGAAAACCACATATCCTTTCAAGTTCATGCTTCTCATGAGGATGATCCATTAACTTTTAACACCTTCATCCTCTCATCTTGCTAGATTATGTTTTTAATCATGATTTAGCAAGATCATATGATGATCTATGTCATTTACACAAGTAAACAATGATCAACAAGCAAATCAACACATAAACAACTTAGTTTCTGCATTATTCAAGCTTATGCTCAAGTTTACTTCTTGTGATTCTTAGTGTTCTTCATAACAATCAACTTGTAACATCTTTTAACCACTAATATAAGTTGTAAAAAAGCAAGATCAAGGTTCTTACCACTAGCAACAAGGCTAGGGATGATCAAGTGAAGAAAACAAGTGGATAAAAGTAATTGAACAAGGTCCTTCAACTTCTGTAAGCTCCTATCTCCTTTGTGCACCTTTAACACCTTAACATTACTTGACAATGGATGGAATGGAAGTGAAAGATGGTGGTAAGGTGATGGTTGTTTACGGCCGTAGCCAAGGGAGGAGGAAGGGGAAGTTGCGTGTGTTGGTTTATTTTAGAAATGAAAGTTAAGAACTCATGGTTACTTATATAAAACACCATCACCTTGTTATCTCTTGTGTAATGTGTCTATAAAAGACTAGACAAAATCTAATAAATTATCAAAACAAAATCTCTAGTGGGCCATGCTTAGTTAGCCGATTATAGGTGGGGGTAGTAGACTAGGTTCTAACTATATAGTTGGTTTGTAGTTGAAATCCAAGTATCTAGTTAGGTGATTAGTTATTAGATATTTATATGATGTGTTATGATGATGATCTATGTCATTTACACAAGTAAACAATGATCAACAAGCAAATCAACACATAAACAACTTAGTTTCTGCATTATTCAAGCTTATGTTCAAGTTTACTTCTTGTGATTCTTAGTGTTCTTCATAACAATCAACTTGTAACATCTTTTAACCACTAATATAAGTTGTAAAAAAGCAAGATCAAGGTTCTTACCACTAGCAACAAGGCTAGGGATGATCAAGTGAAGAAAACAAGTGGATAAAAGTAATTGAACAAGGTCCTTCAACTTCTGTAAGCTCCTATCTCCTTTGTGCACCTTTAACACCTTAACATTACTTGACAATGGATGGAATGGAAGTGAAAGATGGTGGTAAGGTGATGGTTGTTTACGGCCGTAGCCAAGGGAGGAGGAAGGGGAAGTTGCGTGTGTTGGTTTATTTTAGAAATGAAAGTTAAGAACTCATGGTTACTTATATAAAACACCATCACCTTGTTATCTCTTGTGTAATGTGTCTATAAAAGACTAGACAAAATCTAATAAATTATCAAAACAAAATCTCTAGTGGGCCATGCTTAGTTAGCCGATTATAGGTGGGGGGTAGTAGACTAGGTTCTAACTATATAGTTGGTTTGTAGTTGAAATCCAAGTATCTAGTTAGGTGATTAGTTATTAGATATTTATATGATGTGTTATGATGTTCGGGAATCATAACTAGCTTGGAAATGTTAAAACAGTGCTTCTAGTGAAAATTTGGTGTTTCGGGTAGTGTCTGGTTGTTCGGTTGGTTACTGGTTCGCTAAAGTGCTAAACTTTGCAGTTTAGTGTGTTTTATGTACCCTTTTGTGACACTTTCGATTCCCGACGCTTAGGAATGCATTCAAGACCATTTAATCATGTTTCTGCATGATATTAAGTTGTTTAAATGCTGAATTTGCTGATTTTCTACAGAATTCTGCAGCTTATGTGAGTTTTAGGCACTTTCCGGCACTTAAACTATCACTAGGGAGGCAATTTTATGATCCTTATTTCCCTACATAGCATACTAGTGTAATACTTGGTTTCTGGCTCATTCTGTGTCTCAATACAATGTGTGTCTATCTACTGAACTCTGTCAGCATTTTTCTGATTTGTCTAATAACTGTGCTAACTGTGTTTTCGTGCATCGTTTAAGTCAATAAAGTTTTTATGCAATAATGATATAACATTTGAAATATATGATGCACGTGTATGTATTGTAACAATAATCAGAAAGCAATTCAAGTTATAAATTGTAAATCAGCACAGTCATTAATCATTAATTATTGTCTAATTAATTGTACGGATGCATGCAAATTTGACAGTTGTCACATTCTCCCCCTGTTAAGAAAATTTCATCCTCGAAATTTATACTACGTTAACTCCTTAGGGTTACGTTATACGTGCATGAATGTGAATAATACCAAAGTGCTTAACCACGAAACCGAATAAAAAATCATTCAATTCAGGTGAATCCAAGGACTTATTATGTGACACCCCAGGAAAACCAGTAAACGATGAAACTTACCTAGCTTCCTCAGTGAGTGCGTACCAAATTTCGGGACGAAATTTCTTTTAAGTTGGGGATAATGTGACAACTCGAATTTCCAAGATTTCGATTTCGTATTTATTGCACGATCATGTATTGATTGCCATGAAATTTTATATGTTTGATTGTTTGATTGTGCATAGTTGGTTGTTATTTGTGAAACTTGTCAAATGTGTAAACTTGGTGGTGAAATTGTGTAATTAGTTGGAATGGTGCACTATTGTAAAATATAATACTTGAGGATGTAGAGGGCAATTAGTGAAATTCTAGTAATACTTAACCCTAATCCCCTTTTCACTAATCACTTTCACCAAAACCAAAGCACGTACTTGTAATCCCTAATCCTCCTAGCAATCATCACCAAATCATTGGCAAGGCACCACAAGTTTGATTACTCTCTTTCTTTAGGATCATCACAAGGTAATTGTTTAATCATTGTTGTGATTAATTGTCGATTGTTTATTGATTTCTTGATTCTTGTGTTCATGGTAAACCCTAGTCTTCACATGATGATTCTGTGTTTTTGATTGATGATTGATTGTTGTGTTATGAAGATTATAAGTCAGGTAATCAATTGATTGATGATTGTGATGTGTGAGAGGTAGACATAGAGGTCATTGCTTTGATCTGCATATTGCAAACGTATGAATTAGGGCTTTCACGTTCGTATGTTAACAAACGTAACTGATATGATTCTCTCCTGTATTGGAATGCATGTTATTATGTGCCTGAGTTTAATTCCTGAATGTTGTCCGAGTTTAATTGTTGATTTGAGAGTCTGAGTTTAATCTTTACTATATGTCCGAGATTAATGTTACCTCTCATGTCCGAGTTTAAGCTTAGAAAACCCCCCCCCCCGAGTTTAACTTGTCCGAGTTTAAAATGGATCCCTCTTGTCCGACTTTAATCAATACAATGCTGGTCCGAGTTTAATCAATTCAATGCATGTCCGAGTTTCTAAGCATCCATCACAAGGTCCGAGTTTAATTCTTTAGTGTGGAGTCCGAGTTTAATGATCAAAAGATGGCCCGAGTTTAGCATGTTGGTCCGAGTTTAAAGTGTTTGGGCCGAGTTCATTAGGTTGCTTGTGTGGACCGAATTTAATCTGATGCATAGTGTCCGAGGATAATAGGTTGTAGCTTGTCCGAATTTAATGGGATGTTGTTTAGTCCGAGTTTAATACATGCTACTTTGGTCCGAGTTTAACATGCTCTCTTGCCTGAGTTTGATTGTGATATGTTGAATGCTTACATGCAATCATGAGTTTAAGGTAATACATAGTCTGAGCCTTCTGTTAACCAAAACTCTGTGTGATACGTTGAACGTTTACATACAATCATGAGTTGAATGCTTACATACAATCACGAGTTTACTTGTTACTTGGTTCTATATGTTAAGATACTGCTTGTACTGTGTGATACAATAACAGCATGTTCTGTTCTACATGATGTGATATCTATGTTGCTGTAATGGTGGTATATTACTATGTTTATGTGCAAACCATGTTAGTTGAGTATGTAATCGAATATCAAACTCAGTTGATTGAACACCAAGACTTGTAAACCCTAATTGATAACGGATTTCAAACACTTACATTATATCCTGTGCAATATATCCTAGGTCGTGTATAACGGACTTAGGCCATTGTTAAACCCTAGAGCATAACATACCGAGCAAACCAAGGTGAGTTCACACTCTTACCAAGGCATGGGATTCCCGGGGTGTTGGGAATGGGATTGAAAGGTTGATTAGATACTCTATTGACACTATGACTAGACTACCACTTTACTATCCTCGGTTGTGAAGGATACCTATAGTTACGAGTAGTCTAGTGGTTATACAACGTGGAACACCACCACCAGTAACGTGGAACACCACCACCAGTAACGTGGAACACCACCACCAGTAACGTGGAACACCACCACCAGTAACGTGGAACACCACCACCAGTAACGTGGAACACCACCACCAGTAACGTGGAACACCACCACCAGTAACGTGGAACACCACCACCAGTAACGTGGAACACCACCACCAGTAACGTGGAACACCACCACCAGTAACGTGGAACACCACCACCAATAGAACATACAAACGGCCCAGTAGAGCCACCTGTTACAAACGAACTTACTATTACGCATTTACTTTCTGTGAACTCGCTCAACTAGTTTGTTGATCATTCTGTTACATGCCTTGCAGATCGTTAGGTACTTGGAGCTTGCACTGGAGAAGCGGGTCGTTGTGGACAAGGATTGTGGTTTCTACGTTGGACTATTATGACACTTAAAACCACTACTATTGTAGGATTATTTACTATGCTTCCGCTACATTTTGTAAAACTATGGTTATGTTTTGAACACCCATCGTATTGAATGGATGGTTTACGTTTATTTTACTTAATATTAATTACATGTTCAATATGATTGGTGGCTTGATCCTGGTCAGTCACGCTCCCAAGCGGTGATACTCCGCGTGTGGATTTTGGGGGTGTGACAGATTGGTATCAGAGCCATTGGTTATAGAGAACTTGGTTTTAATATGGAAAACATTTTTATTAAAACCAGACTATAACCAGAACAGTGCTCTCAACGATCCACAACGACGCTTCGCTCCACGTGCAAGACTCGACATCCTAGGTAATAAGGTTTATGTTTATTGCCTACATGCTAGAACTGCATAGAACTTTGCTCGTAGTATGCTTACATTTCTTTGCTCACTACTTGATATTGCTTGAGAATACTTATGTGCTTACACTCTTCTGTCATCGCACTATTCGTGAACCATTCTTACTTATGCTACCTTTACTGTTCGATCATGTCTGGACGTGTTGACATGACTCAAGCCCAGTTGACGGCTCTCATTAACGAACAAGTTGCTGCGGCACTTGCAGCCGCACGAGCAGGAGGTATAACCTGCTATTCCAGACCTATTCTAGGATGTTAGATCCTACTCTCGTGACCCAACTCTCGCGCTTAACCTTGACCTATCTCTCTCGCGCAACGGGTCAGAACGCATAGCAACATGCCTGCACATTCAAGAACTTCATGGACTGTCGTCCAAACACATTCAGTGGCCCAGAAGGAGCAGTTGGACTACTCCATTGGTTTGGGAAGCTCGAGTCGGTATTCGAGATGTGTGAATGCCCTGAGGCTCGCAGGGTCAAGTACGCCACTGGTACATTGGAAGAAATCGCGCTAATCTGGTGGAACGCGCAAGTACGGATACTAGGGTTGGCAACTGCTAACGCCACCCCATGAAACGAATTCAAAGAACGCATTAAAAGGGAACACTGCACACGTTATGACATCCACAAGTTGGAAGTGGAGCTTTACCATTTGAAAATGACGGGGTCAGGAATTGATGCTTATACGAAACGGACGAACGAATTGGCCATCTTGTGTCCAACCATGGTGGACCCTCCAAGCAAGTGTATCGAATTGTACCTCAAGGGTCTAGCCTCAGAGATTCAGAGCCATGATACATCGGCTAACCTCGGCAATATCCAAGACATTCAGCGTCTTGCTCATCGCCTCACGGACCAGGCAGTGGAACAGAACAGGCTGCCTAGTTGTATCATCCCTATTACTATCGCTACCACTTCTGCTACCGCTTCCAGCAAGGGTTCGGCTACCGTTCAGTCTCAAGCATAGCAGCAGCGCAAGAATAGTGATCACCAGAGCGCAGCAGAAGCTAAGGATTCAGGAGTCCACGACCTGCAAATCGGAATCGCCAGCAGCAACAGCAAGCAGAAATCCCATGCAAAGAAAAGAAGTTGGAAGACCATCCAGCTGTACGCGACTTTCCTCAGGTGTTTCCTAAAAGATTTACCTGGTCTACCGCCTCATCGTCAGGTCGAATTTCAAATCGAGCTCGCTCCAGAAGCAGCACCCATAGCTCGAGCACCGTATCGCTTAGCTCCATCAGAATCGGAAGAACTATTGACGCAACTACAAGAACTCTTGGATACCAATTATCTGTGAAAAAGAAGGATGGCACCTTCAGGATGTGAAATTGATTACCGTGAACTAAACAAGATCACAGTGAAGAACCGTTATCCTTTTCCACGCATTGACGACTTATTCGCCCAGTTGTAAGGGTCGAGTTACTACTCCAAGGTTGATCTACAGGCTGATTATCATCAGCTGAGAGTCCGGGATGAGGACGTCTCCAAGACAGCTTTCAGAGCTCGCCTGCAGTTTTTCATGGATCTTATGAACAGGGTGTGCAAACCCTACCTTGACAAGTTCGTCATTGCCTTCATCGACGCCATTCTGATCTACTCCAAGAGTCAGGAGGAACACGAGAAGCACTTACGTCTTATCTTGGAACTTCTTCGAACGGAACAATTGTACGCCAAGTTTTCAAAATGCGACTTCTGGCTTCGTGAAGTCCACTTCTTAGGCCATGTGGTGAACAAGGATGGGATTCATGTCGATCCATCCAAGGTTGATTCGATCAGAAACTGGCCAGCACCGCGAACACCGACAGAAATACGCCAATTCTTGGGTTTGGCGGGTTACTACAGGCGATTTATCAAAGACTTCTCAAAGATCGCGCAACCACTTACTATGCTAACACAGAAAGGTGTCGTTTACAGATGGGGTAATACGCAAGAGACCGCTTTTCAGTACTTAAAAGATAGGCTTTGCAGCGCACCTATTCTCTCATTGCCAGAAGGCACGGATGACTTCGTGGTTTATTGTGACGCATCGATACAGGGGCTTGGTTGCGTATTGATGCAGCGGGATAAAGTTATTGCATACGCCTCTCGGCAACTCAAGGTTCATGAACGGAACTACACGACACACGATTTAGAGCTGGGAGCTGTTGTTTTCGCGTTTAAGATATGGCGACACTACCTGTACGGTACCAAGTGCACGATTTACACCGATCACAGGAGTCTCGAGCATATCCTTAAGTAGAAGGATTTGAACATGCGTCAACGACGATGGGTCGAGTTACTTAACGACTACGAATGCGCCATCAAGTACCATCCAGGCAAAGCCAATGTTGTGGCTGATGCCCCCAGTCGAAAGGACACTTTACATCGGCGCGTGCGAGCGCTACAGCTTACGATTCAGTCTAGCCTTCCTGCACAGATACAAGCTGCTCAGACAGAAGCACTGAAGCCCGAAAACGTCAAGGCTGAAGCCTTACGCGGATCACGGCAACGATTAGAACAAAGGGAAGACGACGCCTACTATGTGACAGGACGTATTTGGGTCCCACTATATGGCGGCTTACGGGAACTTGTGATGGATGAAGCTCATAAGTCTCGCCACTCGGTACATCCAGGTTCGGATAAAAGGTACCACGATATCAGAACTACATATTGGTGGCCTAGCATGAAGGCCCACATTACAACCTACGTCGACAAATGTTTGATTTGTGCGAGAGTCAAGACAGAGTACCAGAAACCAGCTGGTCTACTTCAGCAGCCTAAGATACCACAATGGAAATGGGAGCAAATTTCCATGGATTTTGTTACTGGCCTTCCTAGATCCCAGCGTGGGAATGACACTATCTGGGCGATCGTTGATCGACTCACAAAGTCTGCTCACTTCTTGGCTATCAAAGAAAACGGATAAGTTTTCTACCCTAGCAGACATCTACATGAAAGAAGTTGTTTCGAGGCACGGAGTGCTAATCTCTACCATTTCGGATCGCGATGCACGATTCACGTCAGAGCTATGGCAAGCGATGCATAAATCCTTTGGCTCACGATTAGATATGAGCACGGCATATCACCCTCAGACGGATGGGCAGTCTGAGCGAACGATTCAAACCCTAGAAGACATGCTTCGAGCGTGTGTTATTGATTTCGGCAACGGCTGGGAAAAGCATCTCCCTTTGGTGGAGCTTTCATACAATAACAGTTATCACACCAGCATTCAAGCCGCTCCATTCGAGGCATTGTACGGACGTAAATGCCGGTCACCTCTCTGTTGGGCAGAGGTGGGGGATAGTCAAATTACGGGTCCAGAGATTGTAGTGGATGCCACAGAAAAGATTGCGCAGATACGACAACGCATGGCGGCAGCACGCGACCGTCAGAAAGCCTACGCGGATAAGCGTAAGAGACCTTTGGAATTTCAGGTCGGGGACCGGGTTTTATTAAAAGTCTCACCCTGGAAGGGTGTGGTTCGTTTAGGTAAACGAGGCAAACACAATCCACGGTATGTTGGACCGTTCGAAATCACTGAAAGAATAGGCCCAATAGCTTACAGACTGAACCTAACAGCTGAACTCGGTGCAGTTCACAATGTATTTCACGTGTCAAATCTGAAGAAGTACCTGTCAGATGAAACCCTCATAGTTCCTTTTAAGGAACTCACTATCGACGAGCGGTTGCAGTTCGTCGAGGAACCAGTTGAAATCACGGACCGGGATGTTAAGGTCCTCAAACACAAGAGAATCCCTCTTGTTCGAGTTCGTTGGAACTCCCGAAGTGGCCCAGAGTACACCTGGGAACGCGAAGATCAGATGACAGAAAAGTACCCCAGTTATTCGAAACCAATACATCCACTACTGAGGCTGAAGCTACTACTACTGAATTTCGGGACGAAATTCCAAATCAACGGGGGGATGATGTGACACCCCAGGAAAACCAGTAAACGATGAAACTTACCTAGCTTCCTCAGTGAGTGCGTACCAAATTTCGGGACGAAATTTCTTTTAAGTTGGGGATAATGTGACAACTCGAATTTCCAAGATTTCGATTTCGTATTTATTGCACGATCATGTATTGATTGCCATGAAATTTTATATGTTTGATTGTTTGATTGTGCATAGTTGGTTGTTATTTGTGAAACTTGTCAAATGTGTAAACTTGGTGGTGAAATTGTGTAATTAGTTGGAATGGTGCACTATTGTAAAATATAATACTTGAGGATGTAGAGGGCAATTAGTGAAATTCTAGTAATACTTAACCCTAATCCCCTTTTCACTAATCACTTTCACCAAAGCCAAAGCACGTACTTGTAATCCCTAATCCTCCTAGCAATCATCACCAAATCATTGGCAAGGCACCACAAGTTTGATTACTCTCTTTCTTTAGGATCATCACAAGGTAATTGTTTAATCATTGTTGTGATTAATTGTCGATTGTTTATTGATTTCTTGATTCTTGTGTTCATGGTAAACCCTAGTCTTCACATGATGATTCTGTGTTTTTGATTGATGATTGATTGTTGTGTTATGAAGATTATAAGTCAGGTAATCAATTGATTGATGATTGTGATGTGTGAGAGGTAGACATAGAGGTCATTGCTTTGATCTGCATATTGCAAACGTATGAATTAGGGCTTTCACGTTCGTATGTTAACAAACGTAACTGATATGATTCTCTCCTGTATTGGAATGCATGTTATTATGTGCCTGAGTTTAATTCCTGAATGTTGTCCGAGTTTAATTGTTGATTTGAGAGTCTGAGTTTAATCTTTACTATATGTCCGAGATTAATGTTACCTCTCATGTCCGAGTTTAAGCTTAGAAAACCCCCCCCCCCGAGTTTAACTTGTCCGAGTTTAAAATGGATCCCTCTTGTCCGACTTTAATCAATACAATGCTGGTCCGAGTTTAATCAATTCAATGCATGTCCGAGTTTCTAAGCATCCATCACAAGGTCCGAGTTTAATTCTTTAGTGTGGAGTCCGAGTTTAATGATCAAAAGATGGCCCGAGTTTAGCATGTTGGTCCGAGTTTAAAGTGTTTGGGCCGAGTTCATTAGGTTGCTTGTGTGGACCGAATTTAATCTGATGCATAGTGTCCGAGGATAATAGGTTGTAGCTTGTCCGAATTTAATGGGATGTTGTTTAGTCCGAGTTTAATACATGCTACTTTGGTCCGAGTTTAACATGCTCTCTTGCCTGAGTTTGATTGTGATATGTTGAATGCTTACATGCAATCATGAGTTTAAGGTAATACATAGTCTGAGCCTTCTGTTAACCAAAACTCTGTGTGATACGTTGAACGTTTACATACAATCATGAGTTGAATGCTTACATACAATCACGAGTTTACTTGTTACTTGGTTCTATATGTTAAGATACTGCTTGTACTGTGTGATACAATAACAGCATGTTCTGTTCTACATGATGTGATATCTATGTTGCTGTAATGGTGGTATATTACTATGTTTATGTGCAAACCATGTTAGTTGAGTATGTAATCGAATATCAAACTCAGTTGATTGAACACCAAGACTTGTAAACCCTAATTGATAACGGATTTCAAACACTTACATTATATCCTGTGCAATATATCCTAGGTCGTGTATAACGGACTTAGGCCATTGTTAAACCCTAGAGGATAACATACCGAGCAAACCAAGGTGAGTTCACACTCTTACCAAGGCATGGGATTCCCGGGGTGTTGGGAATGGGATTGAAAGGTTGATTAGATACTCTATTGACACTATGACTAGACTACCACTTTACTATCCTCGGTTGTGAAGGATACCTATAGTTACGAGTAGTCTAGTGGTTATACAACGTGGAACACCACCACCAGTAACGTGGAACACCACCACCAGTAACGTGGAACACCACCACCAGTAACGTGGAACACCACCACCAGTAACGTGGAACACCACCACCAGTAACGTGGAACACCACCACCAGTAACGTGGAACACCACCACCAGTAACGTGGAACACCACCACCAGTAACGTGGAACACCACCACCAGTAACGTGGAACACCACCACCAGTAACGTGGAACACCACCACCAATAGAACATACAAACGGCCCAGTAGAGCCACCTGTTACAAACGAACTTACTATTACGCATTTACTTTCTGTGAACTCGCTCAACTAGTTTGTTGATCATTCTGTTACATGCCTTGCAGATCGTTAGGTACTTGGAGCTTGCACTGGAGAAGCGGGTCGTTGTGGACAAGGATTGTGGTTTCTACGTTGGACTATTATGACACTTAAAACCACTACTATTGTAGGATTATTTACTATGCTTCCGCTACATTTTGTAAAACTATGGTTATGTTTTGAACACCCATCGTATTGAATGGATGGTTTACGTTTATTTTACTTAATATTAATTACATGTTCAATATGATTGGTGGCTTGATCCTGGTCAGTCACGCTCCCAAGCGGTGATACTCCGCGTGTGGATTTTGGGGGTGTGACATATTACAATAACAAGAACCCAATGGTTAAAAGATATGTGTTCCAGAATTTGATGTCAAGGACACGTGGCGTATAGATGTATCATCTAGTGTAACCTATTTCACAGGGGTTCAATAAAAGAGGAGTTTCGACCAATAGAATTCCAAACGATCGTTCACAATATGTTAATGAGTTTTCAGAAACAATAGCATTCAAAATCACCACTCAAATATGGTAGTATCATGAAAATGATCTGTTGGTGCATATTTGTGACAACAACTTAGATTTGGTCTTTGGATATCTTGTAATTAGTTAAACGATAAACGGTTAGCGGGTTTAGCTTTGTAATAGTTAGTTGTAATGTTTGGGCTAACTAAACCCAAAGGATTTGGTGATGGGGGGCGAATTGGGCCTGTCCAATACGCAGCCCAAGAGTGTAAACCTAGCCCAAATAGTAAACCTTGTGTTATATAAACGAGGTTAGGCTTTAGGGTTTAGGTTAATCAGTTAATCAGCCAAAACAGAGTTTGTGAGAATTTCGTGAGAGCATTACTAGCTTGGACGAAATTAGGGTTAGGGATCTTGATTGATTGTAATCAGTCTTGATAGATAATCAATAAAGATCTGGTTTGAAAGTGAATTGCTGTTTCTGTTTCTACACGTTTTCTGCTAATTCTGATCAAGAGGATTCCGCACTCTTGATTGGAAAGACGATTCTGTGAAGATCCATAACATCAAGGGGACTTACAATTGGTATCAGAGCCAGGTTCTTGAAGGCTCGGTTCAGAATTGTTTGCTGCAGAAACAGGGAGATATTTCGAAATTTGTGAAACCTGAAAAATTAGGGTTTTAAAATTTTCGAATTTTTCTGTTTGGTTTGATAAAATTTTCGATTTTTTTGGCTGTTTGATCTTCTGGTTTGTTTGTTTGGTGGTTTGCAGGATTTCTGGAAAGATTTGGTTGATTCTGGAAAAGTTTTCGGCTCATAGACTTGAAGATTCGAAGACTGTTCTTCGTGTTCTTGAGTTTATTCAATCGGTTCTTGATAAATTTTCAAAATTATTTTGCTGATTTGCTGCTTTAATTTTGCAGGAAGTTGTTAGAAAATCAGAAAAATCTTCACAATTCTCGAACAGATCAAGTTTCCAGATTTAACTAGCGAATTTGATCAATTTCGCTGACTGACCAGCGAAATTAACTCTCCGGTGATTTGTGACTGAGTACCTCGGTGATCGGCGAAGTTAAATCCAAAGGCAACTTTGGTAACCGTATAGTTTTCACAGCGAAATTATTACGGTTTTCGGCGACTTTACCAGTCGTCGTAATCGCGAACTAAACCAGCGAATTTGTCTAGCGAACTTGAACAGTGAATTTGACTTGCGAACCTTTGAACTTTGATCAGCGAATTTGAACCATCAACAAACCAGCGAAATTAACTGGTTACCAGCGAATTTACCAGCATATTTAAAATCCAGCAAATTTAAAGGGTGGAACATTTTCTAGCAAGCGTAAGAAAAAATTCACGTTTTCGTAATTAGAAAGTGATCCGTAGCTCGTTTGACAGAACCGTTTGCACCGTTGAATTCGTGTGATTTTTAGGACAAAAAAAAAACTCTGGAAAATCCCGAATTCGGTTTTTGACATTATATATCATTGGATTCGTCTTTTCGAGACGATTCTAACGGTGTAATTTGGTAATCATTGTTTTCGAAAAATTTTGTACGGTTTTCTCAGTCTGCAACGTTAAAATGTCGAACATGTCTACTTTGAACGAGCTGTTGAAGATGGAACATGAGGTTGGTACTACCAATAAACCACCTAAGATGATGAAGGTGGAAAACTATTTGACATGGAAGGATCGTTTTCAGTCCTTCATTGAATATCAGGATACGCGCATGTGGATATGCATCGAAGATGGGTACGTGAATCCTACACACGACTTTGAGGGCAGACCACGTAGAACAGAATATGTGAACATGCAAGATAATGATAAAAAGATGTATGAGGCTGAAAAGAGAGCCTTGGCTGCAATCAAAATGTCGTTACCTGATAGCATCAAGAAGTACACTAACTCAAAGGATATGTGGGATGCTTTGGAGAAAAGATACGCTGGAAATGCTGATGTCAAGAAGAACAAGATTGATCTACTGAAGAAGCAGTTTGCTGTTTTCAAGTACATGAAGCATGAGTCACTTGAAGACGTCATCACTCTTTACTACCATCTGATGTCAGAAATGGACAATTATGAGATAGATTGCTATTCTGACATAGAGAAGAATGACAAGCTGCTTGATGCTTTGCCTACTAAGTGGGATATCTACACTCTTATGATCAAGGGTGAAGCAGATTATGAAACAAAAGAGCTTGAAGAGGTGGTAGGAAAGTTGAGAGCTTATGAGCTCAACATGAAGAAGAAAGATACTGGATATGATCAGGTTCAAGATCCGGCGGTTTACAATGGGCTTACATCTTCTTCATCTCACAACGCTTCTAGCGACTCTGCTACTGCGTTTTTATCATGTGAAAATGAGCAGGTTATGGTGAATCAGGATGCTGATGTGTGTTTTGTTGCTGCTTCAGGAGGATCATCAGGAGTAAAGAAATCGTCAGCTTCTAAGCAGAGTAGTAGTGCTAAGTCAATGCCAATGAGTGTGAAGTCTGCTGAAGAGCATCTGGCTCTACTTGCTTCGTTTGTGGCTTCTTATGAAAACTACATTCAGGGAAAGATATCTGATCCTGCTACTTTAGATGAAGACTATGATCAGATTGACCCTGATGATCTTGAGGAGATGGATTTGCAATGGCAGATGGCCATGATTTCTAGGCGTGTGAAAAGGTTCATGAACAGAACAGGAAGGAAGTTTGTGGGAAGAAGTGTTGGTTTCGACAAGACCAAAGTAAGGTGCTTTAATTGTAAAAGTTATGGGCATTTTGCTAGGGAATGTCAGAAACAAAAGCAAGAAAATTCGAGTCAGAGTTCAAAAAACAGGAATGCATCAAACAACTCTAGCTCAAAGGCATTGATCTCTACTGCAAGAGAGGGTTCATATGATTGGAGCATTCATTTAGAAAATGATGGGAATGTCACTCAAGCATTCATGGCAGAGATTACTCCAATCGATGATGGTGAAGCTAAAGTAGATGATGCTGAAGTGAAAGTGGATGCGGAGGTGAAGGTAGAGAATAAAGCTGAAGAAAAGAAGGTTGATCAGACAACAGGTGGTGAAGATGAAAAACAAAAGTCTGAACATGAAAGAGTAGCTGAGGAAAAGGATGCTAAGTATAAACAATTGGAAGCTCAGCTTGCAGCTCTAATGGCCAACCTTGACAAACAAACAGGAGAGGTAAAATCTAATTCTGTGTGTTTAAAATGTCGTGAACTACAGGGTGAGGTTGACAGGTTGTCTGCACAAAACAAAAGTTTGGTAAGCGAGATGTCTAACATTAAAGAATCAAACTTTTTTGCTAAAAGAAATGAAACGTCATACTTGAAGAAAATAAAAGGTTATGAAAGTGAAATTGAAGCCGTAACCTGCAAATTAAATGAAAAACTTCAAGTCATAGACTTAGCTCATGACATGATGGCTGAGAAAACAAAAGAGATTTCTGATAAAAACAAAGAGTTGTCAGATGCTCAACTCAGAATTGTTGAACTTGAAAAGAAATTGGGTCAATTCAGGGATTCTACTTTTGTTATGAAACATATGATGGGTGGGTTAAAGAAGAGTAATGACAAGACTAGTGTGGGATTCCAAGGCTTTAATGAAGTCCCACCACCTCTTAGTCATGATTATTCATTCCTACCTGATGAAGATGAGCTAACAAAGTTTATGTCAACAGCACCAAGTAGTTCCACAGCAAGTCGAGGTGATGAGTCGTGTGATGATGCTAAGAAGAATGATAACAGCAAACCAGCTTTGAAAAAGAAAACTTCACATCCTAAGAATAAGAATCCAACTGTTATTAAACAGATTAATTTTGTTCAAGGAAGTGACATGAAAAACGAAACAGCTGTTATTGAAAATGAATGTAATGTAGAGTTTGCTAAAAACAAGAACAAAGAAAATTCTGAAATTAAGCAAACTGAACCAGATTCTTCTAAAGCATCATCATCAAAGCCTGAATCTAGTTCAAAGGCTTCAGATAAGAAGTCTTTGAAGAGGATGTCGTGCTTCAAATGTCACACCAAAGGACATGTAGCTAGCTGCTGTCCTAACAAAAGAAATGAAGCACAAGTGGATGAGAGGAAGAGAGAGAAGTCACCAGAGAAAAGTGGTGATAAGCAGGAGAGAGAGTCAAACTCTCCAAAGAAATCTGCTCCTAAGCAACCAGAGAAAGTTGCTGTTGGTGTGGATAAGGCTGAAAAAGGAACTCCACAAGTTCCTCGTTTTCAAAGAAATCAACCTAGATTTCAGCCTAGATCTCCACCAGGCAGATTTGAGAGACCTAGAAGCAGTTCACCAAGAATGAACAACCAAAATACAAATAATTTCAGAAGTCAAGGTCAATATCAAAATCGATACCAAAATAATGGTGGTCGAAATTTTTATAACAATGGCTTTAGAAATTATAATAATAATGCTTCTTGGAATCAAAATCAAAATTTTCAAAGGTCAAATAGTCCAAACACACATAGGAACCCTTAGGACCAAAGATCTAGTGGAAATCAAAATCAAATTCCAACTCGTCTGAGATCCAAGACTCCAGTTAGGAGTAATGGATATTGGATGGATGTTCCAGTGGTTGGTGAATTTGGACAACCCAAGACCATTAAGGCTTGGGTCCCCCAATCTAACTAATTTCTTGGTTGGTGTGTGCAGGAGCTGCTAAGGAGGATTATCAACTTGTGGTATGTTGATAGTGGCTGCTCCAGGCACATGACGGGGGATGCGAGGTTGTTGACTGAATTTGAAGATTATGATGGAGGACATGTGAATTTTGCGGGTGCGAAAGGTGGTAGAATTACAGGACGAGGAAAGGTGACCAATGGGAAGATCACACTGGACAAAGTGAACTATGTGGAGCAGCTTAAACACAATCTCATGGGCGTGTCACAAGTCTGCGACAAGGGTCACTCGGTCTATTTCACCAAGAATGAAGCATTAGTGTTGAAACCAGGTTTGGAGATACCGGACGATTGGATAGTGATGCGAGCGCCAAGGAGAAATGACACTTATGTCATGGACATGGGTGCTAAGGATCCAACTGCAGTGGTGGCGTGTTTACTATCAAAAGCATCTGAAGCTGAATCGATGTTGTGGCACAGACGCATGGCCCATATTCACTATCGAAAAATGAATTACCTTGTTAAAAATGAGCTAGTGAAAGGGGCTCCATTGCAGATTCAAGTGGAGGACAAATGTCTTCCATGTCAAAAGGGAAAACAACACAAGAAACCTCACAAATCAAAAACAGTAAATTCCATAGATGCCCCTTACGAATTACTTCACATGGATTTATTCGGTCCAATGAACGTGAGGAGCATAGGTGGAAAGTACTATTGTTTAGTTGTCACTAATGATTACTCACGTTATTCATGGGTTTTCTTTTTAGGTACAAAAGATGAGACAACAGAGATGTTGATAGATCTTTTTACAAAATTGGAAAACGTCCATGATGCAAAGATCAAGAGGATAAGGAGTGATAATGGCACGGAGTTCAAGAATCGTATTCTGGATCTCTACTGTCTTCGCAAGGGAATTGAACATCAATATTCTGCTCCTTATACGCCTCAACAGAATGGAGTTGCTGAGAGGAAAAACAGGACGTTGATTGAAGCCGCTAGGACGATGCTTTCAGATTCTAAGCTACCAGTTCTCTTCTGGGGAGAAGCTGTGAATATAGCTTGCTACGTCCTAAACAAAGTTTTGACTGTTAAACGTTTTAATAAAACTTGTCATGAATTAATGTTTAACAAGAAACCAAACTTAGAAGGCTTTGAACCATTTGGATTACCCTGCACCATTGTGCGAAATAAAGATAAACAAAAATTCGGTGAGGTGGCTGACGAGGGCTACTTTCTAGGTTACGTACCTGGCGCACCGAATAAAAGGGTTTTTAATCTAAAAACTGGTAAAATTGAGGTTGTGTTTAATGTTGAAATTACTTCTTACAAACCTCAATAGTCAACGAGTGGACCAGCTATATTATATGATTATGAAAGTGTTTTTAAATCATTTAATATTCCTGAGTTTTCCAATGCAGATGAGTCTCAGCTGATTCAAACAGTGATAAATGGAGATGATGAAGGCGAGTTCATGCCTAGATCAAATGTTGATATGACAGATGCTCCGGAAACTTCCCAAGATGCTGCTGCTGATACTGATTCAAGTGATAGTGAACCCGAACCCAATCAGGGGGAGGATTTCATTAATCCGTTTGCAAATCAGAATATTCAGGGGGAGGTTGGATCAAACCTGGGTGATAATCTAGAAGTCGATGCGGTTGCTACTACACGAGCAAATAGAGATCATCCAGTTGACATGATACTTGGAGATCCTACTGCAGGTGTTCAGACAAGAAGAAGCATAGCAGCGAATACTGGTTTATTTGTGTCGATTGAGAAGACTGGAATAGTGAACGAGTGCTTGTATAGTTGCTTCATTTCCCAAGAGGAGCCGAAGAACATTCATATGGCTCTTAAAGACAATTCATGGGTTGAAGCAATGCAAGAGGAATTGGCACAGTTTGCAAAGTTGAAGGTTTGGGAGTTGGTTGATCTTCCTAAAGGTGAAAGAGAGATTGGCACTAAATGGGTATTTAGGTGCAAGAAGGATGAAAGAGGAATAGTCACGCGAAACAAGGCTCGATTGGTGGTCAAAGGGTTCAATCAGCAAGAAGGGATAGATTACAATGAGGTGTTCGCACCAGTGGCAAGGTTGGAGGCAATTCGTTTGTTTCTGGCTTTCGCAACTTTCAAGGGCTTCAAACTTTACCAACTAGACGTGAAGAGTGCGTTTCTTTACGGGAAAGTCCAAGAAGTGGTGTATGTCTCACAACCAGATGGGTTCGTTGATCCAGATTATCCAGATCGAGTGTACAAACTTGATAAGGCTTTGTATGGGTTACATCAAGCTCCCAGGGCGTGGTACGAGACACTGTCTACACATCTGATCAAGAATGGTTTTGAAAGAGGTCAGATAGACAGTACACTTTCCATCAAGAGGAAGAAGGAATATTTTCTGCTGGTACAGGTGTACGTGGATGATATCATCTTTGGGTCATCTGATGAAAGCATGTGTAAAGAGTTCGAGCAGGTGATGAAGAGCAAGTTCGAAATGAGTGCTATGGGTGAGCTATCTTACTTTCTGGGATTACAAGTTGAACAGAAGACGGATGGGATGTTTATTCATCAAACAAAGTATGTGTATGACATTTTGAGTCGGTTCAAAATGAATGATTGCACTACTTCCAACACACCCATATGTGAAAATCACAATCTTGGCCCAGATCATGAAAGTACTGAAGACGTTGATCCTACTCAATACAGGGCAATGATTGGTTCTCTAATATACTTGACTACTTCAAGACCTGACATCATGTTTGCCGTATGCTTGTGTGCCAGATATCAGGCAAATCCTAAAGAGTCACACATGAAAGCAGTGAAGCGGATTCTTCGTTACTTGAAGGGGAAACCTAAACTTGGGTTGTGGTATCCAGCTGATAGTGATTTGACGTTTGTTGCTTACACTGACTCAGACTTTGGAGGATGCAAGTCGAACAGAAAGTCTACAACAGGTGGTTGTCAGTTCCTAGGAGGCAGGATTGTGTCTAGGCAATGCAAGAAGCAATCTTGTGTGTCTACCTCTACGTGTGAAGCTGAATATATTGCTGCTGGAAGCTGCTGCTCTCAGGTTCTCTGGATACAACAGCAAATGCGCGATTACGGTTTGGATTTCACTCGTACTCCTATTATGATAGACAATAATGCCACTATTTCAATATCTAATAATCCCGTGAACCACAGTCGTACAAAACATATTGACATACGTCATCATTTTATACGGGATTGTGCTGAAAAGAGACTAATTGAATTACATCGAGTCGACACAGAGGATAACCTGGCAGATCTTTATACTAAAGCATTTGACAGGGCTCGCTTTGAACATTTAGTCGAACTCAACGGGATGAGGAATCCTGAATAACTGGTTTTCATAAGAATTTTTTTGTAAATAGTTTACTGTTTTCTTAAAAATCAAAAACACAAAAAAATTGAAAAATCAAAAACATAAAAAAATAGAAAATCAAAAATGAGATTTCACTATGTGAAAAAGAAGAAATGATAGTACATCAGCAAGTTAGACTGTCACACTGAAATTGATCCTAAATTGCTTAAGTGTGATAGCAGCTTCATATATGATGTACCAGTAGGCAAAAAGCGTGAAATAATCAATTTACCAATGTGATATAAACATAAATGAACTGAATATGAGTGGGGAACACATTAGTGGTGTATGGTTTAATGACCTTAATTCTTGCGTTGATCGATTGCCAAAATCTGAAGTTTTGGGTCTTTATATTGTTGTTTCATCTAGGGATATCTTGGCTGTCTGTCCGTTAGAACTAAAATTGTATATGACCCCAGGAAAGATAGTCACTTGGAATTAGCTCATTTCTATTTGAATGTCTGTATATTTCCCAATACACACAATTTTGATCTGATTCTGAAATCTTCTCTGAAAAAAGTCGTGTACCTCCTCTACTGCATCCAGATATATGCTGACTTGGAGGTGCTAGGCAACGACAGCTTCTGCTGCATCCAGATACATGCTGACCTAGCTGTACGTTGTCGCGCTATAGATCTAACACACCCGAAAGAGGCCCTCAAGTGCCCAAAAGAAACCCAAGAAACCTATATCAAACTGAGAAAATCTCATTTGATTTGTATATTATACCATCTCTACTAAAGATCTATTATGTTCTCTTCTCAACCTATTCCCAGTTAAGATTTCAGAACTCAGGATTGGACTTGTGAAATATGTGGTAGGGAAGATACTTGCATGATAGAGTGTGCTGTTTATATTTCCAGGATTTGATTTGTATTTATTTGGGTGTTCATAGTTAAGCAATCAAAACATGATAAAACAGATTATATGCAGACCTAGACACAGTCAGGATATCTTAAAGGATGACATCAGTATACTCACCTACTACGATGAATCTTTGTGCATACCTTGATCGCGGGGGTATATCCTGAAGTGGGACACGCTAGTATATCAGTATTAAAATTACTTAACGTATCATACGGTAATGGTACTTGAAATGTTCATGCATTTTGTTTAAACGGACAAACATACTGGTAATCGTCTTGAACTGCTTTTCACGAAAAATTAAATAAAGAATTATATGATTGTGTGAAACAGTTTGCTTGTGCTGATATGATCTTCTTACCAGTGATTTTCACAAAAATAGAGTGTTTATTGCTTTTGTTATTTACTTGCTTTCAGAAAATACAAAAATCCAAAAATAGTGTCATTTTCTGTTTAAAAATTCTTAACGTACGGAAAACTGTTATTCTTGGAGGAATTTTTACTGATAGGGGGAGACGGTGTTAGAAAGTGAGTTCAAAATTTTCAATCAGGCAGGTTCTTATGTGTTGGACAAAAGTTTTGCGTGTTGGTGATGAAGTTGAAAAAGCTTAATCTGTTATACAGTTTAACTAATCTCTTGAAAAATAATAATTTATTTAATTTATGTTAAAAAATTCTTATGGTTTCTCGAGATGTTTGTTTTATAGTATACAGATTGTAGCGGTTTGTTGCTGAGAAGTGGCTGTGCAGTGTGAAGATGAGAGTTTGATTGGATGCATGGTAGAACCTCCTTTCTATATTGCAGACAAGATTGAAGAGTTTGAAGATTGCTGTGCAAATGCTAAACTGGAGTTTTCTCAAGTGCTAACGTGGTGAAGATTTGGTGATTGGATGCATCAGCTTAGGGGGAGTCTGTTGCTGACAGAAGCTATTGAAGCTGAAGCTATCCAAAGACCAAAGACAGTGCAAGACTACTTGAAGATTGCAAGAAGACTGAAGACAAAGCTTTGACTCAAGACAAAGTTTTTATGAAGCTATTGTCAAGGGGGAGTTTGTTGGTGCATATTTGTGACAACAGCTTAGATTTGGTCTTTGGATATCTTGTAATTAGTTAAACGATAAACGGTTAGCGGGTTTAGCTTTGTAATAGTTAGTTGTAATGTTTGAGCTAACTAAACCCAAAGGATTGGGTGATGAGGGGCGAATTGGGCCTGTCCAATTCGCAGCCCAAGAGTGTAAACCTAGCCCAAATAGTAAACCTTGTGTTATATAAACAAGGTTAGGCTTTAGGGTTTAGGTTAATCAGTTAATCAGCCAAAACAGAGTTTGTGAGAATTTCGTGAGAGCATTACTAGCTTGGACAAAATTAGGGCTAGGGATCTTGATTGATTGTAATCAGTCTGGATAGATAATCAATAAAGATCTGGTTTGAAAGTGAATTGCTGTTTCTGTTTCTACACGTTTTCTGCTAATTCTGATAAAGAGGATTCCGCACTCTTGATTGGAAAGACGATTCTGTGAAGATCCATAACATCAAGGGGACCTACAAGATCTGTCAACTTTCGAACAAATAAATGGTTAAGATTGGTGTGTTGACGTTCTTGAATTGCGAGAATACACCGAAATGAAATACAACCGAACCTGGTATATCTTTGTCTTAATGCATAGTTGCATTAAGAGTGTTTAAAAGACAAGTCAAGCAAAGGTACGTGTAGTTGCATGTGAAACGGTTGACCATGATTAGCACAAGCTACATGTTTACACCAACACCATAAGGTGTCACAATGACATAATTCAATAATAACGGTGACTGAGCAAGTTCACCGTGTTTGAAATCAAATGAAAGTGCAATGAAGCGATCCTGAAAACTTGATTCAAATGGCACTGTAGGATTTCTCAATTGAATACAGAACATCAAAGAGCTATTGTTTCCGATCGAAGATGAAAAAGCAATAAGTTCAGCAAGGCATTCGATCGACAATGAAGGAACCGTTAGGAGGTACACTGTGATATAAAATGAATTCATGTACCATTGCCTTAACACACGATTGTGTTAGGACTGCTTCAATCATAATAAAACAAAACGGATTTAAAGCTAGGCAATAAATAACCAATTAAATCCGTGTATGAAATGCGTAAACGAGATTAGCGCAAGCTTCAATTTAGCGAAATCATCACTACAAAGTGTCGAAACCAACAAGCGATTTAATGGAGATGTAGGCCGAACAAGCCTACTGTGACTCGGAATAAATGAAATGCTTGGAAAAATGAATTTGAATATGGTGCTCTCAATACATCATATGGTGTCTTGAATTGAAGATGCGAAACGGTCAAGTTCAAGCAATTGAACTTGGTTTTAGCGCAATCTGAAAATAAAAAGTATGTATCGACAAGAGGATTCCGGCATGGTTGCAAAGATAAACTATGTATGTAACTTGAAAGAAAAGAAATTTCAAGAAAGTGTGTTGACTTGATAGCAATGAAGCCAATAATTACAATAATGTAGGTCATCTGAATCACAAATCAAGAGTTAGCTTTAGCAAATAATATTTGAACTTTGATGAAGCGTTTATTCGAAACGAAACCTCATGCATAAAAAATGGTGCATGCGTAACATATGAATTTCCAAGGAATGAAACAATAAGTATTTGCTACAATGAAGAAATGATCAAGTATTAAGACAAAGGAGTGTTTGCTTTAATGAAGAAAATTGTTATGATGCAACTATCATTAGGAGGAGTAGAGATGTAAAAATCTATTGGCTAGATGCAAAAGTGGAAATTTCAATCGAAGAGATTTTAGTGCTTAATCTGTTCGGTTAACTGAAATAGCATATACGTCAGGATAATGGGGTTTGCTCGAGTTAAAGACGTAGTTTCTATGTGATAACCTTTAATGAGTTTTGTCCTAAGTCCCCGAAGGTCCTAAATATGCGTCTCCCAGATTCTCCAAGTTTTGTATTTTGTGTATAATTGTTTTGTGTACCGTGTAGAAATCACAGTATTAGTGTATGTCTAAAAGCAACTTGTCGACTCACTGTTCCTTGGTATACTTTCTTCCTGAATCCGCGGCTAGCGATAACCTGATCAGAGATCAATCTTGGAATAGTAGTTGGATCCTTGCAGTCGGCCGAATAAATCAGTAATCCTTGACAAGGGATACCGACTCCTTGATGGTTAGCTTGTTCAGCTCTTGGCAGTCGATACTCATTTGGAAGTCACCACCTTTCTTTTCGGCGTGCAACACTGGAGTTCCCAAAGAGAGAAGCTTGGTCTTATAAATCCCTTATCTAACAATTCCTGAAGGTGCGTTGACTACTCTTGCATCTCTGAAGACGCAAGTTGACAAGGTGTGTTAGCTACAGGGGCAACGCCTGGAACCTAGTCAATGTGGAACTCAACTTGACGTTGAGGAGGTAATCCTGACAAGTCTTTGGGGAGACTTCAGGATATTCCCTTACCACAGGGGTATCTTCGAGCCTAGGTTCTTCGGCTTCTTTGTCCATGACATGAGTCACGAAGGCGACACATTTTTTGCGCAAAACTTTCGTGCCTTCAACAACCAATAATTCGTAGAAGCGTATCCTACTTCTCCTTATGAATCATGATCGTTTCTTCATTCGTCATCGGGGTGCAGATAATCTTCTCATGAAATTCGATCTCAGCTCGGTTACTTGACTAGCTTTCCAGCTCAACTGGTAGAAGATCTATCGAAAACTCACCCTTTCCAAGTTCGATCACACAACCTCTAATTACTTCGTTGGCATTCCACTAGCTTCCCATTAGCTTGTTCTATCGACTACAGGATATCTAACTTACTTGTTACTAAGCCAAGTATATTCTTAAGCCCTAGAGGTATGAAGCTATAGTCGTCACTAGTATTAAACAACACAGATGCAAAGTATTGGTTGGTAGGGAACGTACCAGTGACTTCGTTCGGACCCTGGCATGCTTCACGAGCTCCAATGTTGAACGCTCCTTCACGGTCTTGGTTAGTCTCCCTTGGGCAATCTTTCCTAAAGTGCCCCACGTCACCGCAGTTAAAACACCCTTGACCACCCTTTCCATATCACGTCCTGTGCCAACACGTCTCCTTGCAGTGTCCTACTTTGCCACAGTTATCACACTTTCCATTTCTACATTGCCCGGTGTGACAACCGTCAAAAATCTAGGTATCAGTACAATTTAATTAACCATGATTAGTGCTTAATGACTGTGCTGATTTATAAATGATTCCTTTCTGATTACTGCATCATACTTACATGTGCGTCACATTTCATACTATCACATCATCTTTACATACAAACTCTTAGTGACATAAACGATGCACAAAGCACAGCTAGCACAGTTAGCGGATAACTCAGAAAAATGCTGACGATGTTCAGTACATAGACAAACAGTGTTTTGAGACCCAGTATGGGCCAGAGACAAGGTACTACACTAGTATAGTGTGTAGGGAAGTAAGGATCACAAAACTGCTTCACTAGGTGATAGTTTAAGTGACTATGGTCCTGAATGCTTTCCTAAGTGTCGGGGATTAAAAGTGTCACAAAAGGGTACTTAAAAATGACTAAACGGAATAATTTGACACTTTAACAAACCAGTATCTAACCGAACAACCGAACATTACCCGAAACAGCAAAATTATACTAGAAGCATTGTTTTAATGTTTCTGGGCTAATTATGATCCCCGAACACCCTAACACACCATATAACGTAACATACACATAAACACTAAACTTTACACTTGAAATCTAACTAAATCATCTAACTTATCATTTAAACCCATCTAATACCCCCCCCCCTTGGTTGAGACGGTCTCCATGTGGCCCCCACCTTCAAGATCCTAGAAAATCCATCTTGATCTTCCTTAGATTTTTTAGGGATTGTGTTATGTACTTGAGGGACATGTTAAACAATGGATAAAGGCATTAGATGGTTATAAGAAGGCATGAGTTCTCATAATCACCACTCAACTCTCTCCCTCTCTTCTTCTACCCCACGGCCGAGAGCAAGCAACAATACCACCACCATCATTCATCCAAGTTCATCTAATATCAAGTGTACACAAGGTGTAAGGAACCATATAAGCAAGCTTGGTGGTCTTGGATCTTGAAGGACCTCTCCCGATTGCTTTTATCCTCCACATTTGTCATCTACAACATCAAGTGTTCTTCCCTAGCCTTGTGCTAGTAGTAAGCTTCATATCACTTGATCCTACTTCATATTTTGATGGTTAATAGATGATGAACATTGTTAAACATGATAAACACTAAAGAACATAATCATAAATCTCTAACATAAGCTATTTAACATATGAATACTTGTTGATTAGTGATGATTTGCTTCTTGATGATTGATGATTTATGTTAGTGATGTTAGACATCATAAGAAACCTACTAGATTGTGATTAAACACATGATCTAGTAAGTTAAGGTGGTGATCTTGTGAAAGACCAAGATCATCATGCTTATTGTTTTCATGAACTTAGTGATTTTTGTGAATGATGTAGTATGTAACATGTTTACTAGACATCAATGTGGATGATTACAAAAATAGTTTTCCAAAGAAAACAAGTTAAATAACTAGATCTATATAAACATTTTTTTTAAAGAAACTAACCATGTTTCTAGTGATGAAACAAGTATAAGAATACATTGTTTACAAGAAAAATTCAAGAGAATGATTTTTGGAAAAATCATCTAGTAAGTTGTCAACACCTAAATCCTTTAAGAATAAGATTTTTAAAGAAATAAACACACTTTAAAGGGTAACTACACCTACTAAACACACTACCAAGTTACTACAAGTTTTTATGAAAGTTCAAGTTCATGATTATTATGTAGATAACTTTGTTTTAGCACTTGGTAAGTGTAGATTGATTGTTGATTGTTTATGATGATTCTTGAAAAGAAAATGATATGCTTTAATAGCATGGACACCTCCATTTTTAGGGGAAACTATGGCGAAATTTTCTAAAAATACAAACACTTAGATTTTTGATTGTTTATGATGATTTTTGAATAGAAAAATGATATGCTTTAATAGCATGGACACCTCCATTTTTAGGGGAAACTATGGCGAAATTTTCTAAAAATACAAACACTTAGAAAAATATTTTCTAAACAAATATTTACAAGTGTGTTTTAACTATGATTTTCAATATAAACTTTGCCATCGATTTTGTTACAAAAATACAAGTATTGGAGATATGTTTTTGTAAATAAAAATAACTAAACATGTATTTGAAAGAGATATATTTAGAAGACACATTGTGTGTGTTTATTTGTATACTTTGTGTATTAGTTATATTATTTTAGGATTTAAAGTAATATAACTCAACAAAATACCAAGAATTTACAATCCAAAATAATACCAAAATATCACAAGGAATAAATATATAAGTTACACGCTTAATATTGTGAAACCGAACGCAAGAACGTGACTTACAAAATATTCCGGAAAATACCGTCATAAATATGTTTTTGGTAAATAATATTTTGGATACAAGAAATGAAAATATGATTTTTGTAAATATTACAAAAGTTATATTATATTTTCGACAAGGAGAAAATATATTATTTTTGGAAGTAAAAATATATTTTCTTAGAATATTTAGAAGATATATGATTTTTGAGAAAAATATATATTCTCTTGAAATTCATTATTTTTGAGGCAAAATAAGTTTATGTATATTTTCTAAAGTGAGACTTGAAAATATATTTTGGAAATACAAGAATGCGAATATACATGTATGAGATACCCCCATCCTTGGGAAGGAAATACGAAAATAAATACTTGAAAAGTATTACTACAAAAATATGGTCTAAAAATTATTCCAAAATTAAATATAATTTAAAGTTAAAATAATTATTATTTTAAAAAGTAATTATAACTTGGAATAATATCGAAAGCATGAAGGTAACGTAACTCAAAAACGTAAATACTAAGGCAAGGCACGACCCGTTTGTCTAATATACCCTAGTACATTGTAGGGAGTCGTGTTTGCTGAGAAGATTCGAGTTGCGAGTACTGAAGACGCAAAACCGTGAGTTCATGTCCCCCTTTTCTTTAAACTGTTTTGTTTATTTACTTCGGGGGTGAAATACATGTTACAAAAGGATTACATACAAATACAATTGGTATGGTTAGCGTAGGAAAGAACCATAGATCATGGGAATGGGTAGGCTGAAACTTGAGACCATTAATCCTCGTATACGGACCGAGGGGCATGAGTGATAGATCTATTTGGGTGTAGCGAGCCCACACCCATGAGGACCAGGGTGGCCTATAGGGTGACTAAGTCTTCCAGCTGAAAGCCCGGTACAAATTTGCTAGGTTTGAGTCTTCCTACAGCGTCACACATATCAGTGGCCTTGCAAACCATTGGTGATCTTTTCCTTGTTTGCTTTCATACCGGGATTTACAAACATACATTCATACACTGTTTACAAAGGTTTATACATACTTATACAAACACATGAACTCGCTCAACTTTTGTTGATGTTTTCAAATTACATGTATTTCAGGGAACTAAGTGGATCTGGCAGGTGTTGCATGTTTTCAAGCTGCGTCGTGAATAAAAGATGTCATTCGTGGTCGTAGGGTTTAGGAGATGTATCTTATTCCTGGACGGGATAGATGTTTCTAAACCCGGTTTTATTTAAAGTCTTTTGTTGAGTCTTCATGAACTCATTTAAACATGTTGTGGTTTGTAACTTAAATTTGGTATCGATGTTTCAAACAAGTATGTTGTGGTATTTTCAAACTAAATTTTATTGATGAACATCTTATGGTTTTTTTCATATAGCGTTGTCATGATTGAATGCTATAGTATTAAGAAAGTCACACCAATAATCACGCTTCCGCAAAAGTCAGGGTGTGACAGCTTGGTATCAGAGCTTTGATCGTAGCGAACTAGGATTCTTTCTCGAGTCTAGACTACGATCATTAGGGCTCTCACGAAAATGTTTTCAAACATGTTTACATTGCATACACAAAAAGTCCAGATCCAGGAGACAAACATTTTTACAAACAAAGGGCACAAAACACATTTCAAGGTTATGTTTATGGTCCAGTCTAAGAGACGGGGGAAATTAAGTCTAAGAGACTGGGGAAATTAAGTCTAAGAGACTGGGGAAATTGAGTCTCAGAGACTGGGGAAGTTTAGTCTGAGAGACTGGGTAGTCAGTTTGAGAAACTGGGAAGGTTTTAGTCTGAGAGGCTAGGTAGTTCAGTCTAAGAGGCTGGGTGGGATAGTCTGGGAAGAGTAGGATAAATACATGTTTACTTTGTCACTGCTTACATGCTTATTTGATGATTGTTGATATATGTGCATATGTTGTGATTGTTTGTTACAGACACCATGTCCTCATCTGAGAGTGAGCTGTCAGATACTATAGACCCTATGGCCATAGTTTCGGACGATGAGATTGTCCCGGACCCTGAGGTTTTCACATCTGACACTGAGAGTAGCGATGACGATGATTTTCAGCCGTTTCCTTTACCTGACCTGGGCGACATTATACCGCTAGCTGATGGTTTTCCTAGCGAGGATCTACTTCTTGTTCCGATCCCCGCTCCTCTTCCTCTTACTGCATTTCCTCTCGAGGATCTATCTCTTGATGCTATGTCTGAAGATGATATCGATCTTTTTGTTGAGGGTCCCCCTGAGGGTGCCCAGGATGATGGAGTTCCAGTCGCTGTTCCGCTGTACCCACCACACAGGCTAAGTTACAAGAACAGATTTCACGAGCAATAGCACAGCACGAGGCCCTGCGCTCTGAACATAGCGGGGTTACCTCTGGAAACAACCCACCTCATGGTAATGTTTAAGTCTCTAAAGACACATTACGTTACATTCGGATATTCCATGTGCGTTCGCTAATGCTTGCTATGAATGATGTTGCTTGTAACAGGCTGTACCTATAATCAGTTCTTAGACTATAAGCCTCTGAATTTCGACGGCATCGGGGGTGCTGTAGCTTTTGTCAGATGGACAGAGAAGACTGATTCTGTGTTGAGAATGAGCAAGTGTGCGCCAGAGCAGCAGGTCACCTACATCTTTGGATTGTTTCTAGACAGTGCTCTATCCTGGTGGAATCTCCAAGTTCAGACCTTGGGAGAAGAAGCTGTTTATGCCATGTCATTGGATGAAATGAAGGAACTCATGCGCAAGAAATATTGTTCCAGGCCTGAAATTCAAAAGCTGGAAACTGAGTTCTAGAACCTCAAGATGGATGGTCCGAAGATTGCTGAATATGTGCAGAAATTTCACGACTTGTCTCGCGTCGTTCCTTATATGGTTGATCCGGAATTCAAGCGCATCGAGCGTTTTATTTGGGGATTGGCACCCCAAATCATGAGTATTGTGACGATGTCAAAGCCTGCCACGATCACAGAGGCTATTGATCTAAGTGTGGCATTAACTGAAGAAGCTATCAGATTGAACAAGTTCTCGATCTCTGACCCGAAGAAGAAGGAGACTCACGTTGAGTCGTCCGATGAGAACAAAAGGAAGTTCTCAAATTTTAAGAAACGTACCAGCAATGCAAACAAGAAGAATGAGACAAACCCACTAGCTGAGGTCAAAACTATTGCTGAAAACAAAGGAAAAGGGTATATGGGCACCTTGCCCAAATGTGATGCGTGTCAGTTGCATCACAATGGACGATGCCGAGCTGGAAGATGTGAATCTTGTGGGAAGGTTGGCCATTCAAAGGAGACATGCTGGGCTGGTACTGGTCGTGGTAACAATGGTCAGAGAGGTTATGGCAGTGGAAACAATAATCGTGGTGGTAATGGGTATGGGAACCGCCCTCAAGGAGGAAATGGCGGTAATGGAAATCGTGGTAATTTTGGGAATCAAGCAGGTAGTGGAAACCGTGGAGCAAACAACAATTAAGGAGGTAACGGAAGTGGTAATGGTCGAGGACCAGGTTGTTTTAATTACGGAGATGTGGGGCATTTCAAGAGAGAATGCCCAAAGCTCAATCAAGCTCAAGGAAGGGTTTTCAACATCAGAGCTAAGGAAGCTTGCCAGGATCCGAACGTAGTAACTGGTACGTTCCCTATCAATCAACGCTTTGCATCTGTACTATTTGATACTGGTGCCGATTATAGTTTTGTATCCCTATAATTTAAGAATATGCTTGGGTTGGTAGCTAGTAAGCTAGATATTCCGTACTCCATAGAACTAGCCAATGGAAAGCTAGTGGAAGCGAATAAGGTCATTAGAGGTTGCGTGATAGAACTGGGAGAGCACGAGTTTTCGCTTGATCTTCTGCCAGTCGAGTTGGGAAGCTTCGTGTAGGATCGATGTTCGACCTATATGAGTCGATCAGAAGAGTTTTAATCCTAATCAAAGGCGGAATTCAGTGATTCGGACTTGATTGCAGCTTGATTCACACACAGATTCACTTTAACTGTCTTGATTATTGATGTGAAAGCGTTATAGATCAAACGACACTTCAGCAGCACTTCGGCTCTGGAATCAGCAACTGTTACAAATGACAACCAAGCTCAGGTATTTATTGTGGAGGCAATTCGCATGGAATGACTATGGTCCATTTCATGCGAAATGGACAAAGTCCATTTCGTACGAACTGACTCTTGCCATTTCGTGCGAATTGTGTTGTTGACATACAAATCTAATTTCTAGTATACTGAGCACTAGTTTATCCTATCTAGACACACGACTCGATACAAGACGAAGTCGACTACATATGCACCAACAGACTCCCCCTTGGATGTTGACGAAGTCTTCGGTGTCGAGTCTTCAGCATGACAAGTCTTCAGTCTTGATCAGTCTTCGTGCTCTTCCAAAAGTATCTAAGATTGTAAGCATCCTTCAAACTTTATCTTTCTCTCTTATCATCATCAGCAACTATCCTTCCCCTTGGATGTTGATCTAATCTTCAATCTCCTCTTTCTCTCTCTTATCAGCAACATCAGCTTCTATCTTGATCATAGTTCTAGAATTAGAAACTGGCTCTACTGTCTTCAGACTCCCCTTTGCTAGTAGACTCCCCCTTAAATTGATCTGGGATCGCAATCTGACATAGCACTTTCACAGGTTCAGAACGTCTCCTGGCTCTCTGTAACAACAGGATCTGGAACCTGGCTCAAATCTGCATATCTTCAGGAGTCGAAGCCTGGCTAACCTGCACATCCTCTACCCAAAAATAAATTTCACAATAGTTAAGATTTAACAAATTTAGAATCTCTGCTAACCACTTGTAATCGAAACATTTAATTTTGGTTTCAAGTTAATGAACCATTTAATTATTTCGACATCAAATTTCATTTCAATCAAACTCTCCCAAACCATTTGTTCATCATGTTTAGCACCCGGAATTTTGAAAATCAGCTTTCCAACATCAGTTGTCGAAAATAAGAAGAAATAAAATCTTTTTGAATTTTCAAAATTTTATGCTAAAACATACTGAAAATCTTTTTGGATTTTTGTAAAGAAATGCAGTAAAGAAATATTTACAGACAATATTTTTGTGAGTTTGTGTAAGAGGATCATATCAGTTTATGAGACAAATCACCAACACCGTTAAGCTTTAAACATTTTATGTTCTAAACAATTCACTTAGATTGTCAGTATACTGATCCACTTAAATTTTCACACAGAGTTCAATTGTTTCGAGATACGAGATTAGTGTTTTAAGAACTAAGCTTATTCGCGTATCCCACCTCAGAATATACGCCCATATCTAGACTTCTATATTCAGTCTTAGAGGTGAGTGTACACTAATGATATCTGTAAATGGGTAGTGCGAGACCATGAGAGCTCAGGTTAGAACTTCCGTTCAGACAAAGAGATGATGGCTAGTCTTTAGGTGTGCCCCGTTTGGAGATCTTTTCTTCAACAGCACATGATTAGCATTTTTCAATGTTTCATATTTTTTTATGCTGAGGGTGAGCTTTAAGATTAAAGCAGTGTAGAGTATTATACGAGGACTAGGCTATTGCTTCCGCAAAATCAGAAGTCCTTGTATAATACCCCAGATATCAACACGCACAAAGACCTAGTATGTCAGAAATAGAAAGCCCTTCAAACAAGATTTCAGGGGTTACCCATATATCCGAGAGATGTTCCCCACGAGATAAGAAAGTATTTGATTTTTTATGTTTATATCTCGAAGACAATCTACTGAATGAGTACAAACCTACTGGCATATCATCAGTGAGACCGTTTATCATATTTGACTTTCCATTTCTTTAGCGTGCTGTGATAGTCCACTGATGTACTATCATTTCCTCTTTTCCACAACAAAACTCGTTTTTAATTTTTTCATGTTTTTGAATTTTGATATTTTATCATGTTTTTGGCTTTTTCAAATTTTCTAATGTTTTTGGATTTTCTAAAATTTCTTACACCCCCTAAAATTCAAAACCATTTAAAGAAAATTTTACAAACTGATGAGAATTGCTTCAATTCTCCATTCACTTGGCATAAACAATCAGAACTCCCCCTGACAACAAACTATTTTCCCATTATGATTTCAAAACACTTAAGTTTATTTTAATCAAAATGGTTTTTCTGGAAAATAAGTTTTGTTGATACCACTTGTAAAAACGGGAAAAATTCATCACTTTGTTTCCTCAACCATTTGTATGAAAGTTAAATCAAGTTCAAATTAATGACCTTGATTAACCACTTGTGAATTAAACCCTTTTTTTCTTTAACCACTTGTAAATTGAAATATTACAATTTTTAAGAATACTACCACTTGTAGGTCGAAATATCACTTTCGTGAATTTCTCAAGAAAGATGCCGATTCCTACTCCCCAATTACCAACCTGGGAGTTCCGGCAAGTCAGGATTTTAAGTAGAGAACGCTGTTACCCAAGATTGAACAGTCTTGGGTGACTGTGAGTCATCTTCACTCCACCATCTTTTTTATTTATAAAGCTCTTTTGCTCCTTTTACCTTCCCATTAGCCATTTTCTCAAAGATATGTTTCACTTTCCCATTGAAAGCTTTTTCAGCATTAAATTCTTTCTCACCAGCATAGAATTGATTTGAAATCTCAAACCTTCCTTTTGATTTCAGATTTTCAGCCCGCAAAGGTGGAAAGTTAAAATCATCCAATGGTGGAACCGAATTCTCATCTCTTTTCACAACAAATGACTCCTCTGACTTTGACGAGTCAGATTCATTGTCAGAACTAGTTTCAGATTTCACAACCCATTTTTGTTTGTTCAAATCGACTCTTCTTTTGTAAAAACGTTTCGAACTTTCACCAACTTTGAAAGTCAAATTTTTGATCTTTTTAAAACTTTCTATTGGTTGTTTCTTTTCAACAACACATTTCTCTTTCAACTTTGAGTTAGAAGAAACTCCCTGTTTTGTGTTGGTGGACTCTGGGCAATTCCAAGCAATATGTCCAACTTCTTGACATTTGAAACATGTTCTTCTTTCAACTCTCTTCTCAGATTCATTCACCATATTCTTTTTCCTTTCAGCAAGAAACTCTTTGTTTGACTGTCTCCAAAATGGTTTCTTCTCTTCTTCTTCTTCTGAACTTGTTCCTGAAACAAATTTAGTTTTTGGTTTATAAGTTTTCTCATTTTTATAATTTTCGGGTGAAATAAAACCTAAACCTTTCTTTTTGAAATTACTATTATGGTTTGGTTTCTGTTGAAAACCTGAACCAAAACTGTAACCTTTTTTCTTGTTCAATCTTTGTTAAACCCTTGAAGTGTATTTTTTAGGTTTTTCAGTAAGTTTTACATCTTTTATTTCAGAAATATTAATTTCTGTTAATTTGAAAACCTGTTTGATCTGTTCAGTTTTAACACTTCTTATTGAAAATTCTTCATCAGAATTTAATTTGTCTGAAGCATTCACAGTATATGCCACTTTGATTGGTTCATCTTTCAAATTATTTTTTGATAACAGAAATTCTTTATTGTAAACCCTTTTTACTGGTGAACTCGGACTCTTGTCTGATGAACTCGAATTTTCAGATTTAGACTCCGACTTTGACTCTTCATCCATATCCAACACTTGATCGACCACTTTCTTTAATAACTCAGACTCATGATCAGTGTCAGACGATGTGAATGTGACGTCAATGTTGTCTGGTAACTCATCCGTTTTTTCAGACTTTAACTTTATATTGACTGCCTTTTTAAATTGTTCCTCATTTGGTTTTCTAGGAGAATAACTTTCCCAGATTGGAGGCGGACACTTGTTATACTTGACACTTTGTTTCTTACCAGTATCCGTAACTTCCGTCTTTTTATCTTGAAAAGCTTCAAGACCTGCAACAGTAGGATGAACTCTATCAATCAAATAATCAGAAGTTGAATAGCTCAGCAGTAATCATCTGATTCTTTCATTTTCAATCTTTTCGGTCTCCAAATCCTGCTTTAGCTTTGCACACTCTTCAATATAGTTATTGATGACCTTCTGCTTAGTCATTAATGTTGAACTCATCATTGTCGAAGCAGCTCCTATTTCTAGGTTTGTTTTGTTAAAACTATCAACCATTCTGTTCAGCACATCATATGATTCTTTTACATACTTCACATCAAACAACAATTCTTCTTTCAATTCGTCTAGCTCACTATATTTATTGTCTTTTTCTTCACAATGTTTGCATGGTTCCAAACATTTCAAACAAGGTTTTATGACCTCAATAATCTTTTCAACTTCGCCAATCTTTTCAACTTCAATGATTTTTTCAACTTCGACTATTTTTTCGACTTCAACGATTTTTCAACTATTTTCTCTATCACCTTTTCAGTCATCGATTCTTCATCAAATTCTACGTTTACCTCACACTCTTCATCTTTGACCTTCTCTGTCGAATTTTCTTCAACTTTCGCTTTTTCAGCTTCCATTTTTTCCTTTTCTTCAGTAATTCTTCTTGCTTCCAATTCTTCCAATTCTCTCTTCAGTCGAGCATCCCTCTTCTTTTTCAACATCTCGATTTTATCTGCAAAAAACAAATTAAAACTAAATGAGTCCAACTTTTTTTTTGCTGTATTAATATACTCTTCCTCATCATCGGTGTCTTCATCACTTTCTGATGACTTGAAAATCTTTTCTCTTTTTGGCTGAGATTTGACTGATTCTTCTTCCAAGATTTGAGCAACAAATGCTGATTTTTCTGAATTAGCCAGAATGTATTTGTCCCAGCTAAATCCCTCTGGCAATCTTTCATCATCTTGATTAACTTGATAAGCTTTCTGCTTTCCATCTTCAATAACACGAGATGATGACGGTTGTTGAGCAACCTGATGATAAATTGCTTTTCGATGATAATCGTTGTTTCCAAACGGATCTTGTCTTTCAGTTGCTTCTCTATTTGTGCACTCTCGTTTAAAATGTCCTTTTTCTCGGCAACAAAAACAAGTAATCTTTGATTTGTCAAACCCTAACTGAGATGTAGCAGCATCACGAAGATCATCTCTACCGGTGATTTGTTTAAATTTTTCTGCTCTTCTTAAAACACTAGCTAAACACCACTTGATGTCCATCAACTCAAGTCCCTCAGAATCAATCTGGTCATAATCTTCTTTAGTAAGCATCGGATTTCCAATTCTTCCAGCAACTAAACTTTCATACGACTCTAACATGGTAACAAGTGATGACATGCCTTGCTTAGCCATCTCTGGAGAGAGATTTTGACCATTTTGTGTGTTTAATGTCACATTGCATTGCAGATTTGTTGAACTCTGTCGTTGAGAACTTGGTGTTGAGAAATTCGGATCAAAACTTGAATAGGATGACGAATATCCACCACTCTGAGTTGTAGTGCTAACATTAGTTCCGGAAGTACCATCAGCACTGAAAGCAGTCTTAATCTTCGGACTCGGAGTAGTCTCAAATTTGCTTCCTCTATAGTATAGACTAACATCTTGTTAAGCATTTGGATTATTCATGATAGTAGTTTTCTGAACATCCAATTCATGTTCTTTAAGCTTTTGAATGAACTTACTCAAATTCATACTTTCAGATTTTCTCATATGTTTTAAAATCAACAAATATGTTCCCCATTTATTCTGTGGTAGTGCATCAGCTAGCTTATCAACCCATTCATCGTCTTCTTTCTTGATGTCCAATCTTCTCATTTCCTGAACAAGATGACAATATCTATCTATAGTCTTCTTAGTCGTCTCATCTTCAAAAGCTGTAAACATATCAAATGATTTCTTTAGTAACGCACGTTTATTTTTTATCATATCAGCACTTCCCTTAAACTTGTTATTCAACGCTAACCAAATTGATCTAGCAGTTTCCTCATGTTGAAGTAAAACAAAAATATCTTCTTTTACCGCTTGTTGGAGAATACTAATCATCATTTTTTCACTGGTGTATTTTAATTTCTCATCCGCTGAATAATCACTTAAAGATTTTTCATTTCCACGTTCATCTTTCGGTTTAACATAATCTTTATCTAACGAAACCCATGCATCAAACTTATAAGCTTGCACCCAGTTTTCAAAACGATTCTGCCATCCTTTATCAACACGCACAAAGACCTAGTATGTCAGAAATAGAAAGCCCTTCAAACAAGATTTCGGGGGTTACCCATATATCCGAGAGATGTTCCCCACGAGATAAGAAAGTATTTGATTTTTTATGTTTATATCTCGAAGACAATCTACTGAATGAGTACAAACCTACTGGCATATCATCTGTGAGACCGTTTATCATATTTGACTTTCCATTTCTTTAGCGTGCTGTGATAGTCCACTGATGTACTATCTTTTCCTCTTTTCCACAACAAAACTCGTTTTTAATTTTTTCATGTTTTTGAATTTTGATATTTTATCATGTTTTTGGCTTTTTCAAATTTTCTAATATTTTTGGATTTTCTAAAATTTCTTACACCCCCTAAAATTCAAAACCATTTAAAGAAAATTTTACAAACTGATGAGAATTGCTTCAATTCTCCATTCACTTGGCATAAACAATCAGAACTCCCCCTGACAACAAACTATTTTCCCATTATGATTTCAAAACACTTAAGTTTATTTTAATCAAAATGGTTTTTCTGGAAAATAAGTTTTGTTGATACCACTTGTAAAAACGGGAAAAATTCATCACTTTGTTTCCTCAACCATTTGTATGAAAGTTAAATCAAGTTCAAATTAATGACCTTGATTAACCACTTGTGAATTAAACCCTTTTTTTCTTTAACCACTTGTAAATTGAAATATTACAATTTTTAAGAATACTACTGTCACACCCCCAAAATCCACCTGCGGAGTATCACCGCTTGGGAGCGTGACTGACCAGGATCAAGCCACCAATCATATTGAACATGCAATTAATATCAAGTAAAATAAAAGTAAACCATTCATTCAACACGAAAGGTGTTCAAACAAAACCATAGTTTCAAAATGTAGCGGAAGCATAGTAAATATTCCAGTAATAGTTAACAATTTTAAGTGTCATAATAGTTCAACAGAAAAGCCACGATCCTTGTCCACAACGACCCGCTTCTCCAGTGCAAGCTCCAGTACCTAACGATCTGCAAGGCATGTAACAGAATGATCAACAAACTAGTTGAGCGAGTTCACAGAAAGTAAATGCGTAATAGTAAGTTCGTTTGTAACAGGTGGCTCTACTGGGCCGATTGTATGTTCTATTGGTGGTGGTGTTCCACGTTGTATAACCACTAGACTACTCGTAACTATAGGTATCCTTCACAACCGAGGATAGTGATCAATATAAGTAAAGTATCCTGCACATCCGAGGATAGTGATCAGTGTATGTATCCTTCACAACCGAGGATAGTGATCAGTATAGGTATCCTTCACATCCGAGGATAGTGATCAGTATAAGTATCCTTCACATCCGAGGATAGTAATGTGGTAGTCCAGTCATAGTGTCAGTAGCATATCTATTCAAACTTATCCTTTCAATCCCATTCCCAACACCCCGGGAATCCCATGCCTTGGTAAGAGTGTGAACTCACCTTGGTTTGCTCGGTATGCTGGGTTATGCACTCACAAGTAATTTAATCACGTCCTATTGTATGCACGTATAACAAATCAGTTCATGTTCACAATGATACGCATGCAATTTAATGTTCACCTAACAGTCAGTTTGCATATCGGCACAACACGTATTATTTCACATTAAATCATCAGCTAGTGTGCACGAATACAAATGTTAACGTTCATCACCAAGCATGACATGTCAAATAAATCAAGCACATATTCCGTCATTCAAAGTATGTTCATAACCATGCATCTTTCGATCCACCCTTATCTTTCGGTCTATGGTTAACACCATTATCCTTCGGACCAAAAACTATGTTTCGAACTATATGTCATCTTTCGACCAACTGTCATCTTTCGGTCAACCTAATTATGTTTCGGTCAATGCTATCCTTCGGTCAATGCTATCCTTCGGTCAATGCTATCCTTCGGTCAATGTTACTATGGTTCGAAGGACATGTATCTTTCGGTCTCCACTATGTTTCGAACAACTAATATCCTTCGGTCAATATCAGTTACGTTTACACAGAGTTTCCAAGTTTAACCGTGATTATCAATTAACACAAATTTCACAAATCAGCTAACATCAACAAGATCAAACAAGCATGATTCCCATGTTTATCAAGAACCCTAATCTGAATAACAAAATCATTCAAACTATCCGATTTACACATAGGTGCCGATTACATAAACATGTCCGATTACAATACGAACAATTCGATTAACATATATCCGATTATCATACATATCCGGTTAACATACAAACAACATATTGCAATACTAACGTACATATCCGGTTATCATAGCCGATCCACAAGACATCATCATTGAACATCATCAAAACAGATCCGATTAACATACTAACAATATATTGCAAGACAATTTATTAATCATGAAATCAAAGCATCATAAACAACATCACACACTAACCGGAAATCTGGATTACGGAAATGAAATCCTTCGAACAGAGAGTAGGTCTGCTATATGCCGTCACACACACACTAGGGTTTTGAAACTAACTGTTGACTTACATGCATTCACGTATTTAAACGTATCACAGGAATGGGCCAAGCCCATTAGAAAGACTGGGCCGAAAGATGTCGAAGGATAGAATCCTTGGTCGAAGGATGTGTTTCGAGATCCTTCGAACCGAAAGTTGATCCTTCGAATCGAAGGATATGTTTCGAGATCCTTCGAACTGTATGCCATGTTTCGTGATGTAGACTAAGTATTTTAATAATAATAATTCTAATATTATTTTCCACCACAGCAAGTAATCACATGTAGGCAAAACGACAATACGTTTCATTAAAACACAACGCGTACAATTACAAGTCCACAATCCAAACAACTAAACAGTCAAAGTCAACGCGCATTTAATGCGAAAGTGAAAGTCAGAAACTCGAGTTGTCACATTATCCCCAACTTAAAAGAAATTTCGTCCCGAAATTTGGTACGCACTCACTGAGGAAGCTAGGTAAGTTACATTGTTCACTGGTTTTCCTGGGGTGTCACATCATCCCCCCGTTGATTTGGAATTTCGTCCCGAAATTAAGTAGTAGTAGCTTCAGCCTCAGAAGTGGATTCATTGGTTTCGAATAGCTGGGGGTACTTTTCTTTCATCTGATCTTCGCGTTCCCAGGTATACTCTGGACCACGCTGGGAGTTCCAACGAACTCGAACAAGAGGAATTCTCTTGTGTTTGAGGACCTTAACATCCCGGTCCGTGATTTCAACTGGTTCCTCGACGAACTGCAACCGCTCGTCGATAGTGAGTTCCTTAAAAGGAACTATAAGGGTCTCATCTGATAGGCATTTCTTCAGATTCGACACGTGAAATACATTGTGAACTGCACCGAGTTCTGCTGGTAGGTTTAACCTGTAGGCTACTTTGCCAATCTTTTCTAAGATTTCGAATGGTCCGACGTACCGCGGATTCAGTTTGCCTCGTTTACCGAATCGAACCACACCCTTCCAGGGTGAAACTTTCAATAAAACCCGGTCCCCGACCTCAAATTCCAATGGTTTTCTACGCTTGTCCGCGTAGGCTTTCTGACGGTCGCGTGCTGCCGCCATGCGTTGTCGTATCTGTGCTATCTTTTCTGTGGCGTCCACTACAATCTCTGGACCCGTAATTTGACTATCCCCCACCTCTGCCCAACAGAGAGGTGACCGGCATTTACGTCCGTACAATGCCTCGAATGGAGCGGCTTGAATGCTGGTATGATAGCTGTTATTGTATGAAAACTCCACTAAAGGGAGGTGCTTTTCCCAGCCGTTGCCGAAATCGATGACACACGCTCGAAGCATGTCTTCTAAAGTTTGGATGGTTCGCTCAGACTGCCCATCCGTCTGAGGATGATATGTTGTGCTCATGTCTAATCGTGAGCCGAAGGATTTGTGCATCGCTTGCCAAAGCTCTGACGTGAATCGTGCATCGCGATCCGAAATAATAGAGGTGGGCACTCCGTGCCTCGAAACAACTTCTTTCAAGTAGATGTCTGCTAGGGTAGAAAACTTATCCGTTTCTTTGATAGCCAAGAAGTGAGCAGACTTTGTGAGTCGATCAACGATCACCCAATTAGTGTCATTCCCACGCTGGGATCTAGGTAGGCCTGTAACAAAATCCATGGAAATTTCTTCCCATTTCCATTGAGGTATCTTGGGCTGTTGAAGTAGGCCTGCTGGTTTCTGATATTCAACCTTGACTCTCGCACAGGTTAAGCATTTTCCAACGTACGTAGCGATGTGAGCCTTCATACTAGGCCACCAATAAGTAGTGCTGATATCGTGGTACATTTTATCCGACCCTGGATGTACCGAATAGCGAGACTTGTGAGCTTCGTCCATTACAAGCTCGCGTAAACCGCCATAAAGTGGGACCCAAATACGCCCCGTTACATAGTAGGCGCCGTCTTCCTTTTGTTCCATGCGTTGCCTTGAGCCGCGTAAGGCTTCAGCTTTGACGTTTTCGGGTTTCAGTGCTTCTAACTGAGCAGTTCGTATCTGTGCAGGAAGACTGGACTGAATAGTAAGCTGTAGCGCTCGCACGCGCTTAGGTAGAGTGTCTTTCCGACTGAGGGCATCAGCCACAACATTGGCCTTGCCTGGATGATACTTGATGGCGCATTCATAGTCGTTTAGAAGTTCAACCCATCTTCGTTGACGCATATTCAAATCCTTTTGCTTAAGAATATGCTCGAGACTCCTGTGATCGGTGTAAATCGTGCACCTGGTACCGTACAGGTAGTGTCGCCATATCTTAAGCGCGAAAACAACAGCTCCCAGCTCTAAATCGTGCGTCGTGTAGTTTCGTTCATGAACCTTGAGTTGCCGCGAAGCGTAGGCAATAACTTTATCCCGCTGCATCAATACACAACCAAGCCCCTGTATCGATGCGTCACAATAAACCACGAAGTCATCCGTGCCCTCTGGCAATGAAAGAATAGGTGCGCTGCAAAGCCTATCCTTTAAGTACTGAAAAGCGGTCTCTTGCGTATTACCCCATCTGTAAACGACACCTTTTTGTGTTAGCATAGTAAGTGGTTGCGCGATCTTTGAGAAGTCTTTAATAAATCGCCTGTAGTAACCCGCCAAACCCAAGAATTGGCGTATTTCTGTCGGGGTACGTGGTGCTGGCCAGTTTCTGATCGAATCAACCTTGGATGGATCGACATGAATCCCATCCTTGTTCACCACATGGCCTAAGAAGTGGACTTCACGAAGCCAGAAGTCGCATTTAGAAAACTTTGCGTACAGTTGCTCCTTTCGAAGAAGTTCCAAGATAAGACGTAAGTGCTGCTCGTGCTCCTCCTGACTCTTGGAGTAAATCAAAATGTCGTCGATGAAGACGATAACAAACTTATCAAGATACGGTTTGCACACCCTGTTCATAAGATCCATGAAGACTGCAGGCGCGTTCGTAAGCCCAAATGGCATGACAAGAAACTCGTAATGACCGTAGCGAGTTCTGAAAGCGGTTTTGGAGACGTCCTCATCCCGGACTCTCAGCTGATGATACCCTGACCTTAAATCAATCTTGGAATAGTAACACGACCCTTGCAACTGGTCGAATAGGTCATCTATGCGCGGAAGAGGATAACGGTTCTTCACTGTGACCTTGTTCAGCTCGCGATAATCGATGCACATTCTGAAAGTGCCATCCTTCTTTTTCACAAATAACACTGGAGCTCCCCAAGGCGAAGAGCTTGGACGAATAAAGCCCTTTTCCAAGAGCTCTTGTAGCTGCTTCGACAGTTCTTCCAGTTCGGTTGGAGCTAAACGATACGGTGCGCGGGCTATTGGTGCTGCTCCAGGAGCTAATTCAATCTGAAACTCGACTTGACGATGAGGAGGTAAACCAGGTAAATCTTCAGGAAACACTTGAGGAAAATCACGCGCAACTGGTATATCCTCCAGCTTCTTTTCCTTTGCTGATGCGTCAGTGACAAGTGCCAGAATGGCAGTATGTCCCTTTCGTAAACATTTCTGCGCCTTTAAGAAAGAGATGATGCCAACCACAGCACCACTCTTGTCACCTTGTACCTCGAGAGGTTCTTGACTGGAGCGAGGAATACGAATAACTTTTTCCTTGCATAAGATCTCCGCATGATGTTGGGATAGCCAATCCATACCGATGACGACGTCGAAACTACCCAAAACTATGGGTATGAGATCAATCGAGAAAGTCTGACCCACTAGAACAATACTACAACCCTTGACTACCTGAGCGGCCTCTACACTTTTACCATTGGCTAGTTCTACGACGTGTTTGGTGTCTAGGGGTGTTGGTGTACGTTTTAATAATTTACTCATTTTCAATGACATATAGCTTGTATCAGCACCCGAATCAAATAAGACAGTAACATAAATATCGTCGAGAAGAAACTTACCCATAACCACATTGGGATCATTCACTGCATCTCCTCGACCCAACACAAAAGCACGACCACGAGCTTCATTGCCGTTGTTGTTGTTTCCCCCGTTGTTGTTGTTTCCCCCGTTGTTGTTGTTACCATTACCCTGATTGTTGTTATGATTGTTGTTGTTCTGGTTCCTGTTCAACTGAGGGCAATGCCTTTTGAAGTGACCCTCTGCACCGCACTGAAAACACCCTTTGTTACCCTGCTGCTGATTCTGCTGTGCTTGAGGTTGCTGATGATTCTGGTTTGCAGGACGAGCGCTTCTACAATCTTTAGCCTCGTGACCCATCTTGAGGCATCTTTGACAACGAACCTTATTACACTGGCCACTGTGATGTTTGTTGCAGGTGTTACACTTTGGAAGGTTTCCTCGATACCCTCCCTGTCTGTGGCTGCCTGAGGAGTGCTGACTGGGACTCTGGTAACTGTCTGTCTTTCGCTGTTGAGCTTGCGACTGCACTGAAGCTGATCCCTTGCTAGAATCCCCATCCCATTTTCTCTTACTTTCACTGGGAGTAGCAAGTGTAGTAGAAGCAGTAGCGGTAGCAGTAGCACTGATACGCTTTGGCAGTTTATTCTGATCCACTGCCTGATCGGTGATGCGATGAGCGAGACGCTGGATTTCCTGGATGTTGTTGAGGTTAGCCGAGGTAACGTGGCTCTGTATTTCTGGTGCCAAACCTTTGAGGTACAACTCAATTCGCTTGTATGGAGGGTCCACCATGGTTGGACATAACACAGCCAACTCATTTGATCTCTTGGTGTAAGCTTCGATTTCCGAACCAACCATTTTCAAGTTATACAACTCGTCCTCCAACTTGTGAATGTCTTCTCTAGTGCAGTATTCCCTCTTGATCAGTTCTTTGAAATCATTCCAGGGTGTGGCGTTAGCAGCTGCCAACCCTAAGATCTGCACTTGTGCGTTCCACCAGGTGAGCGCAATCCCTTCAAGTGTGCCAGTGGCGAACTTCACCCTGCGAGCCTCAGGGCATTCACACATTTTGAAAACCGACTCGAGCTTTTCAAACCAGTGGAGGAGTCCAACTGCTCCCTCCGTGCCACTGAACGAACTAGGACGACATTCCATGAAATTCTTGAAGGTGCACCCAGGTTGTTGCTGAGCGGGTTGACCTATTGTGTACGAATAGGGCAAAGTTAAGTACGAGAATTAATGTAGGATCTAAAGATCCTAGTGTCTATACTGCAGGGTATACTACCTGCTTGGGCGGCTGCAACTGCCGCAGCAACGAGAGCCTCTAGCTGGGCTTGAGTCATGGTAATTCGTGCGGCCATTGATCTTCACATCAAAGGCAACATAAGTGAGAAAGGTTCGCGAATAGTGCGATGACAGAAGAGTGTAAGCACATAAGTATTCTCATGCAATGACAAGTTGTGAGCAAGGTAATGTAAGCATACTACGAGCAAAGTTCTATGCAAATTCTAGCATGTAGGCAATAAACATAAACCTTATTACCTAGGATGTCGAGTCTTGCACGTGGAGCGAAGCGTCGTTGTGGATCGTTGAGAGCTCTGTTCTGGTTATAGTCTGGTTTTAATAAAAACGTTTTTCCATATCAAAACCAAGTTCTCTATAACCAATGGCTCTGATACCAATCTGTCACACCCCCAAAATCCACCTGCGGAGTATCACCGCTTGGGAGCGTGACTGACCAGGATCAAGCCACCAATCATATTGAACATGCAATTAATATCAAGTAAAATAAAAGTAAACCATTCATTCAACACGAAAGGTGTTCAAACAAAACCATAGTTTCAAAATGTAGCGGAAGCATAGTAAATATTCCAGTAATAGTTAACAATTTTAAGTGTCATAATAGTTCAACAGAAAAGCCACGATCCTTGTCCACAACGACCCGCTTCTCCAGTGCAAGCTCCAGTACCTAACGATCTGCAAGGCATGTAACAGAATGATCAACAAACTAGTTGAGCGAGTTCACAGAAAGTAAATGCGTAATAGTAAGTTCGTTTGTAACAGGTGGCTCTACTGGGCCGATTGTATGTTCTATTGGTGGTGGTGTTCCACGTTGTATAACCACTAGACTACTCGTAACTATAGGTATCCTTCACAACCGAGGATAGTGATCAATATAAGTAAAGTATCCTGCACATCCGAGGATAGTGATCAGTGTATGTATCCTTCACAACCGAGGATAGTGATCAGTATAGGTATCATTCACATCCGAGGATAGTGATCAGTATAAGTATCCTTCACATCCGAGGATAGTAATGTGGTAGTCCAGTCATAGTGTCAGTAGCATATCTATTCAAACTTATCCTTTCAATCCCATTCCCAACACCCCGGGAATCCCATGCCTTGGTAAGAGTGTGAACTCACCTTGGTTTGCTCGGTATGCTGGGTTATGCACTCACAAGTAATTTAATCACGTCCTATTGTATGCACGTATAACAAATCAGTTCATGTTCACAATGATACGCATGCAATTTAATGTTCACCTAACAGTCAGTTTGCATATCGGCACAACACGTATTATTTCACATTAAATCATCAGCTAGTGTGCACGAATACAAATGTTAACGTTCATCACCAAGCATGACATGTCAAATAAATCAAGCACATATTCCGTCATTCAAAGTATGTTCATAACCATGCATCTTTCGATCCACCCTTATCTTTCGGTCTATGGTTAACACCATTATCCTTCGGACCAAAAACTATGTTTCGAACTATATGTCATCTTTCGACCAACTGTCATCTTTCGGTCAACCTAATTATGTTTCGGTCAATGCTATCCTTCGGTCAATGCTATCCTTCGGTCAATGCTATCCTTCGGTCAATGTTACTATGGTTCGAAGGACATGTATCTTTCGGTCTCCACTATGTTTCGAACAACTAATATCCTTCGGTCAATATCAGTTACGTTTACACAGAGTTTCCAAGTTTAACCGTGATTATCAATTAACACAAATTTCACAAATCAGCTAACATCAACAAGATCAAACAAGCATGATTCCCATGTTTATCAAGAACCCTAATCTGAATAACAAAATCATTCAAACTATCCGATTTACACATAGGTGCCGATTACATAAACATGTCCGATTACAATACGAACAATTCGATTAACATATATCCGATTATCATACATATCCGGTTAACATACAAACAACATATTGCAATACTAACATACATATCCGGTTATCATAGCCGATCCACAAGACATCATCATTGAACATCATCAAAACAGATCCGATTAACATACTAACAATATATTGCAAGACAATTTATTAATCATGAAATCAAAGCATCATAAACAGCATCACACACTAACCGGAAATCTGGATTACGGAAATGAAATCCTTCGAACAGAGAGTAGGTCTGCTATATGCCGTCACACACACAATAGCACTAGGGTTTTGAAACTAACTGTTGACTTACATGCATTCACGTATTTAAACGTATCACAGGAATGGGCCAAGCCCATTAGAAAGACTGGGCCGAAAGATGTCGAAGGATAGAATCCTTGGTCGAAGGATGTGTTTCGAGATCCTTCGAACCGAAAGTTGATCCTTCGAATCGAAGGATATGTTTCGAGATCCTTCGAACTGTATGCCATGTTTCGTGATGTAGACTAAGTATTTTAATAATAATAATTCTAATATTATTTTCCACCACAGCAAGTAATCACATGTAGGCAAAACGACAATACGTTTCATTAAAACACAACGCGTACAATTACAAGTCCACAATCCAAACAACTAAACAGTCAAAGTCAACGCGCATTTAATGCGAAAGTGAAAGTCAGAAACTCGAGTTGTCACAACTACCACTTGTAGGTCGAAATATCACTTTCGTGAATTTCTCAAGAAAGATGCCGATTCCTACTCCCCAATTACCAACCTGGGAGTTCCGGCAAGTCAGGATTTTAAGTAGAGAACGCTGTTACCCAAGATTGAACAGTCTTGGGTGACTGTGAGTCATCTTCACTCCACCATCTTTTTTATTTATAAAGCTCTTTTGCTCCTTTTACCTTCCCATTAGCCATTTTCTCAAAGATATGTTTCACTTTCCCATTGAAAGCTTTTTCAGCATTAAATTCTTTCTCACCAGCATAGAATTGATTTGAAATCTCAAACCTTCCTTTTGATTTCAGATTTTCAGCCCGCAAAGGTGGAAAGTTAAAATCATCCAATGGTGGAACCGAATTCTCATCTCTTTTCACAACAAATGACTCCTCTGACTTTGACGAGTCAGATTCATTGTCAGAACTAGTTTCAGATTTCACAACCCATTTTTGTTTGTTCAAATCGACTCTTCTTTTGTAAAAACGTTTCGAACTTTCACCAACTTTGAAAGTCAAATTTTTGATCTTTTTAAAACTTTCTATTGGTTGTTTCTTTTCAACAACACATTTCTCTTTCAACTTTGAGTTAGAAGAAACTCCCTGTTTTGTGTTGGTGGACTCTGGGCAATTCCAAGCAATATGTCCAACTTCTTGACATTTGAAACATGTTCTTCTTTCAACTCTCTTCTCAGATTCATTCACCATATTCTTTTTCCTTTCAGCAAGAAACTCTTTGTTTGACTGTCTCCAAAATGGTTTCTTCTCTTCTTCTTCTTCTGAACTTGTTCCTGAAACAAATTTAGTTTTTGGTTTATAAGTTTTCTCATTTTTATAATTTTCGGGTGAAATAAAACCTAAACCTTTCTTTTTGAAATTACTATTATGGTTTGGTTTCTGTTGAAAACCTGAACCAAAACTGTAACCTTTTTTCTTGTTCAATCTTTGTTAAACCCTTGAAGTGTATTTTTTAGGTTTTTCAGTAAGTTTTACATCTTTTATTTCAGAAATATTAATTTCTGTTAATTTGAAAACCTGTTTGATCTGTTCAGTTTTAACACTTCTTATTGAAAATTCTTCATCAGAATTTAATTTGTCTGAAGCATTCACAGTATATGCCACTTTGATTGGTTCATCTTTCAAATTATTTTTTGATAACAGAAATTCTTTATTGTAAACCCTTTTTACTGGTGAACTCGGACTCTTGTCTGATGAACTCGAATTTTCAGATTTAGACTCCGACTTTGACTCTTCATCCATATCCAACACTTGATCGACCACTTTCTTTAATAACTCAGACTCATGATCAGTGTCAGACGATGTGAATGTGACGTCAATGTTGTCTGGTAACTCATCCGTTTTTTCAGACTTTAACTTTATATTGACTGCCTTTTTAAATTGTTCCTCATTTGGTTTTCTAGGAGAATAACTTTCCCAGATTGGAGGCGGACACTTGTTATACTTGACACTTTGTTTCTTACCAGTATCCGTAACTTCCGTCTTTTTATCTTGAAAAGCTTCAAGACCTGCAACAGTAGGATGAACTCTATCAATCAAATAATTAGAAGTTGAATAGCTCAGCAGTAATCATCTGATTCTTTCATTTTCAATCTTTTCGGTCTCCAAATCCTGCTTTAGCTTTGCACACTCTTCAATATAGTTATTGATGACCTTCTGCTTAGTCATTAATGTTGAACTCATCATTGTCGAAGCAGCTCCTATTTCTAGGTTTGTTTTGTTAAAACTATCAACCATTCTGTTCAGCACATCATATGATTCTTTTACATACTTCACATCAAATAACAATTCTTCTTTCAATTCGTCTAGCTCACTATATTTATTGTCTTTTTCTTCACAATGTTTGCATGGTTCCAAACATTTCAGACAAGGTTTTATGACCTCAATAATCTTTTCAACTTCGCCAATCTTTTCAACTTCAATGATTTTTTCAACTTCGACTATTTTTTCGACTTCAACGATTTTTTTCAACTATTTTCTCTATCACCTTTTCAGTCATCGATTCTTCATCAAATTCTACGTTTACCTCACACTCTTCATCTTTGACCTTCTCTGTCGAATTTTCTTCAACTTTCGCTTTTTCAGCTTCCATTTTTTCCTTTTCTTCAGTAATTCTTCTTGCTTCCAATTCTTCCAATTCTCTCTTCAGTCGAGCATCCCTCTTCTTTTTCAACATCTCGATTTTATCTGCAAAAAACAAATTAAAACTAAATGAGTCCAACTTTTTTTTTGCTGTATTAATATACCCTTCCTCATCATCGGTGTCTTCATCACTTTCTGATGACTTGAAAATCTTTTCTCTTTTTGGCTGAGATTTGACGGATTCTTCTTCCAAGATTTGAGCAACAAATGCTGATTTTTCTGAATTAGCCGGAATGTATTTGTCCCAGCTAAATCCCTCTGGCAATCTTTCATCATCTTGATTAACTTGATAAGCTTTCTGCTTTCCATCTTCAATAACACGAGATGACGACGGTTGTTGAGCAACCTGATGATAAATTGCTTTTCGATGATAATCGTTGTTTCCAAACGGATCTTGTCTTTCAGTTGCTTCTCTATTTGTGCACTCTCGTTTAAAATGTCCTTTTTCTCGGCAACAAAAACAAGTAATCTTTGATTTGTCAAACCCTAACTGAGATGTAGCAGCATCACGAAGATCATCTCTACCGGTGATTTGTTTAAATTTTTCTGCTCTTCTTAAAACACTAGCTAAACACCACTTGATGTCCATCAACTCAAGTCCCTCAGAATCAATCTGGTCATAATCTTCTTTAGTAAGCATCGGATTTCCAATTCTTCCAGCAACTAAACTTTCATACGACTCTAACATAGTAACAAGTGATGACATGTCTTGCTTAGCCATCTCTGGAGAGAGATTTTGACCATTTTGTATGTTTAATGTCACATTGCATTGCAGATTTGTTGAACTCTGTCGTTGAGAACTTGGTGTTGAGAAATTCGGATCAAAACTTGAATAGGATGACGAATATCCACCACTCTGAGTTGTAGTGCTAACATTAGTTCCGGAAGTACCATCAGCACTGAAAGCAGTCTTAATCTTCGAACTCGGAGTAGTCTCAAATTTGCTTCCTCTATAGTATAGACTAACATCTTGTTGAGCATTTGGATTATTCATGATAGTAGTTTTCTGAACATCCAATTCATGTTCTTCAAGCTTTTGAATGAACTTACTCAAATTCATACTTTCAGATTTTCTCATATGTTTTAAAATCAACAAATATGTTCCCCATTTATTCTGTGGTAGTGCATCAGCTAGCTTATCAACCCATTCATCGTCTTCTTTCTTGATGTCCAATCTTCTCATTTCCTGAACAAGATGACAATATCTATCTATAGTCTTCTTAGTCGTCTCATCTTCAAAAGCTGTAAACATATCAAATGATTTCTTTAGTAACGCACGTTTATTTTTTATCATATCAGCACTTCCCTTAAACTTGTTATTCAACGCTAACCAAATTGATCTAGCAGTTTCCTCATGTTGAAGTAAAACAAAAATATCTTCTTTTACCGCTTGTTGGAGAATACTAATCATCATTTTTTCACTGGTGTATTTTAATTTCTCATCCGCTGAATAATCACTTAAAGATTTTTCATTTCCACGTTCATCTTTCGGTTTAACATAATCTTTATCTAACGAAACCCATGCATCAAACTTATAAGCTTGCACCCAGTTTTCAAAACGATTCTGCCATCCTTTAAAATCCTCAATGTACATAAGCTTCGGAGGCTTTTGAAAGGTTCCCGTTTCATTTTCGATTTCAACAGTTTCGGCAACTATAATTGGAGCAGCTGGAGTAGTAGCAAACGCGTTATAAAACTCTTCTTGCATGTTTCGGTAAAAGTTTCACAAGTTCACAAAGTTCAAACGAATTTATGATTCAAATGAATTGGCTTTGATGCGAATTAGCCCTTTTTAAACGAACTGAAAACAACTTTCAAATGATATGGATCTAATTTCAAGCAAACTGGGAGATTTAAAGATCAATTCGTGCGAAATGGAGGTTTTTTGTGCAACCAAGAAGTCCAATTCGTGCGAAATGGAGGTATTTTCACACGAAATGATACTTTGATGCGATCTAGAATTCCAATTCGTGCGAAATGAGTTTAATTTCACACGAAATGCTGCTGATGTCACACGATCGGTATGTTTTTGACAAAATTGATCAAGATTTAGGTTGATTTTAGATCTGATTCTTTCAAGGATTGATTAATACTATGTTTCGCATGTTATATGTGAAAATCAGTCCATTTTAACCGTAAAAACTCCGTTAATTTTGAAAAATGTAAAGAAGAATGAGTAGAAGTCAGAAATTTTGGTGAAAACAAGCTGAAATGGTAAGAACTCTTCCTCCTGAGCTCTGATACCACTTGTAGGATCGATGTTTGACCTATACGAGTCGATCAGAAGAGTTCTAATCCTAATCAAAGGCGAAATTCAGTGATTCGGACTTGATTACAGCTTGATTCACACACAGATTCACTTTAACTGTCTTGATTATTGATTTGAAAGCGTTACAGATCAAACGACACTTCAGCAGCACTTCGGCTCTGGAATCAGCAACTGTTACAAATGACAACCAAGCTCAGGTATTTATAGTGGAGGCAATTCGCATGGAATGAATATGGTCCATTTCGCACGAACCGACTCTTGCCATTTCGTGCAAATTGGCCTGTTGACATACGAACCCTAATTTCTAGTATACTGAGCACTGGTTTATCCTATCTAGACACACGACTCGATACAAAACGAAGTCGACAGACATATACACCAACACTTCGACGTGGTAGTCGGAATGGATTGGTTATCAAGCAACCGAGCAGAGATCGTATGTCACGAGAAGATCATTCGCATTTCGATGGCAAATAGAAAAACAATTGTAGTGCATGGAGAGAAGCACGATACGCCCCTAAGGATCATCAGTTGTTTGAAGGCTCGAAAGTGTTTGCAAAAAGGATGTGTTGCCTTCTTGGCACACATTGTGGACAAGGAAGCCACTGAGCCAAAGTTGGAAAATATCCCAGTTGTTAGGGAATATCCTGAAGTCTTCCCCGAAGACTTGCCAGGACTGCCGCCGCAGCGACAAGTCGAATTCCATATTGACTTAGTTCCAGGCGCTGCGCCTGTACCTAAGGCACCATATCGACTTGCACCTTCAGAAATGCAGGAGTTGTCGACACAACTTCAGGAGCTTTTGGACAAGGGATTTATCAGACCAAGCTTCTCGCCTTGGGGAGCGCCAGTGTTGTTTGTTAAGAAGAAGGACGTTAGTTTCCGCATGTGCATCGACTACCATGAGCTGAACAAGTTGACCATTAAGAATCGGTATCCTTTGCCAAGGATTGATGACCTGTTTAATCAACCATAAGGTTCGAGTTTTTACTCCAAGATCGATCTTCGATCAGGTTATCAGCAGTTGAGAATACAAGAGGAAAGTATTCCAAAGACTGCCTTCAGAACTCGATATGGACATTACGAGTTCTTGGTTATGCCGTTTGGTTTGACAAACGTGCCAGCAGTGTTTATGGATTTGATGAATAGAGTCTGCAAGCCATATCTCGATAAATTTGTGATTGTGTTTATCGACGATATTTTGATTTATTCGAAGTCGAAGGAAGAACATGAGCAACATCTAAGAGCTATCTTAGAGCTGCTCAAGGAAGAGAAATTGTACGGAAAGTTCTCAAAGTGTGAGTTCTAGTTGCGTGAAGTTCAGTTCCTTGGTCACGTGGTTAACAAAGATGGAAATCATGTGGATCCCACAAAGATCGAGGCGATCAAGAATTGGGAGACTCCGAAGACGCCAACCGAGATACGCCAGTTCCTAGGTTTGGCTGGCTATTATCGCAGATTCATTGACGATTTTTCAAAAATCGCTCAACCATTGACCTCCCTCACTCAAAAGGACAAGAAGTACGAATGGGGAGATAAACAAGAAAAAGCTTTTCAGTTTTTGAAAAACAAGCTTTGCGATGCACCGATCCTATCACTACCTGAAGGCACTAACGACTTCATGGTATATTGCGACGGCTCACGTCAAGGTTTAGGCTGCGTGCTGATCCAACGACAGAAGGTTAAAGCTTATGCTTCGCGCCAGTTGAAGATTCATGAGAAAAATTACACCACGCATGATTTGGAATTAGGCGCGGTGTGAAGATCTGGCGACATTATTTGTATGGTACCCGCTGTACGATCTTTACTGATCACAAGAGTTTGCAGCATATATTCGATCAGAAAGAGCTTAATATGAGACACTGCTGATAGCTGGAGCTGTTGAACGATTATGATTGTGAGATTAAGTATCACCCAGGGAAGGCGAATGTCGTAGCAAACGCCTTAAGTCGGAAAGAAAGGATTAAGCCCATAAGGGTTAGGGCTTTGGAAATGATTATTCAAATGGACCTCTCATTACGCATTCGTGCTGCGTAGAGAGAAGCTCTCAAGAAGGAGAACCTTGTGAATGAATATCTCCGTGGGATGGAGAAGCAGTTAGTACCCAATGAGGAAGGAACGTTGTGTTTCATGGGAAGAACATGGGTACCCCTCTTTGGTGGTCTTAGAGAAGTAATTTTCGATGAAGCTCACAAGTCACGGTACTCGATCCATCCAGGATCGGATAAGATGTATCAAGATTTAAAGGATTTCTACTGGTGGCCGAGATTGAAAGGCGATGTTGCAACGTATGTTGGAAAATGTTTGACTTGTGCCAAGGTAAAGGCCGAATATCAGAAGCCTTCAGGTCTTCTGCAACAACCGGAAATACCCATGTGGAAATGGGAGTAGATTTCAATGGATTTTATAACAAAGTTACCAAAGACACCCAGAGGTCATGACACGATTTGGGTAATCGTAGACCGGCGGACAAAATCTGCACACTTTTTGCCAATCAAGGAAAAAGACAACACTGGTAAGCTAGCCGAGCTATACCTCAGAGAGATTGTTGCACGTCATGGAGTGCCTCTCTCGATTATTTCTGACAGAGATGGAAGATTTGTATCAAGGATTTGGCAACCCTTTCAAGAAGCCTTTGGTTCTCAGTTAAATCTGAGTACTGCTTTTCACCCGCAGACAGGTGGCCAGAGCGAACGAACGATCCAAACGCTAGAAGATATGTTGCGAGCTTGCGTAATGGATTTGGGTGGCAGTTGGGACACCCGTCTACCTTTGGTTGAATTCTCATACAACAACAGTTACCATGCAAGCATTCAAGCTGCACCGTTTGAAGCTCTCTATGGACGCAAGTGTCGATCACCGTTATGCTGGGCAGATGCGGGTGATAGACAGCTTGTTGGTCCCGAATTGGTTCAAGAGACGACAGACAAGATTATACAGATCCGAGAGCGCATCAAGGCAGCTCGTGATCGACAAAAGAGCTAAGCGGACCAAAGGAGGAAACCTTTGGAGTTTCAAGTGGGAGATATGGTTTTATCAAAGGTTTCACCCTGGAAGGGTGTAGCACGCTTTGGGAAGTGTGGGAAGTTGAACCCGCGGTACATTGGACTGTTCAAAATCCTGGAGAGGATTGGTCTTGTAGCTTACAAGTTGGATGTACCCGCAGAACTGAATGGCGTTCATGATACATTCCATGTATCTAATCTGAAAAAGAGTCCAACTCAAGAAACAGTTGTCATTCCTGCCGATGAAGTCCAAATTGACGACACGTCGGAGTAGTGTCAAGCTCGTCAAGGTTCGTTGGAACGCGCGTCATGGCCCAGAGTTCACTTGGGAGCGTGAGGATCGCATGAAAGCTAAATACCCACATTTGTTCCCCAACTCCCCCGCAGCTAGTAGCAGAACTAAAATTTCGGGACGAAATTTTCTTAACAGGGGGAGAATGTGACAACCGTAAAAAATCAAGGTATCCGTACAATTTAATTAACCATGATTAGTGCTAAATGACTATGCTGAATTACAAATGATTGCTTTCTGATTACTGCATCATACTTACATGTGCATCACATTTCACACTGTCACATCATCTTTACATACAAACTCTTAGTAACATAAACGATGCACAAAGCACAGCTAGCACAGTTACCGGATAACTCAGAAAAATGCTAACGATGTTTAGTACATAGACAAACAGTGTTTTGAGACCCAGTATGGTCCAGAGACAAGGTACTACACTAGTATATGGTGTAGGGAAGTAAGGATCACAAAACTGCTTCACTAGGTGATAGTTTAAGTGTCGGAAAGTGCCTAAAACCCACTAAAAGTGCTGAATTCAACATATTTCAGCAAAATTCAGCAATTTAACAAGCTGGTAACATGCAAAAACATGACTAAATGGTCCTGAATGCTTTCCTAAGTGTCGGGAATTAAAAGTGTCACAAAAGGGAACTTAAAGATCACTAAACGGAATAGTTTGCACTTTAACGAACCAGTATCTAACCGAACAACCGGACATTACCCGAAACACCAAAATTATACTAGAAGCATTGTTTTAATGTTTCTGAGCTAGTTATGATCCCCCAAACACCCTAACACACCATATAACATAACATACACATACACACTAAACTTTACACTTGAAATCTAACTTAATCATCTAACTTATCATTTAAACCCAACTAATACCCCCCCCCCCCCTTGGTTGAGACGGTCACCATGTGGCCCTCACATTCAAGATCCTACAAAATCCATCTTGATCTTCCTTAGATTGTTTAGGGATTGTGTTATGTACTTGAGGGACATGTTACACAATGGATAAAGGCATTAGATGGTTATAAGAAGGCATGAGTTCTCAAAATCACCCACACTTAATCACCACTCAACTATCTCCCTCTCTTCTTCTACCCCACAGTCGAGAGCAAGCAACAATACCACCACCATCTTCATCCAAGTTCATCTAATATCAAGTGTACACAAGGTGTAAGGAACCATATAAGCAAGCTTGGTGGTCTTGGATCTTGAAGGACCTCTCCCGATTGCTTTTATCCTCCACATTTGTCATCTACAACATTTGTTCTTCCCTAGCCTTGTGCTAGTAGTAAGCTTCATATCACTTGATCCTACTTCATATTTTGATGGTTAATAAATGATGAAAATTGTTAAACATGATAAACACTAAAGAACATAATCATAAATCTCTAACATAACCTATTTAACATATGAATACTTGTTGATTAGTGATGATTTGCTTCTTGATGATTGATGATTTATGTTAGTAATGTTAGACATCATAAGAAACCTACTAGATTGTGATTAAACACATGATCTAGTAAGTTAAGGTGGTGATCTTGTGAAAGACCAAGATCATCATGCTTATTGTTTTCATGAACTTGAAAAAAGAAAATTAGTTTTGTGAATGATGTAGTATGTAGCATGTTTACTAGACATAAATGTGGATGATTACAAAAATAGTTTTCCAAAGAAACCAAGTTATATTAACGAGATTTACATAATCATTGTTTTTAAAGAAACTAACCATGTTTCTAGTGATGAAACAAGTATAAGAATACATTGTTTACAAGAAAAATTCAAGAGAATGATTTTTGGAAAAATCATCTAGTAAGTTGTAAACACCTAATTCCTTTAAGAATGAGATTTTTAAAGAAATAAACACACTTTAAAGGATAACTAAACCTACTAAACACACTACCAAGTTACTACAAGTTTTTATGAAAGTTCAAGTTCATGATTATTATGTAGATAACTTTGTTTTAGCACTTGGTAAGTGTAGATTGATTGTTGATTGTTTATGATGATTTTTTAAAAGAAAATGATATGCTTTAATAGCATGGACACCTCCATTTTTAGGGGAAACTATGACGAAATTTTCTAAAAATACAAACACTTAGAAAAATATTTTCTAAACAAATATTTACAAGTGTGTTTTAACTATGGTTTTTAATATAAACTTTACCATAGATTGTGTTACAAAAATACAAGTATTGGAGATTGGTTTTTGTAAATAAAAATAACTAAACATGTATTTGAAAGATATATATTTAGAAGGCACATTGTGTGTGATTATTTGTATACTTTGTGTATAAGTTATATTATTTTAGGATTTAAAGTAATATAACTTAACAAAATACCAAGAATTTACAATCCAAAATAATTCCAAAATATCACAAGGAATAAATATATAAGTTACACGCTTAATATTGTGAAACCGAACGCAAGAACGTAACTTAAAATATATTTCGGAAAATACCGTCATAAATATGTTTTTGGTTAATAATATTTTGGATACAAGAAATGAAAATATGATTTTTGTAAATATTACAAAAGTTATATTATATTTTCGACAAGGAGAATATATTATTTTTGGAAGTAAAAATATATTTTCTTAGAATATTTAGAAGATATATGATTTTTGAGACAAAATAAGTTTATGTATATTTTCTAAAGTGAGGCTTGAAAATATATTTTGAAAATACAAGAATGCGAATATACATGTATGAGATACCCCCATCCTTGGGAAGGAAATACGAAAATAAATACTTGAAAAGTATTATTACAAAAATATGGTCTAACAATTATTCCAAAATTAAATATAATTTAAAGTTAAAATAATTATTATTTTAACAAGTAATATAACTTGGAATAATATCGAAAGCATGAAAGTAACGTAACTCAAAAACGTAAATACTAAGGCAAGGCAAGGCACGGCCCGTTCGTCTAATAGACCCTAGTACATTGTAGGGAGTCGTGTTTGCTGAGAAGATTCGAGTTGCGAGTACCGAAGACGCAAAACTGTGAGTTCATGTCCCCCTTTTCTTTAAACTGTTTTGTTTATTTACTTCAGGGGTGAAATACATGTTACAAAAGGATTACATAAAAATACAATTGGTATGGTTAGCCTAGGAAAGAACCATAGATCATGTGAATGGGTAGGCGATACTTGAGACCATTAATCCTCGTATACGGGCCGAGGGGCATGAGTGATAGATCTATTTGGGTGTAGCGAGCCCACACCCATGAGGACCAGGGTGGCCCATAGGGTGACTATGCCTTCCAGCCGGAAGCCCGGTACAAATTTGCTAGGTTTGAGTCTTCCTACACCGTCACACATATCAGTGGCCTTGCAAACCATTGGTGATCTTTTCCTTGTTTGCTTTCATACCGGGATTTACAAACATACATACATACACTGTTTACAAAGGTTTATACATACTTATACAAACACATGAACTCGCTCAACTTTTGTTGATGTTTTCAAATTACATGTATTTCAGGGAACTAAGTGGATCTAGCAGGTGTTGCATGTTTTCAAGCTGCGTCGTGAATAAAAGATGTCATCCGTGGTCGTAGGGTTTAGGAGATGTATCTTATTCCTGGAAGGGATACATGTTTCTAAACCCGGTTTTATTTAAAGTCTTTTGTTGAGTCTTCATGAACTCATTTAAACATGTTGTGGTTTGTAACTTAAATTTGGTGTCGATATTTTAAAGAAGTATGTTGTGGTATTTTCAAACTAAATTTTATGGATGAACATCTTATGGTTTTTATCATATAGCGTTGTCATGATTGAATGCTATGATATTAAGAAAGTCACACCAATAATCACGCTTCCACAAAAGTCAGGGTGTGACACCCGGTATGATGACGTCGACATTTGTCGCACTTGGGTAGTTTACCCATGTACTCTTTTCCCTTTTTGTTTTTGTTGTTCTTGTTCGCCCGATCACCTTCTTGGAAATCAGTGAGCTTCCTTTTGTTCTTTCCAGATGACTACTCCTGAATTTCCTTCTTCTCGTCAGGGGTCGAAAGTTTTTCCAGTCTAAGTGCTTCCTTAGCGAGCGCCAAACTCAAGATGCTCGCATCAATAGTTCTTGGTGGCGTTGATGCTGTCATCAAGCTCAGGATCTGAGGCGTCAGTCCCCAGATGAATTGCTCCATCCTTTTCAACTCTGGTTCCACCAGATATGGAACAACTCGCGACAAATCATGAAGTCTCTCCACATACTCCACCACCTTTGGACCTGCCATCGTCAGGTTCCGGAATTCAATTTCCAGCTTCTGGATCTCCATCTGAGAACAATACTCCCTACACATCATTTCTTTCAGCTCATCCCATGTCAAAGCATACGCAGAAGCCTCGCCCATTATCTGAACCCGAAGATTCCACCGTAACAGAGCCTCATCTTGAAACAATCCAGAAACGTATGGGACTTGTTGCTCTGGCATACATCCGCTCATTCGCAAAACAAAATCCATATTTCCGACCCATTTCACAAAAGCTACGGCACCTCCAGTGCCATCGAAGTTCAGAGGCTTGCAGTCCAAAAACTGCTTGTAGGTACAACCTGTACCCAAGCAATCACCATCACAAAAAGCATTAGCAAAGCACACTTGGAATTGTCCAAAAGTATTGTAATGTGTCTTAGGTGACTTAAACATTACCGTTAGGTGGGTTATTCCCTGAGGTACTTTCACTGCGTCTCTAGCGAAGAACCTCGTGCCGAGCTATGGCCCGTGAGACGTGCGCTTGCCATTCTGCCTTGGTCAGCCGAATGATCTCTTGATGAGACATCTTCTAAGAAGAAGTTCGGATTGGTCAGGCCTTATTTGTTCAGGGAATGTATATAGTTGTTTAGAGGTCGTATATACGTACACATATTACATCATCTTCTCAATCAATCAAACATCAGCACCATCATAGCAAAATCAAGTAATTGGGAATATGTTTAATGAGAACGTAACAAACAAGCACGTTGTTGATGTATATGTTTAATGAGAACATGACGATTGGGCTTTCATTAATCATCGATCACAAAATATTGTTACATGTTTTACAAAGTGTATCATATCAAAAGGGAACACAGGGTCACACTACCCTTGTCCAACAAGTCTACCAATCTACAAAGATCATACAATCTAAAGTGATCTCCAAAAGGCTTCACAAGCTCAGCTCAATGGTGGTGCTCTCATCACAGGTAATGCATCTGCATAAAACCAAAAACCTACTCTACTGATGGCGGAAGAGGAGGAGGGAGGAAAATCAAACTGAGAACATGCGCGAGCTCCTCCTCGAGCTTGTGCACGTGACGAAGCAAATAACAGACCTGCTGCTCGACGGTAAGAAATCGAGCGTCAAACTCTGGGAAAGGAGTAAGAGGAGCAGGTGGACGTGCAAAAGGAGGCGGTGATGAACGAGGGGGAATGGAAGCATGCTGACAAAGACATGGTAAAGCACGCGGTATCGACTCAAGCTCTCAGACTCTGCGACTCATAACTTGAAATCGAAGCTGAAGCGAGTAAAGTAACTCATCCTGTGTATAACCAACAAAATGTGAGGGATGGTAGGGGTCTGAGGTAGGCATGGAATACGGAGGGGACCCTCGGAATGACTCATCAGTTGGTGAAGAAGTAAAAGGAGCAAAAGGTGCAGACTGTGGGATCTGTGGAAAAGCTGCTGAAACATAGGGATCATGACTAGGATGCTGGCCTGAAGTACCTTCTCCGGGACGGGGTGCGGGTATGTCCTGCAAGTAAATGATAGGTAGATCTACACGATGAACATCAGACTCCACAGATTGAAAAGGAGCAACATTAGCGGGTGCAGGTGCAGGTGGAGGAACAAATGGCTCAACAACAGGAGGGTCTACAGGTGCAAGAATTGGACCAGTTATGAGGGGTACAATGTCAGGTATGCCAAAAGGAATAGGGTCATGATCAGGTAAAGGCTCAGGATCAGCAGGTGCAGTATCGGGCTGATCATTAGGAGCAAAATATGGCTCAAGACCAGGCTCAAGCTCGTGTGAAGGGGATGGTGCAGCTGGCATGGCTGCATCATTATTAATATCAGTGGCATAACGTCGCAATCCAACTGCCTGCAAGGCGGAAGACGTCACAGACTCAAAGGAATCTCAGACAAAGTGTAAACTAGAGTCAGAGGAAATCTCAATAACAGGGATCTCAAAAAGTGGAATAGCAACAACATCCTCATCTAGCTTTCCATCACCATGGGCATCATCAGGAGGACTATCAACAAACAAATCAACGTCAACATCAATCAAATCGTCAAAAGGCAAGTCCTCGAGAGGAGTGGCCACAAGAGGAACATGAGCGAGGATCGGAGCCACGATGTGCTCATTACTAGGGTGTCCAATGGTGGGATGATCAATGATAAGATGGTCATGGACTTGGGTGGGAACAATAAAAGGATCCTCGCCTGGAATGCCATCAGCAAGCGGTAAATCATAGCCAAAGTCGGGCAACACGAACGGCTGGAAGTCGTCCTCGCCGTCGGATATCATGTCTGGGTCACTCTCAGTGTCGTATGTAAGTATCTCGGGCTCAGGTGTACTCTCGCTATCAGAGGCGAGGGCCATAGGGTCATCAACATCTGGTAATCCGCTCTCGGATGAAGACATAGTGCCTGTAATATAGCAATCATGACATATGCACATATATCAACCAATATTACTTAGCATGCAATTTAAGACAATGTATTATGAAATCATGTATCCTTATCAGTCCTCACAAATCCTTTCTATCCTTCCTAGTCTCCCAGGCTAGACCACCCAGTCTCCCAGACTAAACCACCTAGTCTCCTAGACTGAACTACCTAGTCTCCCAGACTAAACCACCCAGTCTCCCAGACTGAACTACCTAGTCTCCCAGACTAAACACCCAGTCTCTCAGACTGAATCACCCAGTCTCTCAGACTGAACTACAAACATAAACCTTGAAATGTGTTTCGTGTCTTTTATATATAAAAATGTTTGTTTCTTGGATCTGGGCGTTTTCGTGTATGCAATGAAAACATGTTGTAGAAATATTTTCGTGAGAGCCCTAAGGATTGTAGTCTAGACGTGAGAAGGAATCCTAGTTCGCTACAATCGAAGCTCTGATACAAAACTATCACACCCTAACTTTTGCGGAAGCATGAATTGGGTGTGACTTGCTTAATACCATTGCATTCAACCATAACAAACATCTATATGATGAAACCCTGATGTCATCCATAAATTAAGTTTCGAAATATTACAATCGTCATTGATTAACCACAAAACAAGACTTCAATTACTAGTACATAACAATCCAATTCTTAATTTTCAATCTGGACTTAACAAAAGACACTAACAACCTAGGTTTCGAGCCATGTATTTCACCCAAGATAAAATACATAACCAAAACCCTTCGACTTCGGATGACACCTTTATTTATTAGAGACATGACTTGAAAACTTCAACGCCCGCCAGATCCATACTTAATTTCCTGAAATACATGTAGTTTGAAAATATTAACAAAAGTTGAGCGAGTTCATGTGATTTTGTATGTGTGCATGAGTCGTCCTTTAAAGCATTTGTAAGTAAGTATGTATGTATTTGTAAACTGGTATGAAGCAACAAGGAACAGATCAATTAATGTGTAGCTAATACATTAACATGTGTGAAACGGCGTAGGAAGGCTCAAACCTAGCAGATTTTGTACCGGGCCTCTGGCTGTAAGACTTAGTCACCTTGTTGGTGCACTACATCTGTTGATTCCGTCTAAGGGTCTCGGATCAGATCTTGCATTGTATTGTATAGCATAGGGCATGAAATACGAGAAAACAAGAGTTTGTATAGGTTTTATAGTCTAGGATCGCTCATAGGGTTTTTAGGTGTTTGGATCGCTTATGTGTCATATGTGGGCCGCTTTTATGTACAATTCTAGACCGCTCATGTGTCACATATCCACATGAGCGGACCCAAGACACTATATATAGGTGTGCTTGAGCGATCCTCAGTAAGTGATGCCTTGTATTCCACGCCGAAGCTCTGCCGGTGTGAAGATTGAGCTGTAAATCGTTTCAAATCAGTAAAACAAGCAGTTAGGAAGAAGTACTAGCTATATCTACTTGCTTTTCTTATTATTCCGCATCTGAATTGCAAGAGACAACCTCTGAACGACTCGTTCGGGTCAGCAATCGATCCTACAAGTGGTATCAAAGCTTGGGAGGAGGTTTTCTGCAGATTATAGCCGGATTTCATTGTTTCTTCTCACTTCTACACCTTCTTTTCTCATTTCCGAGAGATTTCACAGTTGAAATTCGTTCAAAAACTCACATACTGTGCGCAATAGTACTTAGACAAACCCTGGAAAGTTTGAAGACAAAATTCGAAGGTTTTATGGACCAAATCATGTTCGGAATGTGGATCGCTCAAATGACGTCATCGTGAACCGCTCGTAGTTCACATTTCTGGACTGCCTTTAGAACATTTCTGGACCGCCCTTAGAACATTCTTGGACCGCTTGAAAGACAGATTTTGGATCGCTCGTAAGATAGATTCTGAACCGCTCAAAATTGTTAGTTTGGACCGCTCTTAGAATATTCTCTGGACCGCTCGAGTGATTACTTCTGGATCGTTCTTAGTTCAATCTTGGACCGCTCGAAAGTTAATCTCTGGACCGCTCGAGTGTATATTTTTTTCTAGTCCGCTCAAACGGACATTATTGTTGTATCGCTTCAAAGGATATTTCTGATTCGCTTTTCTGTCAGTTGTTTTGAAAATTGTGCTAAGTCAATATGAATTCTGAATTTTACAACAAATTTGCTACATCGACTACTCCAGCCGCAATTGCTCAAGCAATGAACTTAGAAAATGAGACGGGAACGACTCAAAAGCCCCCTAGATTGATGAGCATTGAGGAGTACTATGGGTGGAAAGATAGGTTTGAAAACTGGGTTCAAGCAAACCATCTTAGATCGTGGGAGTGTATATTGAAGAAGTACACATTACCTCGAACAGAGTTACAAGTTATTAAAGAGATATCCGAGTTTACTGAGCAAGAACGAGCAATGTATAGAGCTGAGAAAATGATGATCAGTTTGTTGCAGCAAGCTATTAAAGAAGATATATTCATTTGGTTGCAACACGACAAAACTGCTAAGTCTATTTGGGATGCATTAAAAGTCAAGTTTGAGGGAAGTGAAAATATGATCAAAAGTAAGAAAGCTTTGTTAATGAAAGAGTTCGATCTGTTTAGTAGTTTGCCAGGAGAGGATACTAAGAAATTGATTGAAAGATATTGTCACCTGGTGCGATCGTTATCGATGTTGGGAGTTGAAAAAGGTCGTGAGGAATGGGTGGATAAATTGGCTGACGCATTACCTCAGAAAGAGTGGGGAACATATTTGATGATCTTGAAGAATACGGGTGTGTACGATGGGTTGACGATCTCACAGTTCATTGAGAAAATAGAAAGTCAAGATCTTGAACAGCAAAAGATCGCGAGGATGAATAGTCCGAGTGGTCAACCGGATGTGAAGATGTATTATCGTGGTAGTATTCCAGCGACTGAGTCTGAAAGAAGTCCGAAAATTCAAACAACTTTCAGTGCTGGTGACTCATCTGAGAAAGCTGATCAGAGTTCTAACAAGAGTAGCAGCGGGTTTTCATCGTTTCCGAGTGTAAATCCAAAAGAGACTAACACTAATTTTCAGTCTCAGAGTACAAAAACTAGAAACGGATATGTGATTCAATGCAACATAGCTCTCAACCTTCCAGAAGGTCAAAGCTTTTCTAAAGACACTGCGAAAGATCATATGGCACTTCTGGGTTCAGTTCTGCTATCCTAAGAAGGTCTAGTGGCTGGTCGGATCGGAATCCTATGCTCACTAAAGAGGATTACGATCAAATAGACGCTGAGGAAATGGAACTTATGGATATCAAATGGTGTCTTGCAAGTGTTCTTCGTCGGGCTGAGAAATTCAAAACCATTACCGGGAGAAATGACTTTTTAGATGCTCATGTTTCAACTTTAGGTTTTGATAAATCTAAAGTTACTTGTTTTCGATGCAGGGAAAAAGGCCATTTCAAGCGGGAATGCAAAGGAAGAGAAGCTAGTGGAGCACATAATCCATTTGGGAAAGATGATTATTATCGCAAAGCTATCTATCAGCAAGTTGGACAATCCCAAGAACCTCAGACTGCTCATGGGAGAAAGATTGAAGATCCTAAGAGAACATGTTTGGTAGATTTCAGCTGGAGTGATTACATATCATCTGAAGCCACAGAAGCACGCATTATCGATCAAGATGATGAGAAACTACCTGAAGGTTTCAGTTGGGATATGTTTGTGGATAAGAAGGGAGAGTTCAAAGCCTTCATTGCCAAAATTGTCCGAGAACCATATTTGTTTGCTACTTGGATGAGATCTATCGGAGAGAATGTGAAAAGTGAAGATGAAAAGTCTATGTCATCTGATGAAAGCTCAGACAGTACTGATAAACTTTCAGAACACTCTGGAGATGTTTCAGATAACTCAGATGATAGCATACAAAGTTTAGATGAACTTGAGCAAAATGAAAATGTTCCAGAAAAGGAAGTTGTTTTTGACAAAACACCATCTGATTCTGATATATCAGATAGTGATTCTGATAAATCTGTACACTTTGATAAATCACCTGATAACAGCAGCAGTTATGATGAGAAAGAGGAACACATAAATATTGCAAAATCTCATTTGTTTCCTGAAAATTTTCATTTTTATTTGGTAGAAAGAATGAAGAAACTGAAAGAAAAACAAGCTGCAAAAGAACAACAATCTGAATCTGAAGGTGATATTCAGAATGTTGAAAGTGTTGATGAGAAGGTTATCAAGGTAGAGAAAGAAGTAGAAAAGGTGATTGAAGTAGAGAAAGTGATTGAAGTTGTAAAAACAGTCGAAGTTGAAAAAGTTGTTGAAGTCGTCAAGCCATGTGAGAAGTGTTTGGAAGCCTGCAAAGAATGTGCAGCAAAAGATGACATCATAGCTGAGTACGGGAAAAAGAAAGAGCAGTTATTGTTCAATCTCAATTATGTGAAGGAATCGTACGATGTGTTGAACAAAACTGTAACTGGTCTCCAAACAACAAACTCAGAAAGAGAACAGGCGCTGATAATGATGAATGCAACTTTAATGTCGAAACAAAAAGCTATAAATTTTTACATTGAAGAGAGTGCCAAATGGAAGCAAGAGTTGGAAACTGAAAAGATTGAAAATGAGAGAATTAGGAGGTTATTGTTGAGTTATTCTACCTCTGATTATCTTATTGATCGTGTTTATCCAACTGTTGCAGGTATGGAAGCTTTTCATGACGAGAAGCCGAAAGAAAAGAAAGACTGTGGTAAGAAAACAACTGTTAGCTATAACAAGTGTCCGCCTCCAATTTGGGATAGGTATTCACCTAGGAAACCAAATGAGGAGCAACTTGCAAAAGCAGTCAATATAAAGCTTAAAACCGACACAACTGACGTCTTACCAGAAAACATTGATGTGACGTTTACCTCATCCGATACTGATCATGAGTCTGAATTAATCAAAAAGGTGGTCGATCAGGTGTTGGATACTGATGAGGAGACAGAGTCGAAATCTGAGTCTGAAAAGCCAAAGTCGTGAGTCAACAGTCAAAATTCATCGGTTAAACGGTCTTATAGTAAAGAAGTTTTGTTATCAAAGGCAGATTTGAATGATGAAACATTCGAAGTTGTGTATACTTTGAATGGTTCTGACAAATTATATTACAACAAAGAGTTTCCGATAATGAGTATCAAAACGGAATTAATCAACAAAACTTTTAAACTAATAGAGGTTAATATTCCTGAATTAAAAGTTTTGAAAAATTTTGAAAAACCTAAAAAATATACTTCAAGAGTACAACAACGTCTAAACAAGAAAAAAGGTTATAATTCTGGTTCTGGTTTTTCAAAGAAACTCAACCAGAATCATAGCTACAAAAAGAAAGGTTTAGGTTTTGTTCCACCAGAAAATCATAAAAATGAGAAAATTTCTAAATCAAACACTGAATTTGTATCAGGTGGAAGCTCGGAAGATGAACAGCAGAAACCATTTTGGAGACAGTCTAACAAAGAGTTTCTTGCTGAGAGGAGAAGGAATGGAACTGGAGTGTTTCATCCGAGAAATGCTCAAACCTGTTTTAAATGCAATGAAGCTGGTCACATTGCATCGGATTGTCCGAAAGATATCAAAGCAAAACAGGGAGCTTCTCAGAAGTTGAAAGAAAAAGTTGTTGAAAAATCTAAAATTTTTGAAAATTCGAAAAATGAGGTTGGGGAATGTTCAAAGAAACATTTTTACCAAAGGAAAGGAAAAGACAACCAAGTGTGGGTTGCAAAAAAGGTAGAAGAAAAGGTCGGCGATGAATCTGGTTCCACAAAGCCAGAAGAGCCACAAGTTGTGGAGAAAGTTTCAGTGAATGATGATGTTTTTCCATCACTGAAGTTTGAAGAGGTTAAAAAGAAAATTGGTAAAATTGAAATTTCAAACCAATTTTATGATGATGAAAAAGAATTTGATGTCGAGAAAACATTCAACGGAAATGTTAAGAAAATATTTGGGAAAATGTTGAGTGGGAGAGCTAAAGGAGTAAAAGATTTTTACACAACTAAAAAGGCGACATACAACCCTACAGCTGAAGAGTTGAAAGCCCTCAAGTCTGAGAAGACTTGGAGGGAAGTTTGTTTCCCATAATAGTTAAAGGACTATGCCAGAGATCCCAAGTTTATATCGTGGATCAGGAATCGGCATCATTCTGGTTTATGATATGTGTGTTTGAATGATTGTGATTCATGTTTGGATGTTTTTTACAAGTGAAAGGACTACGCCGGAGCTTCCAGGTGGGTAATTGCGAAGCAGGAATCGGCATTTTGATTGGTAAAATGGTGATGTAGACGTAACATTCCTACAATTGGTAGTTTTTTGGGTATCTACAAGTGGTAATCTTGATCTCACAAGTGGTATTTGTGGTTAAATTTTGAGATGTTTTGATATTTTGAAGTAATTACATTTACAAGTGGTACAGAAGGTTATTAAATGCAAATGGTAAATCAGGGACATTAAATTGTACTTGATTTACTATTCATGGCAAAAGATAGACAAGATGATGAACCACATCCCCGTTCTTAAAATTGATAATCCTACAAGTGGTTGTTATCAACACAAATTCATTTTCCAGAAAAATCATTTTGATTAAAACAAACTTAAGTGTTTTGAAATCTAAATGAGAAAATGATTTGTGAAAGGGGGAGTTCAGATTGTTTATGCATAGTGAATGGCGTTTTAATGTGATTCAGTGTCAGTTGTCAAGTTTCTGTACAGTTTGTTTTTATGTTTCTAGTAGGTCAAGAATCTAGAAGTTTTCAAATTTTCGTTAAAATGTGTTTGCATTTTAGGGGGAGTAGGGAAATTTTAGAAAATCCAAAAACATTTGAAAATTTGAAAAAGCCAAAAACATGATAATTCAGAAAATCCAAAAACATTTGAAAATTTGAAAAAGCCAAAAACATGATAAAATTCGAAAATGAGTTTTGTTGCGAAAAAGAGGAAATAATAGTACATCAGTGGACTATCACGACACGCTAAAGAAATGTAAAGTCTAAAAAGTGTTAAACAATCTTACTACAGATGTGTCAGTAGATTTTCGCACATTTAGTAAATTGAAACGAGATATAAACCTAATTCAAACTTGCTTAATTCGTGGGTAACTATTCTTGAATATATGGGTAACCCCCGAAATCTTGTTTGAAAGGTCACATATTCTGAGATACTAGGTCTTTATACTCAGTGATATATGGGGTATTATCCCGGGACTTCTGCTGTATGGAAGTACTGACCTAGTCTCCGGATAATACTTTCTGCTAAAGCTTTGAAACATAAGCTTCGCCCTCAGCATGCTGATGAAACAATAAAATTGATAGTCGCTGCTGTTGAAATGCAAAAAGATCCTCTAAAGGGGACCCACCAAAAGTCGAGCCGTCATCTCTCTGCTGAACGGAAGTTCTGACCTGAGCTCTCACGGTTTCGCATCTAACCCCTTTACAGATATCAGCTGTGTTATACTCACCTGTAAGACTGAATATTTGGGATCTGGATACGGGAGTATATTCAAGTGGAGTGATACACAATTAAGTTTAAGTCTCTAAAACATTAATATCGTATCTCGAATCGATTGAAATTTGTGTTGAGAATTTAAGAGGACAAACATACTGACAATCTAGGTAAATTGTTTAAAGCTTAAAATGAAATCAAGCTTAACGGTGTTGGTGATTTGTCTCATAAACTGATATGATCCTCTTGCACGAACTCACAAAAAATATTGTCTGTAAATATTACATTTCTGTATGTTTTTGAAGTGGTGTCTAGTAATATCTCTCAGAAAATCCAAAAAGATTTTAGTGTGTTTTAGTTTAAATTTTGAAAAAATCAAAAAGATTTTCGACAACTGACGTTGAAAAATTGATTTTCAAAATTCCAAATGCTGAACATGATGAGCAGAATTTGAGGGGGAGTGTTTGTGTAAATCTAATTGTTTTCATTAATTCTAATCTTCTTCAAGTGGTTCATCATAAGTTGTTTTGAGGAAGAGTTATGTGTTAGTATATAGTGATTTGAAATGTTAGTGAAAGAAATTTATTTCTAGGTTGAGATTGTGCAGGTAGCCAAGTTTCGATCCTGGAAATCAATTTTGAAGATTTCGGTTAGAGTCAGATTGATAGATTCTGAAAGCTTGTGAAGACCAGAGTATGATTCTAAAGATCATGTCAACTGTTGATGCTGATGAACTTAAGGAATCAAGAGATCTGATCAAGAGAATTAGAGTGTTTTAAAGCCAGACAAAGATCCTAAAGATGTTACTGAAGAACAAATGAAGGCCAGTAAGTCGAGAGGGGGAGTCTGAAGATTGAAAAAAAAGAAAGCCCAGAGACTGATCTAGACTGCAGTAGTGAAGACACAGTTTTACAGTCAAGGTGTGTTGGCGACTCCATCAACATCTGAGGGGGAGTCTGTTGGTGCACTACATCTGTTGATTCCGTCTAAGGGTCTAGGATCAGATCTTGCATTGTATTGTATAGCATAGGGCACGAAATACGAGAAAACAAGAGTTTGTATAGGTTTTACATGTCCACATTAGCGGACCCAAGACACTATATATAGGTGTGCTTGAGCGATCCTCAGTAAGTGATGCCTTGTATTCCACGCCGAAGCTCTGCCGGTGTGAAGATTGAGCTGTAAATCATTTCAAATCAGTAAAACAAGCAGTTAGGAAGAAGTACTAGCTATATCTACTTGCTTTTCTTATTATTCCGCATCTGAATTGTAAGAGACAACCTCTGAACGACTCGTTCGGGTCAGCAATCGATCCTACACACCTCATGGGCCAAGACCCCGGTCCACATGGGTGTGGGCTTGCTACATCTAAATAGATCTATCACTCATGTCCCTCGGTCCTAAAACGAGGATTAATGGTCTTAAGAGTGCGCCTACCCTTTCACATGATCTAACAGTATTTTCCTTAGCTAACCATACCATTTGTAATTGTTTGTAAGCATTTAGTAACATGTACTTCACCCCCGTAGTTATAAAATTGAAAACAGTTAAAAGAAAAGGGGGACATGAACTCACAGCTTTGCGTTCTTCGTAATCACAGTAACTCAAAGCTTCGCCTGGCGTACACGACTACCTACAACGTACTAAGGTTCATTAGCCGAGTGGGTCGTGCCTTGATTTAGTATTAGTGTCTTCGAGTTACGTTCTTTGTGTCTTCAATATTATTCCAAGTTATATAATTATTTGTTAAAATAATGAATATTTTAACTTAACTTATAATTATTAAATTTTTGTAATAATTGTTAAAACAATATATTTTAACTTAATACTTTTCGAGTATTTGTACATGTATTTCCTTCCCAAGGATGGGTGTATTTGTATTCTTGTATTTGTATATTTTGCCACGTATGGGGTTCGTATTCTGGAGTGTATTTATACGATCGAGAATACGTATTTTATATATTGTATTTATTAAGTATTTTTTATACTTAATTTCGTATTAATTTTTCCAGAATATTATCTTTAATAAAAGTTCAACAATATATATTCCAAAATATATATTGTAATAAATATTATTTAGAAAAATTATTTATACTTTTTCTTTGGCAAAAATATTTGTATTTTCTCATAAGTTCCAAAAATATTATATTTTCAAGTCTAACTTGGAAAATATATATACACTTATTTTTCCCCAAAAATGATATATTTCATGTTTATTTGAGAAAATATATCTTTCACCCCAAAAATATTGTATTTCATGTGTGTTTAAGAAAATATATATTTCTTTGAAAAATAATACATCTTCTAAAATTTACAAGAAAAATATGTATTTATACTTGCCAAAAATAATATATTTTTCTCTTATCAAAATATGATATATTCTTGAAGTAATTGTAAAAATCATATTTTTGTTCCTTGGTGTCCAAAATATTATTTACCAAAATATACTTGTGAATTAAATTCCGGAATATTTTTGTGAGTTATATTCCTTGTTCGGTTTCTCCAATATTTTGTGTATTCTTGTATATTCATATCGTTGGAATTTTGGTAATATTTTGGATTGTAATTTCTTGGTATTTTGATGAGTTATATTATTTCAAATCCCTAAATAATATAACTAATACACATAATATACAAATAATCACACACATGGTGCCTTCTAAATATATATTTCCTAAATACATATTTAGTCACTTTTATTTCTAAAAACCAACCTCCAATGTTTATAATTTTTGTAGCAAAATTCATGGCAAACTTTATGTGAAAATCCATGGTTTGAAATATACTTATAAATATTTGTTTAGAAATATTTTTCTAAGTGTTTAATTTTTAGAAAAATTTTGCCATAGTTTCCCCTAAAAATGGAGGTTTCCATACCTTGAAGGTATATCATTTTCTTTTGTAAAAATCAACACAATCAACCAATAATCAACAATAACCAATCTACACTTACCATTCTTGCCAAAAACAAGCATGATCTAATACTTCATGAACTTGAATATTTGTAAAAATTTGTAGTAATTTACTAGTGTTCTTAGTAAGCCTTGTTACCTTCTAAAGGGTGATTGATTCTTTAAAAACTTCATTTTTAAAGAAGATTGATCTTTACAATTTGTATTTATATTTTTCAAAAATGTTTCTTCTTTGATTTTTCTTGTTAACAACATATTTCTATACTTGTTTTAACACTAAAAATAAGGTTTGTTTATGTAAGAACCAGGATTTAGTAAAACTTATATTGTTAACTTGGTTTCTTGAGAAATCATCCATGAAATTTTAGATCTACATGATTAACAACTTACTTTGATCATTATTTCACAAGAAAACCACATATCCTTTAAAGTTCATGCTTCTCATGAGGATGATCCACTAACTTTTAACACCTTCATCCTCTCATCTTGCTAGATTATGTTTTTAATCATGATTTAGCAAGATCATATGATGATCTATATCATTTACACAAGTAAACAATGATCAACAAGCAAATCAACACATAAACAACTTAGTTTCTTCATTATTCAAGCTTATGTTCAAGTTTACTTCTTGTGATTCTTAGTATTCTTCATAACAATCAACTTGTAACATCTTTTAACCACTAATATAGTTGAAAAATAGCAAGATCAAGGCTAGGGATGATCAAGTGAAGAAAACAAGTGGATAAAAGCAATTGAACAAGGTCCTTCAACTTCCGTAAGCTCCTAGCTCCTTTGTGCACCTTCTAACACCTTAACATTACTTGAGAATGGATGGAATGGAAGTGAAAGATGGTGGTAGGGTGGTGGTTGTTTACGGCCGTAGCTAAGGGAGGAGGAAGGGGAGGTTGTGTGTGTTGGTTTATTTTAGAAATGAAAGTGAAGAACTCATGGTTACTTATATAAAACTCCATCACCTTGTTATCTCTTGTGTAATGTGTCTATAAAAGACTAGACAAAATCTAATAAATTATCAAAATAAAATCTCTAGTGGGTCATGCTTAGTTGGCCAATGTAGGATCGTTCGTTGACCTGTTTGAGTCGTTCAGAGAAGTTCGTATCCGAAGTAAGAGGCGGAAACTAATAGTTCGGTGCTATTCAAGCTGTATTCACTTTAATCTTGCTGTTTTATTGATATTGAACACAAATACACGATCTGACAGCACTTCGGCAGAGTACCGGAACAAAACACCATCAACTATGTGTTTATGAACCGCTCATATAGACCTATATATAGACATTTTGGTCCGCTCATACGTACATGTACATATGAGCGGTCCGACATCGTGACATATAAGCGATCCAGCAACATGTCCCTATGAGCGATCCAGACTGATACTGACACAAAAGCGGTCCTAGACTAGTGACATATAAGCGATCCTATACGAATCATCTAGCTCTAGATTTCCGTGCCATTTCCGATCAGTTCAATCTTCAAGACTCGATGGAAGACGTAGTCAGCAGACGTAGGTGCACTAACAGACTCCCCCTCGGATGTTGACGGAGTCTTCATAGAGTCTTCGCACATGTCAGTCTACAGTCTTCATCAGTCGACAATCTGCCTCTGAAATATCTGTCATTCCAAGAATCCTCGTTCTCTATCTTCATCATTAATCTAACTCTTCTCTCTTGAATGTTGACTCGGTGTCTTCAGACTCCCCCTCTCACACAGCTGGGATCGTAGTCTGGAATTCAAACTTTCACTGGTTCTAAGATCGTTAACAGGCTCCCATCAGGTTCCAGATCGATACCTGGCTCCATTTTCTCTCAGGATCAATATCTGGCTCAAGTCCTGCACAATCTCTACCCAACTATAAGTTTCTACAAATATTAAAACTTTTCAACAATTTAGAAACTATGTTGACCCAATACAGTAATGTTTTTTGCATTCAAGAATATTACTGGTTCTTATCAAAACCACTTTACCATTTATACACAAACATTCCCCAAACCAGTTCTTCAAGTTTAGCACTTTGAATTTCGAAAATCAGCATCTCAACACCAGTTGTCGAAACTCTTTTTGATTTTTCAAAATTTATGCTAAAACACACCAAAAATCTTTTTGGATTTTTGAATAAAAGCAAATGCAGAAATAAAATATTTACAAACAATATTTTGTGAGTTTGTGCAAGAGGATCACATCAGTTATAAAACAGATCACAAACACCGTTAAGCTTGATTACATGATAAGTTCTAAACAATTTACCTAGATTGTCAGTATGTTTGTCCACTTAAATTTTCACACAGATTTCAACTGATTCGAGATACGATATTAATGTTTTAAAGACTTAAACTTAATTGTGTATCACTCCACTTGAATATACTCCCGTATCCAGATCCCAAATATTCAATCTTACAGGTGAGTATACCACAGATGATATCTGTAAAGGGATAGATGCGAAACCGTGAGAGCTCAGGTCAGAACTTCCGTTCAGCAGAGAGATGACGGCTCGACTTTTGGTGGGTCCCCTTTAGAGGATCTTTTGTTACAACAGCAAAGATTACCAATTTTATTGTTTAATCAGTTTGCTGAGGGTGGCGCTTATGTTTCAAAGCTTTTTGCAGAAAGTATTACTCGGGGACTAGGTCAGTATTTCCATACAGCAGAAGTCCCAGAATAATACCCTAGATATCACTGAGCATAAAGACCTAGTATCTCAGAATACAGGACCTTTCAAACAAGATTTCAAGGGTTACCCATATATTCAAGAATAGTTACCCACGAATTAAGCAAGTTTGATTTAGGTTTATATCTCGTTTCAATTTACTAAATGTGCGAAAATCTACTGACACATCCGCAGTAAGATTGTTTATCACATTTTGTCTTTACAAATCTTTAGCGTGCTGTGATAGTTCACTGATGTACTATCATTTCCTCTTTTATGCAACAACAACTCATTTTTCAAATTTATCATGTTTTTGTCTTTTTCAAATTTTCTGATGTTTTAGGATTTTCTAAAAATTATTACTCCCCCTAAAATTCAAATACATCTAAAAATTTGAAAACAAACTGTACAGAACATGACAACTGATATCGAAACACTTCAATTCTCCATCCGTTTGGCTTAAACCATCAGAACTCCCCCTCACAACAAACTATTTTCCCATAATGATTTCAAAACACTCAAGTTTGTTTTAATTAGAATGGTTTTTCCGGAAAATAAGTTTAGTTGTTTTTACCTTTTGTAAAATGGGGTTCAAATCATCACTTTGTTTACCAAATTCTTGAATGATAATTAAATCAAGTCCAATTTAATGACCCTGATTTAACCACTTGAAAGATCAACTGGTTCTCGTTCTGAACCATTTATAACATCCACCAACATACAACCACTTTTAGATTTAGCAATTAAGCTTATCAAACCTGTTTTTCAACCAATTACCATCTTTTGTTTGAAATCTCAAAGTGCCGATTCCTACTCCTCGCTTACAAACCTGGGAGTTCCGGCAAGTCCTGCAAAAACCTCAAACACAGATTTAGAAGTATGCCGATTCATGATCCACAATACCATCTTGGGATCTCCGGCAAGTCAGGTTTTTATTCTTGAAAAAATATATCCACCCAAGCCTGACCTTCCTTGGGTGTAACCTCATCGTTTTCATTGTTTCTTTCAACCGACCTGTAAACCCATCCTTTGGAAGCATAAAAATCCTTAATGCTTTGGGCCTTACCACTGACCATTTTTCCAAAGATGTGTTTTACATTTCCGTTGAAAGTTTTTTCAACATCAATTTTCTTCTTGTCAGAATAAAACTGATTTGAAATTTCAACTTTTCCGATTTTAGATTTGTAATTTTTAGCATTCAGTGACGGAAAATTCACATCGTCCACTTTCGGAACTTTCTTTACAATCTCTTTCTCAACATGTGGCTCCTCTGATTTTATGGAATCAGAATCATTACCAGACTTTTACCTGAACCTTTTACAACCCATTTCTGATTTGTAGCATTTTCTATTCTTTTGGAAGCACTCTTTGAAGATTCTCCTTTTTCATAAGTCGAATTCTCAAAGCCTGTGAACTTCTGGGTTGACAATTCAGTCTTTTCAACAACTTTTTCTTTCATTTTTCTTGAGACTTCTTGTTTTGGTCGAAATGTCTTTGGACAATCTTTCGCAACATGACCCACAGCTTTACACTGAAAACAAGATCTCTTTTCAACCTTCTTCGGGTCTTCCTTCTTCTTCATGTCCTCTTGCTTCTTAGCAAGGAATTCTTGATTTGTCAGATTTCTGAATGATTTTTCTTTTTCAGCTTCTGTTGTTTTTCCTGCAACAAACATTGTTTTTGGTTTATAAACTTTTTCATTTTTATAGTTTTTCTGTGGAACAAAACCAAGACCTTTCTTTTTGTAATTACGATTATGGTTTAGTTTCTTTTGGAAACTATAACCACAATTGTAACCCATTTTCTTGTTGATTCTTTGTTGATCTCTTGAAGTGTATTGTTTAGGTTTTCCATTAAGATTGAAATCTTTTATTTCAGAAATATTAATTTCTGTTATTTTGAAAACCTTTTGAATCATTTCAAGTCTGACACTTCTTATTGGAAAACTCTCATCAGAATATAATTTGTCAGAACCTTTCAAAGTATATGCTACTTTGACCGATTCATCATTCAAATTAGATTTTGAAAGTAAAAATTCTTTATCATAAACCCGTTTGTCCTTTTTGACTGTTGGCTTTGACGCACTAGACCCAGACTTTGACTCGGGTTTAGACTTCGGTTTTGATTCCTCATTGTCATCTGTGTCTAACACCTGATCGACCATACTTTTTATCAACTTTAATTCATGATCAGTATCTGATGACGTATATGTGACATCAATACTTTCTGGTAAGTTATCCGACGACCCAGACTCCCATTTCAAATTGATCGCTTTATTGACTCTTTCTGAATTTGGTTTTCGAGGTGAATATCCATTTTCGACCGGGGGCGGACATCTATTGTAGGATACACTCGGTTTCTTACCAGAAGCTTTCAATTTTTCTTCTTCATTTGTTACACATTTTTCTTCATCCGATGTCTGCTCTTCTTTGAACGTCTTCAAATCTTTCACTACCGGATAAATCCTGTCAACAACAAAAGTAGAACATGAGTAACTGTCTAATAATTTCTTAACTTTCTCTGTTTCTATCTTTTGTGTTGCCAACTCAAGCTCGAGATATGCACATTTCTTTATGTTATAGTTTGCCGTATCAAGCTGTCTCAGATAAGCTATCTTCAAAGTATTTATAGCTTCAGCTTGTTCACCATCAGAATCTGTATACTTGTTGATTTCTCTGTTCATTGTGTCATACGATTCTTTCAACTTGTGAATGTTGTGCAACAGCTCATTGTTCTGCTTAATCAGCGAATCACAGTTCATGCACTTTTCTTGGACCATGACCGGTTCAGCATCCGCTTTAATCTCAAATTCAGGAACTTCTTTCACTGTCCTGCTTGAATTTAAAAATTAAGCTCTTCTCAATTTCTCAGCTTTTGCTTCTTCCTTCAATCTCTCTTCCTCTTCAGCCTCCTCTATAATCTTTCTTCATCTCTCTTCAGCAGCTTCCATGACTTTTCTGCACCTTTCTGCACATTTCAAATCATAAGCATTAGCAAAGAAAGCATGAGAAGTGTTTTTAGACATCTCTTTGGCCATAAGATTTTGATCTGGACAAAAATCATCCCAGGTAAAACCTTCAGTCAACTTCTCATCATCTTGTTCAGCTAAACATACTTTGCTTTCTTTCGGAAGATACTTTTCCCAGGTGAAATTATCATATTTTCCCTGACTAACAACACAAGCCTTTTTATCAACCACATCTCTCCCATGAGCTGTTTGTGCCTGATGCTGCTGTGCTGGTTAAGTGATTTGATGATAGATGGCCTTCTTGTGATAATCATTGTTTCCGAAAGGATTCTGGGCACCGGTAGCTTCACGGTTTTTGCATTCCCTCTTGAAATGCCCCTTCTCTCTACAACGAAAACACGTAACTTTGGATTTATCAAAACCCAAAGCTGAAACGTTCGCATCTCGAAAATCATCACGGCCGGTAATTTGTTTAAACTTTTCAGCGCGTCTCATCACACTAGCCATACACCATTTAATATCCATCAATTCCATTTCCTCAGCATCAATTTGATCGTAATCCTCTTTCGTGAGCATTGGATTTCCGATCTTTCCTGCAACAAAACAACTATAAGACTCTAAAATCATCCCTAACAAAGACATTTGATTTTTAGCAATCTCTTCAGTGTAGTCTTGATCATTTTCAAGGCTTAATACAATGTTACACTAAAGTTTTCTACCATTCTTTGTTACAGAGATGTTAGGATCAAAAGATGAAAATCTTGTACTGTTGCTTGATCCTTGAGATGCCGTCTTCTCAGAAGAATCTTTAACACTGTAAGCAGTTTCGATCTTAGGAAAATACTTTGTTGAATCAGTAGCACCATGCTTGTAGTACAGACTGATATCCTGTTCTCCATCATAATTTTTCATCCTAGCGATCTTTCTCTGCTCCATCTCTTGGGCTTCCAAATGCTTGATAAAATCTCCCAAAGTCATAGCTCTGTAATCTTTTCTGTTAGATCTTAGCATCATCAGAAATGTTCCCCATGTTTCGTGTGGAAGCGCATCTGCAAGTTTTTCAATTAACTCATCAGTATTGTGACAACTCGGACTTTAGACCTACCTTGTGTAACGTATGTGAACGTGTTATGATTACGAGCTTTGATTTAAATGAATGTTATGTTATTATGTGCTACGTGTATTGCGTATTTAATGTGTTTGTTGTTATTAAAAATCGAATTGCACAACACACGGCCCAAGGGCAGCCCAAGCGGATGGGCCGGCCCACTTCCCTTATGCGCGAACAACTATACACCTTAGGGACTTAGTTACTTTCTCAATTGTTACAACACAAGGATACACACACAAAACCCTAGCTAAACTCTCTCTCCCTCTCGTTCGCGAATCAAAGGCAGCCGTACCTTGGATCCTCTATCAAATCGGATCACACTCGATCGATCGGTTAGTGTTGATTATGTTTTAGAAATTGAATGATGATATTGTTGCATGTTTTGATTATATGATCGCATGATTTGATAGATTAAGGATGTTTGATTAAGCTTGTTCGAATCGGCCGTATGTTGTGATCGGACATGTTACATAATCGGATTGTTTGCAAATATGTTAACCGGCCGGATGTGTTTGTTAACCGGCCGGATATTGTGGGGTTGATAACCGGACTGTATACGTGATTTGATTCGGATAGTTGTTAAGGATTATTGATAAACCAATTAACATGATATATGTTCGGATTTGTTCGTATGATGCTTGCTATAATCGGTGGTGTTCGATTATGATTGCTAACCGGTCGAACATGTTTGATGATCGGCCGGACATGGTTATTAATCGGCCCTTATGTAATCGGTTGTGAATTGATATCGGTTGAATGATGATAAACTCGTTATGAAGTGTTAATAAATCGGATAGTTGAATGTTCTTGTTGTACAGATTAGGGTTCATATGAATTGCTTAGATTATGCATGATTGATCGAATAATTGCCATGTTGAAACCGATTAACTGTTAATTGATTGAAACCGATTAAATGTTCTTGTCGCACGAGCTGAAACAGTTTGACTGAATATCATGGACCGTCCGCACGGACTGTCCCTACGAGCTATCCGCACGAAGTGATAACCGCACGAATTAACAACCGGACGAACCGTCCGCACGAACCAACAGTCCGCACGAATTGGCAGTCCGCACGAACTGTCAATCCGGACGGACTGACTACCCGCCCGATCTGTCACTCGCACGAACTGTCACCCGGATGAGTGTCACTCGCACGGATTTCCATCCGGACGGACCAATTGTCACTCGCACGATTTGCCATCCGCACGAAATGTCTCTCGCATGATTTAATTGATTTGTTTGGGCCATGAATGATGTGTGCTTGCTTGTTAACTCTGTGTAACCCTACGTGCTATACGTGAATCGAACCTGACTTGTATAATACCATGATAGGACGTGATTGACCATTACTTGCTACCTGTTCACTTGTGTATCTGCCGAGCAAACCAAGGTGAGTTCACACAGCCAAGGCATGGGATTCCCGGGTTGGGAATTGGGTTGGATATGATGAATGTGGAATGATTACTCGTACTTACGCATATACCAGACTATAGACCATCGTCCTCAGAATAGTCAGGACACGTTACGTAAAGCCTACGTAACCCAGTATATTTGCCATATGTCTCCCGGGTCGGGAAGGACACGTTACGTAAAGCCTACGTAACCCAATACCATTCATTGGCTTCCAGGTCGGAAGGCCACGCTGCGTAAAGCCTACGTAGCCCCCACGCGTACCACTGTCCTCGGGGAAGGGCACGTCACGTAAAGCCTACGTGACCCTGTACGTTTTCCTGTTCTCGGTAAAGAAGAACACATGGTCGGAAGTTAGTCTAGTAAGTACCGTTAGTGAGAAGCCCTCATTAGCCAGGATAAACATGGGAAGCCCCCACTAGCTATACTTATGCATGTTAGAACTTACTTTCTGTGAACTCGCTCAACTAGTTTGTTGATTATTTGCTGCATGCCTTGCAGGACCTTAGGTATACTAGGAGCTTGCACCAGAGGAGAAGCGGGTCGTTGTGGACAAGAACTCGTGAATGCTTATTTAACACTTTTACATTCACACATTGATACTTATGTTTTGGGTTTTACATTTAATGCTTCCGCTACTTAATCAGTGTTTGGTTTTGAACACCAATTATGTTTTTGACTATTATTAAATGCTATGGTTGATATAATTGGTGGCTTGATCCTGGTCAGTCACGCCTCCAAGCGGTGGTACCCCGCGTGTGGGATTTTGGGGGTGTGACAGATTGGTATCAGAGCCATTGGTTATAGAGAACTTGGTTTTAATATGGGAAAAACGTTTTATTAAAACCGGACTATAACCAGAACAGTGCTCTCAACGATCCACAACGACGCTTCGCTCCACGTGCAAGACTCGACATCCTAGGTAATAAGGTTTATGTTTATTGCCTGCTTGCTAGAACTGCTTAGAACCTTGCTCGCATTACGCTTAGATACACATGCTTTGATTTCATGAGAACACCTATATGCCTATGCTTTTCTGTCATCGCCCTACTCGCGAACCATTCTTACCTATGCTACTTGTTACTATGAAGATCATGTCTGGACGAATCAACATGACACAAGCCCAGCTAGAGGCTCTCGTTCAAGCTCAAGTTGCTGCGGCACTTGCAGCCGCACAAGCAGGAGGTATATCCTGTGGTTATAGCACACACTAGGATCTTTAGATCCTACACTCCTAAACTAGCCCTTGTAATTAAACCTTGTCCTATTCGTACACAATAGGTCAACCAACACAGCAACCAGTTTGCACTTTCAAGAATTTTATGGGCTGTCGTCCAGGTACCTTCAGCGGCATGGAGGGAGCGGTTGGACTCCTCCATTGGTTCGTAAGGCTCGAAACTGACTTCGAGGTGCATGATTGCCCTGAGTCTCGTAGAGTAAAGTTTGCTTCTAGGACACTCGAAAGTGCTGCATTAACCTGGTGGGAAACACAGGTTCAGATGTTAGGGCTGGCAGCTGCTAATGCCACTCCCTGGAACGAGTTTAAGGACTTAATTAAGGAAGAGTTTTGTAGTCGAGAAGACATCCACAAACTAGAGGAAGAGTTCCTCAACCTACAGATGGTGGGGTCTGAAATTGAAGTTTATACGAGTAGATCAAACGAGTTAGCCACATTTTGTCCTACTATGGTAGACTCTCCCACCAAGCGCATCGAACTGTATCTCAAGGGTCTAGTGCCCGAAATTCAGAGTCTTATGACCACAGCTAACCTTGGCACTATCCAGCAAGTCACTCGACTGGCTCATCGTCTCACAGACCAGGCTGTAGAACAGAACAAACTACCGAAGCGTGCTGAGACTGATACTGCATGTGCTTCTAGAGATAACAAACGCAAGTGGGATGAAAACCAGAGCACGGGATTGATTTTGGATGACTACTATTGGCCCGAACAGCAGTTTACTAGTAATCATGGGCAGAGACGATATCTAGGAATTCACCCATGGTGCAACCATTGTAACAGACACCACGGTGGACGGTGTCGCAAGGAACGATGTCAGAGATGTCTTAAGATTGGTCATGAAGCTAAGGATTGTCGAAACTCACGTCCTGTAGGTCAGGAACAACAGCCTCAAGCCCCACAGGCTCAGTGGCAGCAGCAAAGTTTCAGAGAATGTTTTCAGTCTAGTACAAAGGATCATTATGAGAGACACTATCCACAATTGAACTGGAACCGGAACCACGACCATGGAAGCAGGAACAGCAATGGGGCTAGCAGCGGGAGAAACCATGGAAACAATGACGCCCACGACCGTGTGTCTGGGATGGGACAGAGTGATGCAAGGGACGATCTTAACGTAATAATGGGTAAGCTACTTCTTGTCGACTCTTATGTTACTATATTGTTTGATTCGGGTGTGAATACCAATTATATGTCCTTGAAGTTAGTCGAATGATAAATCATACACCAACTCCCTTGAACAACCAACGTGTCGTAGTGTTAGTTAATGGTAAAAGTCTAGAAGCTATACTTAGTTCAGGGTTGTAATCTTATCCACGCTGGTCAGACGTTCCCTACAGACCTCATTCCTATAGTTCTGGATAGCACCTATAGCTCACGCACCGTATCGCGTAACTTTAACTGAACTGGAGGAACTGTCAAAGCAGCTATGAGAGCTCTTGGAAAAGGACTACATTCGTCCAAGCTCTTCGCCTTGGGGAGCTCCAGTATTATTCGTGAGAAAGAAGGACGGTACCTGCGGGATGTGCATAGACGATCAGGAACCCAACCAGGTGACGGTGAAGAACCGTTATCCTCTTCCGCGCATCGACGACTTATTCGACCAGTTGCAAGGGTCGTGCTACTATTCAAAGATAGACTTGAGGTCTGGGTACCATCAGCTGAGAGTCCGGGATGAGGACGTCTCCAAGACAGCCTTCAGAACTCGTTACGGACACTACGAGTTTCTCGTCATGCCATTTGGGTTAACGAACGCGCCTGCAGTATTTATGGATCTGATGAACAGGGTGTGCAAACCCTATCTCGACAAGTTCGTCATAGTTTTCATCGACGACATCCTGATTTACTCCAAGAGTCAGGAGGAACACGAGCAACATCTTCGCCTCATTTTGGAACTCCTTCGGAAGGAACAGTTGTACGCCAAGCTTTCTAAATGCGACTTCTGGCTTCGTGAAGTCCACTTCTTAGGCCATGTAGTGAACAAGGATGGGATCCATGTTGATCCATCCAAGGTAGACTCGATCAGAAACTGGCCTGCACCGCGTACGCCGACAGAAATACGACAATACTTGGGTCTGGCAGGTTATTACAGACGGTTTATTAAGGATTTCTCGAAGATTGCGCAGCCACTCACACTACTGACACAGAAGGGTGTCACCTACCGTTGGGGCAACACGCAAGAAACTGCTTTTCAGTATCTAAAGGATAGGCTCTGCAGTGCACCTATTCTTTCATTGCCAGAGGGCACAGATGACTTCGTAGTATATTGTGACGCGTCAATACAGGGTCTGGGATGCGTATTGATGCAGCGGAATAAAGTGATTGCCTACGCCTCTCGTCAACTCAAGGTTCATGAACGGAACTACACGACGCACGATTTAGAGCTGGGAGCTGTTGTTTTTGCGCTTGAGATATGGCGACACTACCTGTACGGTACCAGGTGCACGATTTACACCGATCACAGGAGTCTCGAGCATATCCTTAAGCAGAAGGATTTGAATATGCGTCAACGACGATGGGTCGAGTTACTGAACGACTATGAATGCGCTATCAAGTATCATCCAGGCAAAGCCAATGTGGTGGCTGATGCCCTCAGTCGAAAGGACACTTTGCCACGGCGCGTGCGAGCGCTACAGCTTACGATTCAGTCTAGCCTTCCAGCACAGATACGAAATGCTCAGGTAGAAGCATTGAAGCCCGAAAACGTCAAGGCTGAAGCCTTACGCGGCTCACGACAACAAATGGAGCAAAAGGAAGACGACGCCTACTATGTAACGGGCCGTATTTGGGTCCCACATTATGGCGGTCTACGCGAACTTGTGATGGACGAAGCACACAAGTCTCGCTACTCAGTACATCCCGGGGCGGATAAAATGTATCACGACATCAAGACAACATACTGGTGGCCAAGTATGAAAGCTCACATCGCCACCTATGTCGGCAAATGTTTGACCTGTGCGAGGGTCAAGGTCGAATATCAGAAACCAGCTGGTCTACTACAGCAGCCCAGGATACCACAGTGGAAATGGGAAGAAATTTACATGGATTTCGTTACGGGCTTACCAAGGTCCCAGCGTGGAAACGATGCAATATGGGTCATAGTTGATCGACTCACCAAGTCTGCACACTTCCTACCGATTAAGGAAACGGACAAGTTCTCCACTCTCGCAGACGTCTATCTTAAAGAAGTTGTCTCGAGGCACGGGGTGCCCACGTCTATCATTTCGGATCGCGACGCACGATTCACGTCAGAACTTTGGCAAGCAATGCATAAATCTTTTGGCTCACGATTAGACATGAGCACAGCATATCACCCTCAGACGGATGGTCAGTCTGAGCGTACGATTCAAACACTTGAAGACATGCTTCGGGCATGCGTTATCGATTTCGGCAACGGTTGGGAAAAGCATCTCCCTTTAGTGGAGTTTTCGTATAATAATAGTTATCACACCAGCATACAAGCCGCTCCATTCGAGGCATTGTACGGGCGTAAATGCCGGTCACCACTCTGCTGGGCAGAGGTGGGAGATAGTCAGATCACGGGTCCAGAGATTGTTGTGGACGCCACAGAAAAGATTGCACAGATACGACAACGCATGGCGGCAGCACGCGACCGTCAGAAAGCCTACGCGGACAAGCGTATAAAGCCATTGGAATTTGAGGTCGGGGACCGGGTTTTATTGAAAGTCTCACCCTGGAAGGGTGTGGTTCGTTTTGGCAAACGGGGCAAATTGAATCCGCGGTACGTCGGACCATTCGAAATCATAGAAAAGATTGGCAAGGTAGCCTACAAGTTGAACCTACCAGCTGAACTCGGGGCAGTTCACAATGTCTTTCATGTATCGAACTTAAACAAGTGCCTATCAGATGAAAATCTTATCATTCCTTTTAAGGAACTCACTATCGACGAGCGGTTGCAGTTCGTCGAGGAACCGGTAGAAATCACGGACCGGGATGTGAAGGTCCTCAAACACAAGAGAATCCCTCTTGTCCGAGTTCGTTGGAACTCCAAACGTGGCCCAGAGTACACCTGGGAACGCGAAGACAGGATGACAAAAAAGTACCCCCAGTTATTCGGGAACAAGGCAACCACTACTGAGACTGAAGCTACTACTTCGGAATTTCGGGACGAAATTCCAGATCAACGGGGGGAGGATGTGACACCCCAGGAAAATCAGTGAACAGTACAGTTTACCTAGCTTCCTCAGTGAGTGCATACCAAATTTCGGGACGAAATTTCCAATTAGTTGGGGATAATGTGACAACTCGGACTTTAGACCTACCTTGTGTAACGTATGTGAACGTGTTATGATTACGAGCTTTGATTTAAATGAATGTTATGTTATTATGTGCTACGTGTATTGCGTATTTAATGTGTTTGTTGTTATTAAAAATCGAATTGCACAACACACGGCCCAAGGGCAGCCCAAGCGGATGGGCCGGCCCACTTCCCTTATGCGCGAACAACTATACACCTTAGGGACTTAGTTACTTTCTCAATTGTTACAACACAAGGATACACACACAAAACCCTAGCTAAACTCTCTCTCCCTCTCGTTCGCGAATCAAAGGCAGCCGTACCTTGGATCCTCTATCAAATCGGATCACACTCGATCGATCGGTTAGTGTTGATTATGTTTTAGAAATTGAATGATGATATTGTTGCATGTTTTGATTATATGATCGCATGATTTGATAGATTAAGGATGTTTGATTAAGCTTGTTCGAATCGGCCGTATGTTGTGATCGGACATGTTACATAATCGGATTGTTTGCAAATATGTTAACCGGCCGGATGTGTTTGTTAACCGGCCGGATATTGTGGGGTTGATAACCGGACTGTATACGTGATTTGATTCGGATAGTTGTTAAGGATTATTGATAAACCAATTAACATGATATATGTTCGGATTTGTTCGTATGATGCTTGCTATAATCGGTGGTGTTCGATTATGATTGCTAACCGGTCGAACATGTTTGATGATCGGCCGGACATGGTTATTAATCGGCCCTTATGTAATCGGTTGTGAATTGATATCGGTTGAATGATGATAAACTCGTTATGAAGTGTTAATAAATCGGATAGTTGAATGTTCTTGTTGTACAGATTAGGGTTCATATGAATTGCTTAGATTATGCATGATTGATCGAATAATTGCCATGTTGAAACCGATTAACTGTTAATTGATTGAAACCGATTAAATGTTCTTGTCGCACGAGCTGAAACAGTTTGACTGAATATCATGGACCGTCCGCACGGACTGTCCCTACGAGCTATCCGCACGAAGTGATAACCGCACGAATTAACAACCGGACGAACCGTCCGCACGAACCAACAGTCCGCACGAATTGGCAGTCCGCACGAACTGTCAATCCGGACGGACTGACTACCCGCCCGATCTGTCACTCGCACGAACTGTCACCCGGATGAGTGTCACTCGCACGGATTTCCATCCGGACGGACCAATTGTCACTCGCACGATTTGCCATCCGCACGAAATGTCTCTCGCATGATTTAATTGATTTGTTTGGGCCATGAATGATGTGTGCTTGCTTGTTAACTCTGTGTAACCCTACGTGCTATACGTGAATCGAACCTGACTTGTATAATACCATGATAGGACGTGATTGACCATTACTTGCTACCTGTTCACTTGTGTATCTGCCGAGCAAACCAAGGTGAGTTTACACAGCCAAGGCATGGGATTCCCGGGTTGGGAATTGGGTTGGATATGATGAATGTGGAATGATTACTCGTACTTACGCATATACCAGACTATAGACCATCGTCCTCAGAATAGTCAGGACACGTTACGTAAAGCCTACGTAACCCAGTATATTTGCCATATGTCTCCCGGGTCGGGAAGGACACGTTACGTAAAGCCTACGTAACCCAATACCATTCATTGGCTTCCAGGTCGGAAGGCCACGCTGCGTAAAGCCTACGTAGCCCCCACACGTACCACTGTCCTCGGGGAAGGGCACGTCACGTAAAGCCTACGTGACCCTGTACGTTTTCCTGTTCTCGGTAAAGAAGAACACATGGTCGGAAGTTAGTCTAGTAAGTACCGTTAGTGAGAAGCCCTCATTAGCCAGGATAAACATGGGAAGCCCCCACTAGCTATACTTATGCATGTTAGAACTTACTTTCTGTGAACTCGCTCAACTAGTTTGTTGATTATTTGCTGCATGCCTTGCAGGACCTTAGGTATATTTGGAGCTTGCACCAGAGGAGAAGCGGGTCGTTGTGGACAAGGACATATGAATGCATATTAAACACTTTTACATTCACACATTGATACTTATGATTTGGGTTTTACATTTAATGCTTCCGCTACATACATAACGTTTGGTTTTGAACATCAATTATACTTATGATTTTTATTAAATGCTATGTTTGATATAATTGATGGTTTGATCCTGGTCAGTCACGCTCCCAAGCGGTGGTATTCCGCGGGTGGATTTTGGGGGTGTGACAAGTATCTTTCTTAATACCTAACTTTGTCATATTTCTCACCAAGTTACAATATCTATCAATAATCTGCTTGGTGTTTTCAGATTTTAAACCACGAAACAAATCGAATTCTTTCTTCATGAGAGATTTTTTATTCTTAAGCATATCATCACTTCCAATAAACTTTGCTTCCAACTCTGTCCAAATTGAATACGCAGTTCCATCGTGTTGAAGCAGAATCAAGATATCCTCTTTTATAGCTTGCTGAAGCAGACTCACCATGAGTTTCTCATCCCGATATTTCTTTTTGTCTGTTGCACTCATTTCTCTAAGTGTTAACGGAGTACCATTCACAACATCATCCTTTGTGGGTTTAACATATTGTTCCTCGGTGTGTTCCCACGCATCAAGATGATAAGCTTCAACCCAATTTCCGAATCGTTCCGACCACACGTTGTAATAATCAATATCCATGAGTTTCGGTGGTTTCTGAGACGTTCCGGTTTCATTTTCAATCAATGCACTTTGAGTAATCGAGGCCGGGGTAGCAAAAGCGTTATAAAATTCAGTATCCATTGTATAAATCGTTCACAAATACACAACAATTTCCTGATCTTTGACAAAAACTGTTCAAAAAAATGGACTGTCAAAAATGAACTGAATACACTGTCTTTTTGAGCGGATCAACTGATTGATCAATCGAGCGGATCAATATAATTTCGTTGGAACGGTCCAAGTACAATGTCAGTTCGAGCGAACTGACCAATAAGCGGTCCAATAAGATTGTCGAATAAGCGGATCCAACAGTGTCCGACCGACCGATCCAGAGATTGTCAAAAGAGCGGTCCAAGTTGGAATTTTCGAGCGGTTCAGACTTTGTTCGTTCGAGCGGTTCACACGTTGTTCGTTCGAGCGGTTCACACGTTGTCACAGGAGCGGACCAAGCTGAATTTTCGAGCGAATCAACCTCAAAAATGTTTCTTTGAGCGGTCTAGATATGTAATTTTGGAGCGGTCTTGATGATTACGTCACCTTTTGCGCGAATCCAAATCAGCGAACCACCTAAAAACTTAGTTTCTACGTCGATTTTAGATCTGAAAACTTCAAGGATTTGTTAATTCATGATTCCGAGTGCACTGTGTGATTTTGAGCCGTTTTTACCGTGAAAAATTTTGAAAAAGTGAAGAAAGTGTAGAAAATCAGAAGAATCGCAGCTATAATGGCAAGAACTCCTCCTCTTGAGCTCTGATACCACTTGTAGGATCGTTCGTTGACCTGTTTGAGTCGTTCAGAGAAGTTCGTATCCGAATTAACAGGCGGAAACTAATAATTCGGTGCTATTCAAGCTGTATTCACTTTAATCTTGCTGTTTTATTGATATTGAACACAAATACACGATCTGACAGCACTTCGGCAGAGTACCGGAACAAAACACCATCAACTATGTGTTTATGAACCGCTCATATAGACCTATATATTGACATTTTGGTCCGCTCATACGTACATGTACATATGAGCGGTCCGACATCGTGACATATAAGCGATCCAGCAACATGTCCCTATGAGCGATCCAGACTGATACTGACACAAAAGCGGTCCTAGACTAGTGACATATAAGCGATCCTATACAAATCATCTAGCTCTAGATTTCCGTGCCATTTCCGATCAGTTCAATCTTGAAGACTCGATGGAAGACGTAGTCAGCAGACGTAGGTGCACTAACAGCCGATTATAGGTGGGGGGGGGTAGTAGACTAGGTTCTAACTATATAGTTGGTTTGTAGTTAAAATCCAAGTATCTAGTTAGATGATTAGTTATTAGATATTTATATGATGTGTTAAGATGTTCGGGGATCATAACTAGCTTGGAAATATTAAAACAGTGCTTCTAGTGAAAATTTGGTGTTTCGGGTAGTGTCCAGTTGTTCGGTTGGTTACTGGTTCACTAAAGTGCTAAACTTTGCAGTTTAGTGTGCTTTATGTACAGTGCTTCTAGTGAAAATTTGGTGTTTCGGGTAGTGTCCGGTTGTTCGGTTGGTTACTTGTTCGCTAAAGTGCTAAACTTTGCAGTTTAGTGTGCTTTATGTACCCTTTTAATTTCAGGACCATTTAATCATGTTTTTGCATGATATTAAGTTGTTTAAATGCTGAATTTGCTTATTTTCTGCAGAATTCTGCAGCTTATGTGAGTTTTAGGCGCTTTCCGGCACTTAAACTATCACTAGGGAGGCAGTTTTATGATCCTTACTTCCCTACACACTATACTAGTGTAATACTTGGTTTCTGGCTCATTCTGTGTCTCAATACAATGCCTGTCTATCTTCTGAACTCTGTCAGCATTTTTCTAATTTGTCTGATAATTGTGCTAATTGTGTTTTTGTGCATCGTTTAAGTCAACAAAGTTTTTATGCAATAATGATATAACATTTGCAATATATGATGCACGTGTATGTATGGTAACAATAATCAGAAAGCAATTCAAGTTATAAATTGTAAATCAACACAATCTAATTAATTGTACGGATGCATGCAAATTTGACAGTTGTCACATTTTATATCCAGGGTCTATTTTCTCTCCTGTACATAAACACACAGATCTCTCATTACACAATACACAAATTCAAAAGTTTAATAATCCAGATCTAGATCCAATTGATTAACAATCAGATCGTTCAAACCTCAAAATGTTACCATAGTGAGGACATATGAGGAGTTTGTCTAGATGAAATGTTTGCATTTGTTGTGAGGAAGTAAAAAATAGATATTTGCTGCGTTTGAGTTATAGCAGGTTCCTCTGGCATCTCGACCTCCAAAGTGACCTTCTTTTTGGTTTTTCTTTTGGATTTGGGGATGACCATGGAAATGGTTTGTGTAGAAATTTCTAATGTGGGTACCACAGTGGGGGGTTCATCACTATAGGCATTAGGAGCAGTGGGCTTAGCAACAGATGTTGTAACATATGTTGCTTGGTTTTCTAATATAGTTTTTCAAGGGCATTCCTTTGACCTTTTGAGGTCACCATGCGTGTAAATGTTTCGTTTAAAAGGTTATTCATTTATAAGGCTTCACCCTGTTGAAAATTTTCTTGTTTCAAAACCTTTTGAAGGTATAAACTTATTAGCCTTGGATATAAAATGAAGAGTTTGACAATTTTCCTTTTAATTGCTTTAACATTTGCTATCATATCCAGAAACAGTGTTTGGGATAGCTTGTATTCTGTATTTGTCAGAATAGCATATCCCAATTACTGAGTTTCTAGCGGTATTTCATTAAAAAAGGTTGCATTGGAAAACAAATAAACTAAAAGTGTATGGAAAAAGAATTTCATTTCTGGTTAGAAGTGTGGTTTGAAAATTGTTGCTCCCACCTGTTAATTAACATATCCCCTTTCTACGAAATCATTTTGAAGATCATTTTTAGGGAAAGTTTCCATACCTGCCATGTCGTTGAGGATGAGCATTGTGGAGATGGATTGTGGAGTTATCTAGATATGTTCTTCTTTAATTTTTTGACGTGATTGTGAAGGGCTTTTTATCTTTGAGTAAAAAGTCTGAATTTGCCCAAAATTCACGAAGTATAGCCGGATAAACTGGTGCATTGACGGTGAGAATGGTATGGTATTTTGATGATGTAAGAACGTCCATGATGGAATGGAAATCTGTATTCTTGTCATGTTTGACAAGATACAATAGGTAGTTATGGGGTGATTTGAGATTGAGGGCCATGAATGAAGGTTATGAGTGAATCTTTTAGAAAATCTTTTGATTGAAAGCGATGATTGTTGATTGCAATTTCGTAGTTTATCTCTTTGTGAGATGCTTTGATTTGAGAAATTTTCAAGGGTAGATGTAAACTCTGTTTGGCAAGGGTTTATATAGGGTTCAGTGAAAAGGGATGCTAAAGTGGCCAACAGTTACTTTTTGAGTGACGTGGTAGGCTTCTATTTGTTCAAAACAAGCAAACATCTATTTTTCATAGAAGTTAAGCCCCATTTAGAAAACCCTTTGATGGTTAAATGAAAGATCTGTTTGGCAAAGGTTTGTTTTAGATTTTGAAAAACTATGTTAACAACAGATGTTAGAATATAAAACAGTGGTTGGTACATCTGTTGACTGTTGTCAACAGATGGATGAAAGCAGATGTTTGAAACCACTATTGGTTATAAACAAGTTTAAGAGAAAAGCAGCGGTTAGAAGAAAAACAGTGGTTTAGTTTGACCTTTATAGTCAAATAGTGGATGATAAATCATTGGTTCTGAGTTGCAAATAGTGCTTGATTGTGGTCAAACAGAGTTTTGAACCACTGAAACAGATGTTTAACTCTTTTGAACAGAGTTCTGTTTTTGGTGATTTTAACGATCTTTTTGTGATATGTAAAAAAAATTTGAAAATTTTAAAACAACATATTGGTGTTTTTATTGAGAAATCTTTTTGTAGATTTGTAGAGTCATATTTTTAGGTTTTTATTCAGGTGGTGATGTGTGCAAAGGAAACCTCTGTTTGCACTTTTAAATTGCCAACAGATGTTCCCTATAGACAGTGGAAATGGGTCAATTTTGCAATGATTCAAAAGCTTTATTTGCTTTGGATTTGGTACTTTCTTCCACTATATCATTCCTTTGTCAATGGTCTTTGGTTATGAGTAGTTTTTGAAATATCTCAAATAGTTGTTGTTGACCCTTTGCAAGTGCTTTTACACTTGGGTCAACAGTTGTTTGACCATTTCCAATGAGCTGATCATATCCATGATGTGACAACCAGTACTTTTGAGGTTAGCATTACTTGTGTTCGCGTCTATAATTTACATTTCTTTATGTGTTACTTTTATACGTTACTTGATGAACATGATTAAACACATGGTCTATGACTCGTAAACCAAACAATTCATATGTATTTAAATATATATTTTCTTTACGAAACGATTAACTCGTTAGCATGGCCCGACCAATGCTCACATCTCCGGCCGAACATCTTATCTAAACCAAGCACCTGACTCAGTAAACGAGACCCGAATCAAACCCGAGGTCACGCTGGGCCTAACGGGCTTGGCGGCCCAACTCGAAACCCGACTCACTCTCATTCACGACCCAACCCATTGTTCCACGCGACCCTTGCACCGCCGACCCAAAACCTCACCTTCTCCTCTTCTTTTGCGACCCAGAAACCCCAGCCAACTCCTGTATGATTTTCAGCCCAGCCCCAATACCTCCCAAACCGCCACCATAAGCCCTATAGGTTACGTATTTTGCATGATTGGGAGGTTAACAAGGATCTCAAAAAACCAATATCACTTCTGCCTCCACCTCTCTCACGCTACTCTCAGCTCTCTCTCGCTCTCCTCTCGGTTTCCGGACGGCGACACCCACAAATCCGCTAGGTAACATCTTGTGCTTTGTGTGTTCATATGTAGTGACGTTTGTACTCATTAGGGCTGCATGAATTCAATGTGATAATGTATGGAATATGCGAGTTTATGTGGGTTGTGATACGTAAATCGGTGATGTGAATATATATGATAAGTGTTTCGTTTGCAAAGTTTTATACATATATTTTCAATGATACGAGTATTAGGTGATGATGTTAGTAGTCACGTGTCGAGTTCATGATCATAGCACTTGGTACATGCGGGTTTACATGGGTTCGGTTAGGCAAAAGAAGTACTTGCACATGATTAGGTTTGTTAAAACTTATGATCTTGTTGATAGTTAATCAAATATGGGTGGGTGTTTCGGATACGGATTTGGATACTTAAACGGATATGCATAATTCTAACATGTTCGAAAAAGAATCTCAAAATTTGTTCAAAACACCTCAGAACCATGTTCAACAAATATATACATAACATAATCAAAGCTTTATCAACAAAAAGAAAGTAAACTTGTTCTAAAATATATTCAAAACACTTCACCACCATGTCTAACATAACAAATCAGTAATCAAAAAATAGAAAAAAAATAGAGTAAATTGCCATTTTTGTCCCTAAGGTTTGTCCAAATTTGTCATTTTAGTTCAAATAGTTTTTTTCTCCTCTGGGTCCCTGACTTTTCCCTTTTGTTGCTATTTTGATCACATTGCCTAACTCCGTCCACAAACCCCATTTTTAACCAAGGGTATTTTAGGGATTTTCAATTTAAATATTTCAAATTGCCATTTTGATCCATTCTTTCAAATTGACTTTTCCCTGGGTGACTGCCCATTAGTAGGTTGGATGACAGGTGGCTTTTGTGTCGGAGATAGTCCATAACCATCGTATCCAGAAGATTGACTTCCATACCCTGGTTGACCAGAACCCTAAGGTGGATAGCTCGGGTTTGAACCAAGTTGCTGACCATAACCAGATTGAGGTGTAGAAGTTGGAAGAGCTTAACTAGCATTATCACCCAGAGCCCCATACCCTGCAGTTTGACCATCGGTTTGACCCGCAGTATTATATCCATGGTTGTAAAACAAGGATTCCAAGGCCGAGTACTCCCTGAGTAGTCGCTACAAGGTAGGTTGCCGAGACGACTTTCTCCAACTCCGCCTAATTACTCGGAATCGATCAAACGCGGTCAAACTCGGCCAAATCAGATCTACTAGGTTTATTCGGATCGAGTTTGACTTAAAAAATAATAAAACATAATTTATATGACTATCATATTAAATAATGTTGGGATTGATCCCTACCAAAGGATCAGATAATAAAAGCCAAAACTGGATCACAGCAGTAGATTCAGAATAAGCAGATGTTTGGTTGCAAGTCTCTCCCCTTGAAAGTGGTTTCAACATCTGCTGACCTCCTATCTGCTGATCATGCAAACTGCTGACCTACAACTGCTGATCAAGACAAAGTCTGATAGAAGAACTAAAGCTCTGCTGCTCAATCTACTGCCTTGGTTCAAGCATTGCTGATCATAACAAGAACTGCTGGGTTCACAGCAGTGGAAGGATGCAGCAGCAATTTGAGTCTGTTTTATGTATTGAAATGTAATATCAGTAGTTAACATAGCAGTGTTTGTATAGATCAGAGGTTAGAGTTTGTTAGGAGGTTAGATGTAACATTTGTGCTTGTAATCATCATGAACAGTTCTATTATCAATAAAATAATGTTATTTGATCCCAATGTTTGTTTGGTTGTGTTTTACATTTTTCATGTTTTAACTTTTGCTCAATTTCAAACTCTACATCGCTTTCTAGAGAATTATACGCAAACTGGTGTGTAAACGTACTCAGTTTAATGCGACAAATACTCCGGAACATCAACATATACTCAACATACCTTAAATAACCTTTACATAACTTAGAAATAAGTTTTGAAGGCTTTGGTATAGCAAAAACAGGTTAATTCGCTTACAGGGACTAAACTTGACAAACTGCGAAAGTATGCCAATTTGAACTGTAACGAACATTCTGGAACATGTCCATAAGTTAAACATACCATAAATATCCTTTACATAGCTTAGAAATAGGCTTTGAGGGGTTTGGTATGCTAAAACAAACTTTTGGATCATTCAGGGGCTAAAAGTGTCAAAAAGTGCACAAGTTTGCACTTTTGCGCCTAACTTACGTTCTGAATACATCCGGACATCCAAAAATTTATGTAAGCACCCTTATATTATGCCTTAGTGTTTGGCATGAGAAAAATCCATTCGTCACGTCATTTGGATCGTCTTTCGCGCTTATGCGCATTCCGTCGTAATTAAGCGAACATCGCGATCGTACGGCCAAACGAACCGACATCCGGAATATTTTTGAGCATATTTCAAGTCCCCTACACTTTAACTTCATCTTAGAGCCTTGAAATGAGGTTAACGGGGCTTAAACGTGCCAAAAATGGGCCAAAATACGTGTTTCTGAAGTGCAGGGACCAAAATTGTAAATTCTGATCTGGGAACCTTAGGCGGGGCGCGTAAGGATTTACCAAATCCTTACGCGGGGCGCGTGAGGGTGTCTGACAGAAAATATTCTGCATTTAATGCAGTTTGGCCTTTCGTTCGATCAAGAGGCAATGCCCTTTCACCTAATCAAGAGCCAAGGGGCAATTTCTGACTTACCACAAGAATTTGACAAGTGTACACTCGAGATCGCGGCACGATATTCGATAAACGATCCTAACGGTTCCACTTTTCCTATAAATACCCCCCCCCCTTTGTGTAAAAACCCACAAGAATCAGATCTAAAGCTCTAAGTTGAAACCATTGTTTCATACCTGAGCTATTTGATCTAGATTAGCACTCGGGGACCCTCCGTAAGTCTTCTTTCGCTCTTTTATTCGCTTTTCGAGTCCGAAAGTCAACGTTTTGTTGAGTTTCTGCATTGACCAGCTTATGGTCGATGCGAAGTTCATGGAACTTCATAACGTGAGCGTGATCACGATGGTTATAGTCCGTAGTGACTATACCTACTGATCACCACGTTATCTAGGCTCAGTAACGAGTCGTAGTTTCGGCCAAAATGTGCATTCTTGCGTATTTTGTAACCAAACTACTCGTGGGCATCAAAGCCGTTTGTTTTGATGTCAAACCTGTTTTCAAACTTAGTTAAGCATGTTCTAACATGCTTAGCTCGTCACGTTTAGTATAGTGCTTATATAGGGTCGTAAGGTAAGCGATCTAAACCATCGCTTATCCTTTCGAACCCGACCCATTTTGTCGGTCATTAGGACCTGACCAAACACATTAGGTGACCATAGCTATAACCTTCCGAGGTTATACCTTGTGGTCACGATGTTAGGCGTTCCATACGCGTTCTACGCGAATGACGCGTTAGGGTGGCATAAGCTACCTCAACGGGTCGTGATGGACCGTAAGCACTTAGGTTAAGTTTCATTTTAGTATGTAGGCTTTGTTAAACCATATTACACGAGTCTCCATACTCGTTTGGTTTTCGAACCCGCGTACTGTCCGATCCTTCCGATTTGGTCCGGTATATTAACATAAGCTACCTATTAGGTGCCGTTGATATTCCGTGATCTTTAGCATTATCTGGTTATTATACAAGGAACTCAAAGCAATCTCAGGTGAGTACATAGAACCCCTCTTTTACTGTTTTCCAAACTGTTTTGGGGTGAAACACATGTGCCTATCTGTTACGTTCATGCTTTCCATGTTTTCACATAATATGCCTGCTATGTTATTAGTACATTATAGTACATGATTTCATTACATTTTATGCTATGTATGCCCATTGTGTGCGTACTTAGTACATTGATTTACATGAACATTTCTGTTGCATATGTTTACTCAGCATATGGACACATTGATTTACATGAACATTTCTGCTTCGTATGTTTACTTAGCATACGTAGTACAATTGTTTACATCACATGCCTTCATTTTGTTATGACATTTGGTTTGTTTAACATGGGACAATACATTCATTAACATTAGCTACGCCGTTCGTTAGTAGGTAGTGGTACCATAGGAATTGACAACTCCCATTCCTGAAGTCCTGGGTTTGATAGGACTGGAAGGAGTGACCGAATTCGATATACATAACTTAGATAAACCTTTAATTTGTTTAAGGGTTTATCGCCACAGTCTCAAGGCTTGGATGTATGCATAGTTTACAATACCACATAAATGTTAATATCAATAGAGCATGCATTTTTCCACAGAACATAACGTTGATTTAAACCACATGTTACTTCAACAACTTGTTTTGTGCATTTTACATATGGTTTAAGTTGATACATTTCGCTTACCATACATGATACATTTTGGGATTACACATTACATGATTTACATTGAACATAAACACGTTGACATTGACATACACATTTGGTGGTTTACATTGAACATAAACATTTGACATGGTTTACACAATAACACATGACATTTGGTTTATACATAAACAATTTACATGATGGATTGGTTTGGGTAAATGGTTCGGGTAACGTGGAGTATATAATATGATGCAAACATGGTGGATACGCCGCTGGTACTTCTTATATATAAATGTTTGTATAATATTACATATCTTAGCGTTATCTAAATCATTTAAGTTTAGACATATAACATTTTATACAAATAACATACTTTTCATGAAACATTGTCTTACAAAACAATTATTATATTCAACTCATTTTACTTGGTTACTCGTTTAACCTTGCACTTATCTATATATATCATTTGATGTTATCGTTTTTCAAATGGTTTACAAAGCAAAACAAATTACAAGGTTCATGACTGACTGTTATTAAACATTTCTTTAAGCTCAAGTCATGAATCCCATTTTCACAAAAACTATATATCTCACACGCATTTTTATGCTGACGTACCTACTTTCACATGTGTTTTCAGGAGCTATTCCATAGGATGATGATCATGATTCTAGGGCGGACCTGTGCCTTAGAGCCTAAAAATGAAGTTTGAACTAGCATCATTATGTTTTGATTTCCGTACTCTCTTTCTAAGACAATGTAACACCTTTGTTTATAAATAAAATACAACTTGTATGCCATGGTTATGAAACAATATAATTCTGTCCACAACAATCCCCGGCGTTTCCGCCGCGGTTGCATGTTATACGCGGCCGGGGTGTGACAGAAGAGTTGGTATCAGAGCCATTGGTTATAGGGAATTAGGTTATTAGTAATGCTTTGACCTAGACTATAACTTTCTAGGACCCTAACACAAGTTATCTTGTGTTTAGAGTTTAAAACATGCACATCACCTATCCTTAGGTGATAACCACAACGGGAACTTCGGTTCCGAATCCGCTTTGAAAACTAATCATCTGTTCTAGGATGATTGATTACTAGGTTTTGAACCCTCTATTGTAAGGTTTTGAACCCTCTGTTATAAGGTTTTGAACCCCTTTTCAAAAATCCCGTCAAAGTGTTGGGTTAATAGTGTGAACACGTGCGAACTGGAAGGGTGAATGCCTGTACCCTGAGTTTTCTGTCTAAAGCTAGAGTGTTCGTACAAATCCACATAATCGGACCAGTCACTCTTACCTGGGAACTCTTGGGGTGAGTGTTCACTTATAGGCGAGCATGTCTTCGCGATACACTAATTCTGACCCATTTACTTTGACTAGACATTTCATATCGCTTGTTTGCATTGCGATGCATAACCACCATCTTTGCTTTTATTGATTCTGTTTCATCTCATTCTCTACACCCAATCATCTCACTCGTTTCCTTTCATGTTTTCCTCTTCCAGAATGCCTCCTCGACGTGAACACCAAATAGCGACTGCTGAACTAGCAGAAATTATTGCGCAGCAGATGGCTGCTCAATTCCCAAATCTCTTTACTCAATGGAACCAGGCCAACAACAACAACAATGGTACATGCAAATACAAAGATTTTAACTCGGCTAAGCCACTCAAGTTTAGTGGTTCTGAGGGAGCAACTGGGCTTCTTCAGTGGTTCGAGAGCATCGAGAACACTTTCCGTCATGTTCAGTGTCCCGACAATCGCAAGGTCGAGTTTTCTTCGAGTGTGTTTCAGAAGAGGGCTCTTACATGGTGGAATGGGGTAATGAGAGACCGTGGTGCAGAAGTTGCTCTAGCACAGACGTGGGCTGAACTGAGAGCCCTTATGATGAGGGAGTTTTGTCCTCGTCATGAGCAACGAGCGTTGGAGAAAGAGTTTGATGATTTGAAACAGGATAGTGGTGAGCACAGGGCTTATACTGACAGGTTTGAGGAGTTGAGTCTGCTTTGCCCGACTATGGTTGCCCCACTCGACAAGGCTATCGAAAGGTACATCGACGGCCTGCCTGACTCAGTACAAGACATCCTTACTGGTAGCAACCCTACCACACTCCGTCAGGCAATCGAGTTATCGGCGACGTTGACTGAGTCGCAGATCCGAAAGAATAAACTACACAGGAAGGGTGACAAGGGCAAGAAGCAGTCGGCTGACAAGGAGGATAGTAAGAAAGGTCAGAACAAAAAGGGAAAGGACTCTGGTTCCTCAAGGGGGTCAAGGAAGCGTAAGGCTTCCCAAAATTTTGCTGTGACTGCCCAAGCTAACCAGGCAGCTCCCAACCAGCCTCCAGCAAAGAAACCTTACTCAGGAAGTGCACCTTTGTGCAATCAATGCAACAGTCACCATCAGCCGCAATATCAGTGTCGTTTCTGTACTAACTGTGGGAAATCAGGTCATCTTGCCATTGTTTGTCGGTTTGCTCAGAACCGCGCAGTACAGAACCCTACTCCACAAGTCGCTCAACAACAGGGTCAGGTTGCACGACCAAACTACCCACCAGGTGCTTGTTATAACTGTGGGGATCTGACCCACTACAGAAATCGGTGTCCAAGACTAGTCAACCAGGACCAGAATGCAAACCAGAATCCGGCACCGGCTCGAGGTCGAGTCTTCAACATGAATGCACAAGAAGCACAAGCAGACAACGAGGTGGTGAACGGTACGTTCTTTATTAATAATCAGCCAGCATCTGTTCTTTTTGATTCGGGTGCCGACAAGAGCTTTGTGTCATTGTCTTTTGAGACAATGCTTCGCGTGTCTAGAACGAAACTAGGTAAACCTTTGACAGTAGAGGTTGCCAGTGGTGAACCCATTGTTCTTAATTCCGTTCTACGCAACTGCCAGTTAAACCTTAACGACCATATTTTTCCTATTGACCTCACGCCAATACAACTTGGAAGCTTCGACGTTATAGTGGGAATGGATTGGTTATCCAAGCATCACGCAGAGATAATTTGTTCTGAGAAGATTATTCGTGTACCGCTGTCAACAGGCGAGATCCTGCAGGTTCGTGGTGAGAAGCCTGCCGGTGGTCTCAAACTCATGTCCTGTTTTAAAGCACGGAAGTATCTGCGAAAGCACTATGTGGCTTCCTTAGCACATGTTACAGCAGATAAAGGCAAGGGTAAGTCTATTTCAGATATTCCTGTCGTTCGGGATTATTCCGAAATATTCCCTGAAGACTTACCTGGTCTACCTCCAGCACGCCAAGTCGAGTTCCGTATTGATCTCGTACCTGGTGCAAATCCCGTTGCCAGAGCTCCATATCGTCTTGCACCGTCCGAGATGCAAGAGTTGTCTAAACAGCTGCAGGAACTCTCCGACAAAGGTTTTATCCGTCCTAGCTTTTCACCTTGGGGTGCTCCCGTTCTCTTTGTAAAGAAGAAGGATGGATCTTTTAGGATGTGTATCGATTATCGTGAGCTTAACAAGCTTACCATCAAAAATCGATATCCCCTACCTCGCATTGATGATCTCTTCGATCAATTACAAGGCGCATCTTACTTTTCAAAGATTGATCTACGATCTGGATATCATCAGCTTCGTGTACATGAAGAAGACATTCCCAAGACAGCGTTCCGTACTCGTTATGGACATTACGAGTTCACAGTCATGCCATTCGGTTTGACTAATGCTCCTGCTGTTTTCATGGACTTAATGAATAGGGTCTGCAAGCCTTATTTAGATAAGTTCATCATCGTTTTCATTGACGACATTTTGATATATTCTAAGACGCGAGCTGATCATGAGCAACATCTTTGTCTTACATTGGAACTCCTAAAGAAAGAACAACTTTTCGCCAAATTCTCCAAGTGTGAATTCTGGCTTAAAGAGGTTCAATTTTTAGGACATATTGTCAACAAACAAGGTATTCATGTAGATCCCTCCAAGATCAGCGCGATTAAGGATTGGGATACACCTACTACCCCTACTGAAGTTCGTTCTTTTCTTGGTCTAGCGGGTTATTACCGCCGCTTCATTGAAAACTTCTCAAAGATTGTAGTTCCTCTAACTGCTCTAACTCAGAAGAACAAGCCATTTGATTGGGGAGTCAAACAAGAGGAAGCGTTTCAGACTTTAAAACAAAAGCTTTGCGACGCACCTGTCCTAACATTGCCTGAGGGCAATGATGATTTCGTCGTTTATTGTGACGCATCTAAATTAGGTCTCGGCTGCGTCCTAATGCAAAGAAACAAAGTCATAGTATACGCATCAAGGCAGTTGAAGATACATGAGAAAAACTACACCACTCATGATCTTGAGTTGGGTGCAGTTGTCTTCGCTCTTAAAATTTGGAGACACTACTTGTATGGTACAAAATGTGTGGTTTTCACTGACCACAAGAGTCTTCAACACATCTTCAACCATAAAGAACTCAACATGAGGCAAAGACGTTGGGTTGAACTCCTAAACGACTACGACTGCGAGATTCGCTACCATCCTGGTAAGGCGAATGTCGTAGCCGATGCATTGAGTCGCAAGGTACGTACTAAGCTTCATTGTGTACGTGTCCAATCTGTTATTCAAACCGATATCCAAGCCCGTATATCTCAGGCTCAACAAGCTTGTGTTTCACAAGGTTTGATGGATAAGGAATTTCCTTATCACATAACTCCTGCCCTAGAACTGAAGGACAATGGATCATATTATTTCATGGACCGCTTGTGGGTCCCAAGCCAAGATAATCTTCGTACTTCGCTTATGGATGAAGCCCATAAGTCTCGTTATTCCATTCATCCTGGCTCAGATAAGATGTATAAGGATCTTCGTATTCAGTATTGGTGGCCTGGTATGAAGAAAGACATTGCCTTATATGTATCAAAATGCCTTACTTGTCTTAAAGTTAAGGCTGAGCACCAGCGTCCTTCTGGTTTATTAGAGCAACCAGAGATCCCAGTTTGGAAATGGGAAAACATTACTATGGATCTCATTACTAAACTCCCGCGCACAAAGAAAGGTCACGATGCCATCTGGGTAATCGTTGATCGTCTTACTAAATCAGCGCATTTCTTGCCAATCCGTGAGGATTATTCGGCTGACAAACTTGCTCAAATCTACGTGGATGAAATTGTAGCTAGACATGGTGTTCCTTTGAGCATCATTTCTGACAGAGATGCTCGTTTCACTTCTCATTTTTGGAGAACCATGCAATCTGCTATGGGGTCTCAACTTAATCTGAGCACAACTTATCATCCACAAACGGATGGTCAATCTGAAAGAACAATCCAGACACTGGAGGATATGCTTAGAGCTTGTGTGATCGAATTTGGTGGTAGTTGGGATTCACATCTTCCGTTGATTGAATTCTCCTACAACAACAGTTATCACTCCAGCATCAACATGGCTCCTTTCGAGGCTCTCTATGGTCGAAAATGTCGTTCACCAGTCTGCTGGAATGAGATCGGTGAGGCTCAGCTTACTGGACCTGCCATCATTCTAGAGACAACAGAAAAGGTAAAGAAAGTACGTGATAACCTTCAGACAGCTAGAAGCCGTCAGAAGAATTACGCGGACCTAAAACGCAAACCCTTGGATTTTCAAGTCGGTGATCGTGTATTACATAAGGTCTCACCTTGGAAAGGTGTGATCAGATTTGGAAAGAAAGGAAAACTTGCACCTAGATATGTTGGACCATTCAAGATCGTCGAAAGAATCGGTAAGGTAGCCTACAGACTTGAGTTACCTCCTGAACTTGGAAATGTTCATCCAACCTTTCACGTGTCCAATCTCAAGAGGTGTTTAGCTGATGAAAACCTCCACATACCGCTTGACGAAATTCGTGTTGATAAAACACTGAAGTTTGTTGAGAAACCGGTAGAAATCATGGAACGTGAAGTCAAGTGGCTTAAACGCAAGCGCATTCCTTTGGTCAAGGTTCATTGGGAATCTAAACGTGGACCCGAGTTTACTTGGGAACGCGAAGATCAAATGAAGGCAAAATATTCGCATCTCTTTCCACGAGTCTCCTCTAAATAAATTTCGGGACGAAATTTCCACAAGTAGGGGAGACTGTAACATTTGTGCTTGTAATCATCATGAACAGTTCTATTATCAATAAAATAATGTTATTTGATCCCAATGTTTGTTTGGTTGTGTTTTACATTTTTCATGTTTTAACTTTTGCTCAATTTCAAACTCTACATCGCTTTCTAGAGAATTATACGCAAACTGGTGCGTAAACGTACTCAGTTTAATGCGACAAATACTCCGGAACATCAACATATACTCAACATACCTTAAATAACTTTTACATAACTTAGAAATAAGTTTTGAAGGCTTTGGTATAGCAAAAACAGGTTAATTCGCTTACAGGGACTAAACTTGACAAACTACGAAAGTATGCCAATTTGAACTGTAACGAACATTCTGGAACATGTCCATAAGTTAAACATACCATAAATATCCTTTACATAGCTTAGAAATAAGCTTTGAGGGGTTTGGTATGCTAAAACAAACTTTTGGATCATTCAGGGGCTAAAAGTGTCAAAAAGTGCACAAGTTTGCACTTTTGCGCATAACTTACGTTCTGAATACATCCGGACATCCAAAAATTTATGTAAGCACCCTTATATTATGCCTTAGTGTTTGGCATGAGAAAAATCCATTCGTCGCTTCATTTGGATCGTCTTTCGCGCTTATGCGCATTCCGTCGTAATTAAGCGAACATCGCGATCGTACGGCCAAACGAACCGACATCCGGAATATTTTTGAGCATATTTCAAGTCCCCTACACTTTAACTTCATCTTAGAGCCTTGAAATGAGGTTAACGGGGCTTAAACGTGCCAAAAATGGGCCAAAATACGTGTTTCTGAAGTGCAGGGACCAAAATTGTAAATTCTGATCTGGGAACCTTAGGCGGGGCGCGTAAGGATTTACCAAATCCTTACGCGGGGCGCGTGAGGGTGTCTGACAGAAAATATTCTGCATTTAATGCAGTTTGGCCTTTCGTTCGATCAAGAGGCAATGCCCTTTCACCTAATCAAGAGCCAAGGGGCAATTTCTGACTTACCACAAGAATTTGACAAGTGTACACTCGAGATCGCGGCACGATATTCGATAAACGATCCTAACGGTTCCACTTTTCCTATAAATACCCCCCCCCCCTTTTGTGTAAAAACCCACAAGAATCAGATCTAAAGCTCTAAGTTGAAACCATTGTTTCATACCTGAGCTATTTGATCTAGATTAGCACTCGGGGACCCTCCGTAAGTCTTCTTTCGCTCTTTTATTCGCTTTTCGAGTCCGAAAGTCAACGTTTTGTTGACTTTCTGCATTGACCAGCTTATGGTCGATGCGAAGTTCATGGAACTTCATAACGTGAGCGTGATCACGATGGTTATAGTCCGTAGTGACTATACCTACTGATCACCACGTTATCTAGGCTCAGTAACGAGTCGTAGTTTCGGCCAAAATGTGCATTCTTGCGTATTTTGTAACCAAACTACTCGTGGGCATCAAAGCCGTTTGTTTTGATGTCAAACCTGTTTTCAAACTTAGTTAAGCATGTTCTAACATGCTTAGCTCGTCACGTTTAGTATAGTGCTTATATAGGGTCGTAAGGTAAGCGATCTAAACCATCGCTTATCCTTTCGAACCCGACCCATTTGGTCGGTCATTAGGACCTGACCAAACACATTAGGTGACCATAGCTATAACCTTCCGAGGTTATACCTTGTGGTCACGATGTTAGGCGTTCCATACGCGTTCTACGCGAATGACGCGTTAGGGTGGCATAAGCTACCTCAACGGGTCGTGATGGACCGTAAGCACTTAGGTTAAGTTTCATTTTAGTATGTAGGCTTTGTTAAACCATATTACACGAGTCTCCATACTCGTTTGGTTTTCGAACCCGCGTACTGTCCGATCCTTCCGATTTGGTCCGGTATATTAACATAAGCTACCTATTAGGTGCCGTTGATATTCCGTGATCTTTAGCATTATCTGGTTATTATACAAGGAACTCAAAGCAATCTCAGGTGAGTACATAGAACCCCTCTTTTACTGTTTTCCAAACTGTTTTGGGGTGAAACACATGTGCCTATCTGTTACGTTCATGCTTTCCATGTTTTCACATAATATGCCTGCTATGTTATTAGTACATTATAGTACATGATTTCATTACATTTTATGCTATGTATGCCCATTGTGTGCGTACTTAGTACATTGATTTACATGAACATTTCTGTTGCATATGTTTACTCAGCATATGGACACATTGATTTACATGAACATTTCTGCTTCGTATGTTTACTTAGCATACGTAGTACAATTGTTTACATCACATGCCTTCATTTTGTTATGACATTTGGTTTGTTTAACATAGGACAATACATTCATTAACATTAGCTACGCCGTTCGTTAGTAGGTAGTGGTACCATAGGAATTGACAACTCCCATTCCTGAAGTCCTGGGTTTGATAGGACTGGAAGGAGTGACCGAATTCGATATACATAACTTAGATAAACCTTTAATTTGTTTAAGGGTTTATCGCCACAGTCTCAAGGCTTGGATGTATGCATAGTTTACAATACCACATAAATGTTAATATCAATAGAGCATGCATTTTTCCACAGAACATAACGTTGATTTAAACCACGTGTTACTTCAACGACTTGTTTTGTGCATTTTACATATGGTTTAAGTTGATACATTTCGCTTACCATACATGATACATTTTGGGATTACACATTACATGATTTACATTGAACATAAACACGTTGACATTGACATACACATTTGGTGGTTTACATTGAACATAAACATTTGACATGGTTTACACAATAACACATGACATTTGGTTTATACATAAACAATTTACATGATGGATTGGTTTGGGTAAATGGTTCGGGTAACGTGGAGTATATAATATGATGCAAACATGGTGGATACGCCGCTGGTACTTCTTATATATAAATGTTTGTATAATATTACATATCTTAGCGTTATCTAAATCATTTAAGTTTAGACATATAACATTTTATACAAATAACATACTTTTCATGAAACATTGACTTACAAAACAACTTATTATATTCAACTCATTTTACTTGGTTACTCGTTTAACCTTGCACTTATCTATATATATCATTTGATGTTATCGTTTTTCAAATGGTTTACAAAGCAAAACAAATTACAAGGTTCATGACTGACTGTTATTAAACATTTCTTTAAGCTCAAGTCATGAATCCCATTTTCACAAAAACTATATATCTCACAGGCATTTTTATGCTGACGTACCTACATTCACATGTGTTTTCAGGAGCTATTCCATAGGATGATGATCATGATTCTAGGGCGGACCTGTGCCTTAGAGCCTAAAAATGAAGTTTGAACTAGCATAATTATGTTTTGATTTCCGTACTCTCTTTCTAAGACAATGTAACACCTTTGTTTATAAATAAAATACAACTTGTATGCCATGGTTATGAAACAATATAATTCTGTCCACAACAATCCCCGGCGTTTCCGCCGCGGTTGCATGTTATACGCGGCCGGGGTGTGACATTAGATGTCACTTTCATGGTGACGTCAGCTTTGATGCTCAGTGGTTTGCAAGTGCCTATAAATAGAACAGTACTATGTACTGTTCTGTTTAGCTCTTTCACCATCTTCTTTCTGCACGAACAAACACTGAGCTCGGGCTGAGGGGGAGTTTGCATATCATACACGCATTGTAATCAGAGTTTAAAAATAAATTTAATCATTTGATTTAGTGGTTGAAAATGTATGATTGATAGCATTTCTTCTGTTTGATTGTGAAAAGTTTGCTTCCATTAATTTCCGCTGCACTACTCTTCCATCTGTTCATTTAAATTCAAACACAAATCACAATCAATCCAAACTCAGATCCTAACAATTGGTATCAGAGCCTGGACAGTCAGACTTGATCTAACAATCATTTTGACGTAAATAGTTCAGCTCGAAATTGTTGATACTGATCGTTTGTTCGTTGTGTTGAAAAACAGAGTAAAGTTTAATCACCGATAAAGTTGATTAATCATAGCCTCTACACTCCCCAACGAAATCTATGCTGGATTGTTACATTGTAACAGTGCAAAAGAATTGTGGGATGCATTGAAGGAACAGTTCGGAGGAAGGGAGGAGGTTATCGAAAACAATAGGGAAATTCTGAATCAGCAGTATGAAATGTTTTGTCACATCAAAGGGGAGTCACTAACCCAACAATTTGAACGTTTTAGTTGTCTCATCAGTGAACTAAGGCTTATTAAGGTTACATTTCCGAATGCAACCCAAAATAGCAGGTTCCTTAGATCACTGCCAGAAAAATGGGACACAATTGCTTTTGTCACCAGGAATTCAGCTGAATTCAAAGATCTGACCCTGACCCAACTCCATGGTAGACTCCTAACCTATGAAAGGGAGTTGAACCAAAAAAGGAGGTTGCAAGAGTCTGTAAAGTTGCTGATCACTACTCATTCGGCAGCACAGCTCTGCTTGGTCAGGAAGAATCTGGCAGTAGCAGTAAGGATCAGAGTTATGATCACTTTATTGACATAACTGATGGGGGTAACTTTGCCAACTCTGATTCTCACTCTACAAATTATGCTTTCACAGCAAATACTGAAAACCAGATGTCAGATAATTTGTGTTTTGAGCTGAATGATCTGCAACATTTTGATCCCACTGACTTAGAAGAGATGGACATCTTGCATCAGTTGGCCTTGCTTAGTGTAAGAACAAGCAAGTTCTACAAAAGAACAGGGAGAAAATTTCCAGGGCTTCATGGAAATTTAAGGGTGGGGTTGGATAAGTCGAAAATCAAGTGTTACAAGTGTAGTAGGCTAGGTCACTTTGCTAGAGAATGTAGGAGTCAAACTACTGGTCCCATAATAACTCACCCTAGCACAAACCCTAGACCACAACAACAAAACACTATGCACTATACCCAATATGCCCCTGCAGCACATGTTAACACTACTCATTATGCTGCAACCCCTGTGCCAGTGCATTATGTTCAAACCACTGTTCCACAAATTCAGTATGTTCAAGCCCCTGTTCCTCAAGCACAAGTGCAACCTGTTGCACCTCAAACAGCTGCTCTAACTGTGACACAACCAGATCAGCAAAGCTTTTTCACACAAGGCTTTGTTGATTGGAGCAGCATGCCTGATGAACTTGGTGATGAAAATTTTGCTCTATATGCTTCTAATGATGCTTTTAATGATGAATACTGTTTGATGGCATTAGAGTCAATACTAGAAGGGGATGAAGCTGAAGGTGAACAGCTAAGTGCTAAAACAGTGGATGAAGTTGCTGAAGCAGTGGTTACTACAGTTGCTGGTGAACTACTGCTGGAAGAAAGTTCAGAAACCCTGATTGAACCACTGACTGACCCTTGGTCCAAAGAAGACAAGGAAAAAGAAAAGTTGAGGAAAGCTGGTGATGTAGAAGAGAGAGCTGATGAAGAAGATAATAATCAATGTGATTGTGCCATGATGGCTGCTGCTAAGGTATCACCTCAAGTTCTTGAAAAACTGTGTTCAGACAACTGTGTTATTGCATTTGCTAACATTAAAGAGGTGAATGAAAACCTTAGAGATAAAATCTTGTCTGATGAGGTCAAATTTGAAAAGTCATTGAAAGAACTTAGAAACAAATTGGCTGAAAAAGATAAAGAGATCAGCAGCTTGAAAGAAGAACAAAGCATAACCAAAACTCAACTCCAAACTATGGTAGAAAAATACCAAGTTTGCAAAAAGGAGTTAGAGTCTACCCAGGTCACTTGTGAAAGATGGGTAGAGTCCTGCAATGGGTATGAGGTTATGCTTGAGAAACAGCTTAAAAGCAATGTCAAGTTTGGTATAGGTCATAGAAAATATGATGAGATTGCAAGCACTGCTGCAATGCAAGTTGTTTCTTCTGAAATCATACCAACCAACAAAAATGGCCAAGAGGTTAAAATAACCGACAAACTTGGTAACAAAATTACTCTGGAAAGATCTGTGGGATCCTCAACTTTTGAGGAAATTGAGAAATACCAATTTAAACCCACATGGTCTGATGAGTGTGATATCCTTGAAAATTTTAAACCAATGGATTTCACAACCACTGATGGTGTAAAAGCTCTAAAAGCAAGAGTCATTCCTATCAAAGATATCCCAACAGAGGTTCAAAACTCTGTTGCAAAGGAATCGGAGAAAAGGAAGAAAAAAGAAAAGATCAAAAACTTGTTTTGTGAATTCTGTAAAAAGAAGAATCATCTAACAAAAGATTGTTTTCATCTAAAAGCATGTGATATAAACAAAACAAGCATCATTTTACCTGCTGCAAGCTGCACCATCTGTGGTAAAGATAATCACAAAACTCAGGCATGTGTGTATCTCAAAAACTTTGACATAAAAAAGAATGAATACACTGCAAAAACATCCTTGAGTCCATCAACATCATCTGTCAAGTTCACCAAGAACAACCACTGTTTGTCCCTGTCCAAACAGCTGTCTCAAAACAGCTGAACCAAAAGTCTGTCCAAAGAGATGTACAGGTGACTGATGCACCCCCTGCCAATCAATTCAGAAAAGGCAAGGAAAAAGCATCATACCAAAGGATTCCACATGTTTATGAGGCTTACAAAAAGCCCTCTAAACCAAAAGTGAACAGACATCCTTTTGGTTATCAACAGATGATGGGTCAAGACCCCCAACAGTGGTTAGAGAGAAACATTTCCAAAAATGTTCAAACCCCTGAGCTAACCATTGTCCATGCATCTGCCTCCATTCCAGTCACTGTTGAGACCCCATCCAAAGCTCTGTTGGCTTTGGAGACCTCTAAGAACTAATCTGTTTACTTCATGTGCAGGGAGCTTCTGCATGCTTAGATAGTCTTTGGTATGTAGATAGTGGAGGCTCCAGGAACATGACAGGATGTAAAGCCCTTCTTCAAGATTTCAAAATTCATGGAGGGGGTGATATATCCTTTGGTAATAATAGTAAGGGAAAAGTTCTGGGGTCTGGTACAATAAAGTCTGGGAATGTAAAATTTGAAAATGTCAATCTTATTGATAATCTGAAATTCAACCTCCTGAGTGTGTCTTAAATGAGTGATAAAGGGTTTGGATCATTCTTCACAAAGGATTGTTGTAGGATTATTGGACCAGAAATGGTTAGTAAGATTGAAGCAATAATCAAGAAAGGCTCAACAAAACTTGTTGCTCAAAGAAGTGGCAATGTTTATGTTGTTGACATGTCAAGAGAGTGTCCCAGAGCTGATGCATGTCTGTTCTCAGCTGCCTCTAACAAAGAGACAGAGCTATGGCACAAAAGACTGGGACACACAAATCTCAAAACAATAAATGAAATTTCAAAAAATGGCTTAGTAAGAGGCATACCACAAAAAATGTTTTCATGTCCTGAACACTGTGTTTCCTTTTTAAAAGGAAAACAACACAAGAGCTCTTATAAGTCCATTGAAGAGTCCAAAACAACCCAGTGTTTGCAAATGCTGCACATGGATTTGTTTGGCCTAGTGCAAGTCATGAGTCTCAAAAAGAAAAGATATTGTTTGGTTATTGTTGATGACTTCTCTAGGTTTACATGGACCTTCTTTTTACACTCAAAAGATGAGACTGCAGGAATTTTGCAAGACTTTGTGATACAGGTTGAAAAGCAATTTGACCTTCCAGAAAAAGTCTTCAGGAGTGACAATGGCACAGAATTCAAAAATAAGGAGTTGGATGCCTTCTGTGTGAAGAAAGGAATTGTAAGGCAGTACAGCATTCCTAGAACACCAGAACAAAATGGGGTTGTTGAAAGAAAGAACAGAACATTGATTGAGGCTGCAAGAACCATGCTTGCAGATTCAGGTTTGCCATTAACTTTTTGGGCAGAGGCAGTAAACACTGCTTGCTATGTCCAAAACAGAGTTTTGATCAACCCCAGGCACAAAAAGACTGCTTATGAAATTCTGTATAAAATAAAGCCATTAGTCTCATATTTCAAAGTTTTTGGTTGCCCCTGTTTCATTTTGAACTTAAAAGATTCTATCTCAAAATTTGCAGCCAAAATTAATATGGGATATCACTTGGGATACTCAACCACTGCTAAGGCCTACAAAGTGTTTAATACACGGACCAAAGCAGTTGAAGAGACCTTGAATGTAAAGTTCAATGAACTTTCATCAATGAAAATCCCTGCAAATCCTGCAGAATTGTTTGATCTTGAAAAATTCACTTTTGAAAACACTGCTGTCAAGACTAACACTGCAGGTCCATCAGAGGATTCTTCACCAGACTATGGATACGAAATCATCATTCCTCAAAAGTCTGCTTCAACAGGGAGAGCATCAGTTGTTCAAAACAGTTGTGAAAGCTCAACCACTGCTACCTCAACAGTTGTTGACCAAAGTAGCCCCTTAACCCCTGCTTCCACCTCATCAAACACTGCTGACAAAAGTCCTCAAACAGTGGATCAAAGTCAGCAGGTGTCCACACCTTTACCTCCAATGCCTCCACCTTTTGAAGCCACTGCTGGGTCATCAAAGTCACCAGCAGTGGTTAGCTCAGATGATACACATCTGCAGCCTTCACCACAAAATGCCATCATTCCATACCAAGGAGAGCTAATCTTCTTGAAATCTCATCCACCAGATCAAATCATTGGTAACATCAATGAAGGGGTGCTCACAAGAAAGCAGTCCCAAAACATTTGTCTTTTTGCTGGCTTCCTATCACTCCATCAGCCAGTCAAGTACCAAGAGGCACTGAAAGACAACAGCTGGGTAGAAGCCATGCAAGAAGAGCTCCAACAGTTCAGAAGACAACAAGTATGGGAGCTTGTACCACTGCCAGAGAATGTAAGTCCTATTGGCACAAAGTGGGTCTTCAAAAACAGAACTGATGAAAGGGGTATTGTTGTCAAGAATAAAGCCAGGCTTGTGGTTCAAGGCTACAGACAAGAGGAGGGTATTGACTATGATGAAACATTTGCCCCGGTAGCACGACTTGAAGCTATCAGACTCTTTCTGGCCTTTGCTGTCAACCACAACATCAAGGTGTATCAAATGGATATCAAATGTGCTTTCCTCTATGGTAAAATTCAAGAAGAGGTATATGTCTGTCAACCTCCAGGTTTTGAGGATCCATTTTATCCAGATCACGTCTACAGGCTAAATAAAGCTTTGTATGGCTTGAAACAAGCACCTAGAGCCTGGTATGAAACTCTTTCCACCTTTTTACTTTCCATTGGTTTTACCAGAGGCAGGATTGATAAAACACGGTTTTTAAAATGGAGAGGAAAGGATTTGATGATTGTCCAGATTTATGTGGATGACATCATTTTTGGAAGCACATGCAATAAAATGTGTGAGGAGTTCAGGCAACTCATGACAACTGAGTTTGAAATGAGTGCAATGGGTGAACTTCAATGCTTTCTTGGTCTCCAAGTAAGGCAGCTGCAAAATGGTACTTTCATCCATCAAGGCAAATATGCCAAAGAGCTTTTAAAGAAATTTGATATGGATGATTGTAAGCCATGTAGTACACCCATTGCAACCAATAAATTGGTCATGTCTGAAGAAAAGGATGATTTGGTTGATCAGACTTTATATAGAAGCATGATTGGGTCTTTATTGTACCTAACTGCATCTAGACCAGATATCATGTTTGCGACATGTGTCTGTGCAAGATCCCAATCAGCCCATAGAAAGTCAAACCTTATTGTTGTAAAAAGGATATTCAGATACCTCAAAGGTGCTCCCACACTTGGTATCTGGTATCCAGCTGATGGTAAAATTGAGCTTTTTGGTTTCTCAGATAGTGACTTTGCTGGATGTGATAAAACAAGGAAGTCCACCTCAGGAGGGTGCCAATTCCTAGGCAATTGCTTAGTGTCTTGGCAAAGCAAAAAGCAAGCAGCTGTTTCCACATCCACTGCTGAGGCAGAATACATAGCTGCTGCAAGCTGTACAGCCCAACTGCTATGGCTTCAAAATCAGCTACTGGATTTTGGTATCACTGCCTTGAAGACACCACTTGTGTTGGACAGCCAGGCAGCAGAAATATCATCAAAAATCCAGTTTCCCATTCAACCACCAAACATATCGACATCAGACATCACTTTGTGAGGGATTGCTATGAAAAAGGTTTGATTTCTCTTCATCATGTTCCAACTAAGGATCAGCTGGCAGATGTGCTAACCAAAGCATTAGACACATCCACCTTTGAAAGCTTGATCTCTAGGATTGGCATGCTAAACATGGAATAACAGGCAAAATCCTGTTTTTCCATGAATAAAAGCATTAAAATGTTTTCAGAAAATCAAAAAATCTATCCTTAAAAATAGCTAAAATGAATTTTTCATTAAAATCCTAAAAGTCTGCCATAACCACTGATGGGTTCAAAAAGTCTGTGCTTCTACAAAAAGTCTGTCCACTGCTGAAAGTCATCCCCTGCTCTTATTTTCTTTGGTTACCCAGTGATGGTCAAAATCAGTTGTGCATCCACTGCTGAGCTATCTACTGATGGTAAAAAGTATCCATTGTCCTCCATTATCATTACAACTGTTGTTCTCACTAGTTGTTTTCACAACCTGTACTGTTTAAAAGTACTGTCCTTCACTTCACCAAGGGATGGCATGTGGGCAGTACTTAGGGGTCAGACCTTTTGTAACTGCCGCCACGTCAGCATTCACTCTTCCTCTATAAAACCCCCTTTCAACACCCAAACAGGGTTTCACTGTCGGATTGAATTCTCAAAAATTCTCTTCTCAAAGCAGTTTCCATCACATTTCGTCAAATCTCTCCACAATCTCATCTTCGATTCTCATCTTCAAAATGACAAAATCGAAATCATCTGCAAAAGCTTCAAAAGGGGCCTCTCAAAAGGCTACCACCACCGACATCCCACACAAACCATCTGATAATCTACTGGGTCTTCTCACAAAACCCGGCAACATCGATACATTTGATTCCATCCTCGACATACTCAACGCCTCAAAGTACAAAACTTTGTTGACCGCAAATGCACCCATTTACCTGCAAACTCAGAGAGAGTTTTGGAAAAATTGCATCCTTAAAAAACAAGGAGAAGATATCAGAGCCATTAACTCTACTCTGCAGAAGAAAGCAGTCCGAATAACACCGCAATCAATATCTGAGGTCTTTCAGCTCGCTGACCAGGAAGGTAAAGATTCTTTCCCTAAAAACGAGTTAAAAACTGACTTCATTGAGAGAGGGTATGCAGACACAATGAAGAGGGATACCTTACAAAAAGGTTTCTTCCCTTCTGCAACCAGATTTTTATTTCATACCCTTCTCATGTGTGTTTCAAACAAAACCACCTCCTTTAATGAAATACCATTGAAAATTCAAAACTTGGGGTATGCTATTTTACAAGAAGAAAATCTTAACGATTCCAAGGTAATTTACAATGATTTGGTTAAAAATGTTGAAACAAAATATTTCTTACTGTTTCCAAGATTCTTAAGCTATTATTTTGAGAAAACATTCAGTAAGGATGATATTGCGGTAATAAACCAAGGTGAACCTTTTCAAATAAACAGCTTAACTGCTGAAACATTTTCAAGAATGTTAACGCCTTGTAAAACACAAGCAGAGGTGCCTGAGCAGACTTTAGCAGCAAACACTGCTCCTCAGGTATCTGCTGCTGAGCCCACTGCTCAAGGTGATCAAGGCAGCCAAACAACTGTCTTGAAACCCACACCTAAAATCACTAAAAAGCCACAGAAAAAGAAAAATCAAAAACCCCCCAAACCCATCAAAAAGGCAACTCTGAAGGATGAGATACCAGAGCAACTGCCTGTGATTACACAAAAATCACAACAAACCACTGCTGCTACTTCCTCAAAGCAATTGGTAGAAATATCTCAACCCATATTGTATAACCACTAGATTATTCGTAACCATATGTGTTCTTCACAATCCGAGAACAGTAGTAAGTATAAGTTCACGTAGGTCTTACATGAGTATCCTTCACATCCGAGGATAGTAATTAAGTATAAGTATCCTTCACAACCGAGGATAGTAATATGTATAGGTATCCTTCACAACCGAGGATAGTAATATGTATAAGTATCCTTCACAACCGAGGATAGTAGTAAGTATATGTGTACGTAGTTTGCACGTATGTGTCCTGCACAACCGAGGACGATGGTATCGTAGTCTAGTAATAGTGTAAGTACAGTTCTATTCAATCTCAATCCTTCAATCCCAATTCCCGTGCCCTGGGAATCCCATGCCTTAGTAAGGGTGTGAACTCACCTTGGTTTGCTCGGTATGCTATGCTCTAGAGTTTAACAGATTGTCTAAGTCCGTTACACACGACCTAGGATATGTTGCATATGATACGACGTAAGTGTTTGCATCAAATTAGGGTTTACAAGTTTATGATATCAAGCAGTTGTGATCCGTGTGGTATTTGTGCATAAAATGACATGATAATGGTTGTTCGTGTATATGGTATCATTCAGTAAAGTAAAGTATCATATTGTTCCTCATACAGGTTACTGGACTTGACATCACAAACACAGTCTTTTCAAATGTAAGCAGAACTCAGGGCATGCAATCGTCACTATGATTTAAATCATATATTCAATCACAATTCAGACAGTTCATTAATAAACATCGGACTTTGCATGAATAAATTAAACTCAGACATCATGTATAAAACGTACAAACTTCTGACCAAAGGTATACGTAACATGCCTAGAGTTCGGACCTGACAGTATCAATACACAAACTATAAAACAAGTTGGGCTATGCATATAACAATATTCACAACGTCGGACCTCGAATCACATCATACAAAATAACTCGGACCCTTGAAAGCTTTAAAAGTCAGATAGGCTTCAAGCCTAATGAAACTCGGACAAGATGTGGGGTTTAGAAGGTCGGACCAAGGGTATGGTGCCCCCTTCAAAAACCTCGGACCCCTTATTGCTTCACAAAAGTCGGATTAGGGGGGGCAAGAGACCATAAACTCGGACCTGAGGGAATTCTATATAACAAAGTCGGACCTGAGGGTCTTGATACAAAGGTCGGACAAGATACCCCCCACAAACTCGGACCTTCCATGTCTTATTTAAAAATCTCGGACAACAATCTATGCTTATAACATTCGGACTACTATGTTTATATGTTTAAAAGTCGGACCACTATATAATATAAGTTCGGACCTTCATAAATTGATAAAACTCGGACCTTTATATCTTGTTAAAGGTCGGACATGGGTGTAAGTTTAAAAGCTCGGATCCTTTTGACTTGAATAAAGCTCGGACATAATGCTTCTTATAAAACTCAGACCACATGATATACATAAACCTCGGACATGTTTAAGTATGAAACTCAGACAATCATGCGTGCATTCCAAACATTTCACATACTCAATAAGATCAGAACAGTTACGTTCTGATGTTCATACGATCAAACCCTACTTCATACATTCATAGCAGAAATCAATTCAACTATTTACATGCTCATCATATCAAACAGATTGGCATTAGGCAGTCGATTAAACATACAACCATAATCATTTCATAATAAATCATAATAAACAGGAATCAATCAAAGCTCAGAACTATCACATAAAGAATTAGGGTTTTTATGAAACACATAATCAAGAATTGATACAATCAACAATCAATTAACAATAATTACACAATTACCTTGAATGATTCTAGAGAAAGAGGAATCAAGAGTGATGATTATCTTGTGCCAATGATGATGGTGATGATGATTGCTAGAGAAAATGAATGTACGTGCTTTGGTTTTTGTGAAAATGATTAGTGAAATTGAGATTAGGGTTAAGTATGATTTAGGTTTCACTAATAACTCTTTACACCCTCCATTATTCTATTTTACAAGAGTGCACTATCTCAATCAATTTCACAGTTTCACCACCAAGTTTATACATTTGACAAGTTTATCACAATTAACACATAGCCATGCACAATCACACAACACACTTCATTGTATCAAAACGTATACAATTCCATAGCAACTAATTGTGCAACCAATCAACTAAATAATACAAGAACGTGTAATAAATGGGAAATAGAAATCTTGGAAATTCGAGTTGTCACATTATCCCAAACTTAAAAGAAATTTCGTCCCGAAATTTGGTACGCACTCACTGAGGAAGCTAGGTAAGCTGTAGTGTTCACTGGTTTTCCTGGGGTGTCACATCATCCCCCCGTTGATTTGGAATTTCGTCCCGAAATTCCGCAGTAGTAGCTTCAGTCTCAGTAGTGGTTGCACGGTTTTCGAATAACTGGGGGTACTTTTCTTTCATTTGATCTTCGCGTTCCCAGGTGTACTCTGGGCCACGTCGGGAGTTCCAACGAACTCGAACAAGAGGGATTCTCTTGTGTTTGAGGACCTTAACATCCCGGTCCGTGATTTCAACTGGCTCCTCGACGAACTGCAACCGCTCGTCGATAGTGAGTTCCTTAAAAGGAACTATGAGGGTCTCATCTGATAGGCATTTCTTCAGATTCGACACGTGAAATACATTGTGAACTGCACCGAGTTCAGCTGGTAGGTTCAGTCTGTAGGCTACTGGGCCTATTCTTTCAGTGATTTCGAACGGTCCAACATACCGTGGGTTGAGTTTGCCTCGTTTACCAAATCGAACCACACCCTTCCAGGGTGAGACTTTAAGTAAAACCCGGTCCCCGACCTGAAATTCCAATGGCCTCTTATGCTTATCCGCGTAGGCTTTCTGACGGTCGCGTGCTGCCGCCATGCGTTGTCGTATCTGTGCAATCTTTTCTGTGGCGTCCACTACAATCTCTGGACCCGTAATCTGACTATCCCCCACCTCTGCCCAACAGAGAGGTGACCGGCATTTACGTCCGTACAATGCCTCGAATGGAGCGGCTTGAATGCTGGTGTGATAACTGTTATTGTATGAAAACTCCACTAAAGGGAGGTGCTTTTCCCAGCCGTTGCCGAAATCGATAACGCACGCTCGAAGCATGTCTTCTAGAGTTTGAATTGTGCGCTCAGACTGCCCATCCGTCTGAGGGTGATATGATGTGCTCATGTCTAAACGAGAGCCAAACGCTTTGTGCATCGCTTGCCATAGCTCTGACGTGAATCGTGCATCCCTATCCGAGATGATGGAGGTGGGCACTCCGTGCCTTGAAACAACTTCTTTAAGATAGATGTCTGCGAGAGTGGAGAACTTATCCGTTTCCTTAATAGCCAGGAAGTGTGCAGACTTGGTGAGTCGATCCACGATCACCCATATGGTATCATTCCCACGCTGGGATCTAGGTAAGCCCGTAACGAAATCCATGGAAATTTCTTCCCATTTCCACTGTGGTATCCTGGGTTGTTGCAGTAGACCTGCGGGTTTCTGATATTCAACCTTGACTCTCGCACAGGTCAAGCACTTGCCAACATAGGTGGCGATGTGGGCCTTCATACTTGGCCACCAGTATGTTGTTTTGATATCGTGGTACATTTTATCCGACCCTGGGTGTACCGAGTAGCGAGACTTGTGCGCTTCGTCCATCACAAGCTCTCGTAGACCGCCATAAAGTGGGACCCAAATACGCCCCGTTACATAGTAGGCGCCGTCTTCCTTTTGTTCCATGCGTTGCTTTGAACCGCGTAAGGCTTCAGCAATGACATTCCCGGGTTTTAAAGCTTCTATCTGAGCAGCTCGTATCTGTGCAGGAAGACTGGACTGAATAGTAAGCTGTAGCGCTCGCACGCGCTTAGGTAAGGTGTCCTTTCGACTAAGGGCGTCGGCCACAACGTTGGCCTTGCCTGGATGATACTTGATAGCGCATTCGTAATCATTAAGCAGTTCGACCCATCGTCGTTGACGCATATTCAATTCCTTCTGCTTGGAGATATGCTCGAGACTCCTGTGATCGGTGTAAATTGTGCATTTGGTACCGTACAGGTAGTGTCGCCATATCTTAAGCGCAAAAACAACAGCTCCCAGCTCTAAATCGTGCGTCGTGTAGTTTCGTTCATGAACCTTGAGTTGACGAGAGGCATAGGCAATAACTTTATCCCGCTGCATCAATACACAACCAAGCCCCTGTATCGATGCGTCACAATAAACCACGAAGCCATCCGTGCCCTCGGGCAGTGAGAGGATAGGTGCGCTGCATAGTCTATCTTTCAGGTACTGAAAAGCAGTTTCCTGCGTATTACCCCATCTGTAAACGACACCTTTCTGTGTCAGCATAGTAAGCGGCTGCGTGATCTTGGAGAAGTCTTTGATAAACCGCCTGTAGTATCCCGCCAAACCCAAGAATTGGCGTATTTCTGTTGGTGTACGCGGTGCAGGCCAGTTCCTGATCGAATCTACCTTGGATGGATCGACATGAATCCCATCCCTGTTCACCACATGGCCTAGGAAGTGGACTTCACGAAGCCAGAAGTCGCATTTAGAAAACTTGGCGTACAATTGCTCCTTTCGAAGAAGTTCCAAGATAAGACGTAAGTGCTGCTCGTGTTCCTCCTGACTCTTGGAGTAGATCAGAATGTCGTCGATGAAGACAATGACGAACTTGTCAAGATAGGGTTTGCACACCCTGTTCATAAGATCCATGAATACCGCAGGCGCGTTCGTTAATCCGAATGGCAAAACAAGAAACTCGTAGTGGCCGTAGCGAGTTCTGAATGCAGTTTTAGAGACGTCCTCATCTCGGACTCTCAGCTGATGGTAACCTGACCTCAAGTCTATCTTGGAGTAATAACATGACCCTTGCAACTGGTCGAATAAGTCGTCAATGCGTGGAAGATGATAACGGTTCTTCACCGTCACCTTGTTGAGTTCACGGTAGTCGATGCACATTCTGAACGTACCGTCTTTCTTCTTCACAAATAACACTGGAGCTCCCCAAGGCGAGGAGCTTGGACGAATAAAGCCCTTTTCCAAGAGCTCTTGTAGCTGCTTAGACAGTTCTTCCAGTTCGGTTGGAGCTAAACGATATGGTGCGCGGGCTATTGGTGCTGCTCCAGGTGCCAACTCAATCTGAAACTCGACTTGACGATGAGGCGGTAAACCGGGTAAATCTTCAGGAAACACCTGAGGAAAGTCACGCACAACTGGAATATCCTCCAGCTTCTTTTCCTTTGCTGATGCGTCAGTGACAAGTGCCAGAATTGCAGTGTGACCCTTTCGTAAACATTTCTGCGCCTTCAAGAAAGAAATGATGCCAACCACAGCACCACTCTTGTCGCCTTGAACTTCGAGAGGTTCTTGACTAGAACGAGGAATACGAATGACCTTTTCCTTGCATAAAATCTCTGCGTGATGCTGGGATAACCAGTCCATACCGATGACGACGTCGAAACTACCCAAAACTATGGGTATAAGATCAATCGAGAAGGTCTGACCAGCTAGTACAATACTACAACCCTTGATTACATGAGCAGCTTCTACACTTTTACCATTTGCTAGTTCTACGACATGTTTGGTGTTTAGGGGTGTTGGTGTACGTTTTAACAATTTACTCATTTTCAAAGACATATAACTCGTATCCGCACCCGAATCAAACAAAACAGTAACATAAATATCGTCGAGAAGAAACTTACCCATAACGACGTTGGGATCATTTCTGGCATCACCCTGCCCCAACACAAACACACGACCCCTTGCTTCATTGCCATTGTTGTTGTTTCCCCCGTTGTTGTTGTTGTTGTTCCCGTTGCACTGGTTGTTGTTATGGTGGTTGTTGTTCTGGTTCCTGTTCAGCTGAGGGCAGTGCCTTTTGAAGTGACCCTCTGCACCGCAATGAAAACACCCTTTGTTGCCCTGCTGCTGATTCTGCTGTACTTGGGGCTGCTGCTGATTCTGGTTCGCAGGCCGAGGGCTTCTACAATCTTTGGCCTCATGACCCATCTTGAGGCATCTTTGACAGCGACCCTTATTACACTGGCCACTGTGGTGTTTGTTGCAGGTGTTACACTTCGGGAGGTTTCCTCGATATCCTCCCTGTCTGTGGCTGCCTGAGGAGTGCTGACCGGGACTCTGGTAACTGTCTGTCTTTCGTTGCTGAGCTTGTGACTGCACTGAAGCTGACCCCTTGCTAGAATCCCCATCCCATTTTCTCTTGTTTTCACTGGGAGTAGCAAGTGTAGTAGAAGCAGTAGCGGTAGCAGTAGCGCTGATACGCTTTGGCAGTCTGTTCTGATCCACTGCCTGATCTGTGATGCGGTGAGCGAGGCGCTGAATAGCCTGAATGTTGTCAAGATTAGCCGATTTTACGTGACTCTGGATTTCTGGCGCCAAACCCTTGAGATACAACTCAATACGCTTGTATGGAGGGTCCACCATGGTTGGACACAGCACGGCCAGCTCGTTTGACCGTTTAGTATATGCTTCAATCTCTGACCCAATCATTTTCAAATGATAAAACTCATCCTCCAGCTTGTGGATGTCTTCCCGAGTGCAGTAATCACGTTTAATCAGTTCCTTGAAGTCATTCCAAGGGGTGGCGTTAGCAGCTGCCAACCCTAGGATCTGCACCTGCGCGTTCCACCAAGTTAACGCGATCCCTTCCAAAGTACCAGTGGCATACTTGACCCTGCGAGCCTTAGGGCATTCACACATCTTGAACACAGACTCGAGCTTTTCAAACCAGTGGAGGAGTCCAACCGCTCCTTCAGTGCCGCTGAACGTGCTAGGGCGACAATCCATGAAATTTTTGAAAGTGCAGATAGGCTGCTGCGCGTGTTGACCTATTGTGTACGAATAGGAAAAAGTTAAATACGAGAATTAATGTAGGATCTAAAGATCCTGGTGTGAGTCTAATCTGCAGGGTATACTACCTGCTTGAGCAGCTGCAAGTGCCGCAGCAACTTGAGCTTGAACGAGAGCCTCTAGCTGGGCTTGAGTCATGTTAATACGTCCGGCCATTGATCTTCACATCAAAAGCAACATAGGTGAGAGAGGTTCGCGAATAGTGCGATGACAGAAGAGTGTAAGCACATAGGTGTTCTTAAGAAATAACAAGTAGTGAGCAAAGTAACGTAAGCATACTACGAGCAAAGTTCTATGCAAATTCTAGCATGTAGGTAATAAACATAACCTTATTACCTAGGATGTTGAGTCTTGCACGTGGAACGAAGCGTCGTTGCGGATCGTTGAGAGCACTGTTCTGGTTATAGTCTGGTTTTAATAAAAACGTTTTCCCATATTAAAACCAAGTTCTCTATAACCAATGGCTCTGATACCAATCTGTCACACCCCCAAAATCCACCCGCGGAGTATCACCGCTTGGGAGCGTGACTGACCAGGATCAAGCCACCAATCTTATCGAACACAGCATTTAATAATAAAAGTAGATAATGTAATTCAACAAAACATGATTGATGTTCAAAACCAAACATTTGTTTAAGTAGCGGAAGCATGTAAGTAAACCCAACATAAATAATAATGTAATGTCATAAGTGTTTAAAGAAACAATCACGATCCAAGCCCACAACGACCTGCTCCTCCCTGTGCAAGCTCCATACACCTAACGACCTGCAAGGCATGTAACAGAGGATCAACAACTAGTTGAGCGAGTTCACATAAAGTAAATGCGTAATAGTAAGTTCGTTTGTAACAGGTGGCTCTACTGGGCCGTTAGTACGTTCTATTGGTGGGGGCTTCCCATATTGTATAACCACTAGATTATTCGTAACCATATGTGTTCTTCACAATCCGAGAACAGTAGTAAGTATAAGTTCACGTAGGTCTTACATGAGTATCCTTCACATCCGAGGATAGTAATTAAGTATAAGTATCCTTCACAACCGAGGATAGTAATATGTATAGGTATCCTTCACAACCGAGGATAGTAATATGTATAAGTATCCTTCACAACCGAGGATAGTAGTAAGTATATGTGTACGTAGTTTGCATGTATGTGTCCTGCACAACCGAGGACGATGGTATGGTAGTCTAGTAATAGTGTAAGTACAGTTCTATTCAATCTCAATCCTTCAATCCCAATTCCCGTGCCCTGGGAATCCCATGCCTTAGTAAGGGTGTGAACTCACCTTGGTTTGCTCGGTATGCTATGCTCTAGAGTTTAACAGATTGTCTAAGTCCGTTACACACGACCTAGGATATGTTGCATATGATACGACGTAAGTGTTTGCATCAAATTAGGGTTTACAAGTTTATGATATCAAGCAGTTGTGATCCGTGTGGTATTTGTGCATAAAATGACATGATAATGGTTGTTCGTGTATATGGTATCATTCAGTAAAGTAAAGTATCATATTGTTCCTCATACAGGTTACTGGACTTGACATCACAAACACAGTCTTTTCAAATGTAAGCAGAACTCAGGGCATGCAATCGTCACTATGATTTAAATCATATATTCAATCACAATTCAGACAGTTCATTAATAAACATCGGACTTTGCATGAATAAATTAAACTCAGACATCATGTATAAAACCTACAAACTTCTGACCAAAGGTATACGTAACATGCCTAGAGTTCGGACCTGACAGTATCAATACACAAACTATAAAACAAGTTGGGCTATGCATATAACAATATTCACAAAGTCGGACCTCGAATCACATCATACAAAATAACTCGGACCCTTGAAAGCTTTAAAAGTCAGATAGGCTTCAAGCCTAATGAAACTCGGACAAGATGTGGGGTTTAGAAGGTCGGACCAAGGGTATGGTGCCCCCTTCAAAAACCTCGGACCCCTTATTGCTTCACAAAAGTCGGATTAGGGGGGGGGGCAAGAGACCATAAACTCGGACCTGAGGGAATTCTATATAACAAAGTCGGACCTGAGGGTCTTGATACAAAGGTCGGACAAGATACCCCCCACAAACTCGGACCTTCCATGTCTTATTTAAAAATCTCGGACAACAATCTATGCTTATAACATTCGGACTACTATGTTTATATGTTTAAAAGTCGGACCACTATATAATATAAGTTCGGACCTTCATAAATTGATAAAACTCGGACCTTTATATCTTGTTAAAGGTCGGACATGGGTGTAAGTTTAAAAGCTCGGATCCTTTTGACTTGAATAAAGCTCGGACATAATGCTTCTTATAAAACTCAGACCACATGATATACATAAACCTCGGACATGTTAAAGTATGAAACTCAGACAATCATGCGTGCATTCCAAACATTTCACATACTCAATAAGATTAGAACAGTTACGTTCTGATGTTCATACGATCAAACCCTACTTCATACATTCATAGCAGAAATCAATTCAACTATTTACATGCTCATCATATCAAACGGATTGGCATTAGGCAGTCGATTAAACATACAACCATAATCATTTCATAATAAATCAGAATAATCAGGAATCAATCAAAGCTCAGAACTATCACATAAAGAATTAGGGTTTTTATGAAACACATAATCAAGAATTGATACAATCAACAATCAATTAACAATAATTACACAATTACCTTGAATGATTCTAGAGAAAGAGGAATCAAGAGTGATGATTATCTTGTGCCAATGATGATGGTGATGATGATTGCTAGAGAAAATGAATGTACGTGCTTTGGTTTTTGTGAAAATGATAGGTGAAATTGAGATTAGGGTTAAGTATGATTTAGGTTTCACTAATAACTCTTTACACCCTCCATTATTCTATTTTACAAGAGTGCACTATCTCAATCAATTTCACAGTTTCACCACCAAGTTTATACATTTGACAAGTTTATCACAATTAACACATAGCCATGCACAATCACACAACACACTTCATTGTATCAAAACGTATACAACTCCATAGCAACTAATTGTGCAACCAATCAACTAAATAATACAAGAACGTGCAATAAATGCGAAATAGAAATCTTGGAAATTCGAGTTGTCACACAACGGTCCAAAAAAATAAACATTGGTCTTGTGCGATCCGGATAGCTTGTACGATCCGGTCGACTTGTGCGATTCGATTGGGTTGTGCGATCGGAACTAGCCCAACCCAACATATATACCCGACCCAACAGTTAAGCAAACATAACAGCTTATGCGATCCAATAAGCCTTGTGCGACTGGGGACATCTTGTGCGATTGGATCACCTTGTGCGACTGGACTCATTGTGCGATCAGATCAGATCTTGTATGATCTGATCTTGTGCGACCAGGAGCCTTGTGCGATTAGTTTAAACATTCCAAAAATCATTCCAATAATCATGCACATCAGTTACAATTTTTCAATCAATTCGTTTGACCAACTAAATAACTTCCGTTTTTACAATTATCAATTAACAGTTTCCATTCAAGCCAATATTCGATCAAACAAGGGTTGTTATCATGAGATTCATATGAACCCTATTATCATAATAATCATCATCATCTTCTTGACCCAACAAGCAATAACCCAAGATAAAACATACTAACCATCCAAACCCAATTACCCCACAGCCGATTAACATGCATTGGATCCTAAGTCATCATGTAAACCAATCCGAAAACAAGCTATAATAGCCGATTAACATCATCACATAAATCCGATTCACAAGAACATCATTATATAGTACATCATTGTTCATCATACATGCAACCCTAATCGTTTAATCAAAACATGGAATCATAACATCATTTACAACAATTATCATGAAACACTAACCGATTAGAGAAGGAACAAGGATTGATCCGAACAAGGAATGATCTTCGATGAAGAGGATATTTGGCTGTCGCCGGGTCCGTGAGGGAGAGAGAGAGCACTAGGGTTTGTGTGTAAAGTGTTTGCAACTAATGAGGAGTATACCCCTACCTCCTAGTGTTATGCGTGCAATTGAAGTGGGCCGAACCCTCACTTGGGCTGCCCATTAGATCCGAATACATGAGTGTAGCCCAAATGGGCTTGTGCGATCGGGTGAGTGTTGTGCGGTTTGTGCTCGTTTAATACAAACATTCAATACACATAACATATAATAATAGCATTCAAATAATCACTCAAGTTCATATAGTCGTATCATGTTCACAAACGTTACATCAAAGTACAAAGATAGGTTCAGAAATACGAGTTGTCACAGTTTAAAGTACCAAGAATTGACGGAACGTGTTGAAAAATTAGACGCATCTGTTGCAGAAATTAAAGACATGCTGCAACAGTTGTTAACAATTCAAAAGGTACCATCCACTGCTGTTCCATCTCAAACACCTGCTCCACCACCAGCAGATGTTACAAATGAGCTCTGGAACCTCTTTCAACCTTATCTCCATCAACAATTTCAGTTGGCCGAGTACCAACATGCTAAACATGTTCAAGGTCTCAAAAAGGCAATGAAGTCTAGGTTCCGGGATACAAACGATGACATCAAGGCTCTTAAGGCCCATTTGTTGATAACCACTGGCACTGCTCCTCCGACTGTACTTTATATTGATGACCTCCCTGCAGATAATGCCAAAAAGGGGGAGAAAATTAAGGAGTGGGTAAAGAAAGGGATTGCTAATGGGTTATACCTTGACACAGAAAAAGATGCAATGCTCAGAGATATTCCTTTGCCAGATGGTAGTAAAAAGGTTGATGTTACCCAAAATGCACTTGATGATGCTGTCATAAGTGTAAAGAAGGATAGAGCGGCAAAGGATCTAGCAAGGTGGAATGAGGAGAAAAGAGCTTTTATGGAGCTGAATGCGCATGGTTGTTCTGGTGAAAAGGATGATCAAAATCCGATTCCAAAAGGAAATCTTACTAGAAAAGTAAGGAAACCCAAATCTACACCATCCAGCCTTCCAAAGCACACTCCAAAACCACTGTCCAAAAGCCACCAACATCAAACCTCCATCCAAACAGTTGTTACAACAACTGCTCCCACTCAAACACACACCACTTTAACACACACCACTACCATTGCTTTACCACCACCATCAGCTCCTGCCCTAAAGCAGAAGACAGCAGATGTCAAAACATCTGTTGTAATGACAACAGTGGTTGAAACACCAATTGTTTCAACAGCTGTTAGTCAGTCACAAGCCACTGCCACCCAAATCACTCCCACTGATCCACCCAAAACATCATCTGCCTTCCCTAAAACAAAAAGGAGAAGGGTTGTCATATCAGATGATGATTCTCCACCACCACCAAAAGCTTCAAAATCCCAAGCACTTATCACAATTTCAAAACCCATTCCTCTCTCTTCAGCTCAAATGTACAAACCCTTACCTCCTGCAGGTGTTCAATTTCCTCTTGAACTTGTAACAGTCAGAGATGAAATTAAGTCTTTCTACTATGAGGTTGACCCTGCCAAAAGGAGCTTGCCATCGATTGAAGGATATCCCAGGCCAACTAATATTGAAGAATACTTGAAAATCAAGGCCAAGCAAGCAGAGGATATCTCAATCAAAAACAAACAAGGGAAATCTGATAGAGAGTATCAACAAAACTATCAGTTTCTACTTACACAGGTCAAAGCTTTGGAACAGTTTGCAAAAAATGTATGTCAGCAAATCTCTGAGAGGGCAGATGGGTCCTTGAGAAAAGACTACATTGAAAACATCATGACCTACAAGACATACAAGGGGGAGAAACACATATATAGAAACTGGACCATTCCTGAGCTTGAACAAGAAGTAGCCAGGATTAATGAAATGATCAAGAATAAGGTCGAGCAGACTCCTCCTGAAAAATTCAAAAGGGTTGAAGCTGATAAGGCTTTAGAGCTGAAGAGAATGAAAGAGGAGCTGATAAATGCTGAATATGGGTCAAAGAACTCTGTGTCTAAGTGGGGAGAAGCGAGTGTCAGGGCCACCTAGAAAAGGTTGGAAGAGCTTAGGAAGAAAGATCCAACATCTCCACAAAAACCTGATTACTCCAAAGCAGAGGTTTCTAAAGGATCATCAAAGCCACGTCTCAAAAGAACCACTGCTCCTGCTGGTACTGCCATCTACAAAAGAAGGAGACAAAGCCAGTTAGGTTCTGAAACAGTTCAAGATATACTTACTGGAAATGCCATTGTGAAAAAGGGCCTTTTATTAATGTTGAAAGAAGAATCTGAACTGAAAAAATCTGCACATACTGCTCAGCCAGTTATGAATAGGCCAGCATCACCAAACTCCTCTACAAATAAAAATCTCCCAAGAAACCCATCTCGTCTAAAAATACAAGAGTGGAAACTGATAAACAGAACCACGTATTGACTATGGTCAGGGCGGATGGCGAAGTGAAGAAATTTACAAGGGAACAAGCTCTTGGCCTGAGACTTGAACATTTGCAGGATCTCCTTGATCTTCCACTTAGCAGGGATGATGATGATATAGATGCCTTGACTTTTGAACTACAATTCAAAGGACAAATAAGGGAACTGTTGTTGAGGCAATAAAAATCTACAATAACGGAGAGTTTTGGCATTATCTGTTCCAGGGGGAGATTGTTGGGATTGATCCCTACCAAAGGAACAGATAATAAAAGCCAAAACTGGATCACAGCAGTAGATTCAGAATAAGCAGATGTTTGGTTGCAAGTCTCTCCCCTTGAAAGTGGTTTCAACATCTGCTGACCTCCTATCTGCTGATCATGCAAACTACTGACCTACAACTGCTGATCAAGACAAAGTCTGATAGAAGAACTAAAGCTCTGTTGCTCAATCTACTGCCTTGGTTCAAGCATTGCTGATTATAACAAGAACTGCTGGGTTCACAGCAGTGGAAGGATGCAGCAGCAGTTTGAGTCTGTTTTATGTATTGAAATGTACTATCAGTAGTTAGCATAACAGTGCTTGTATAGATCAAAGGTTAGAGTTTGTTAGGAGGTTAGATGTCACTTTCATTGTGACGTCAGCTTTGATGCTCAGTGGTTTGCAAGTGCCTATAAATAGAACAGTACTCTGTAATGTTCTGTTTAGCTCTTTCACCATCTTCTTTCTGCACGAATAAACACTGAGCTCGGGCTGAGGGGTAGTTTGCATATCATACACGCATTGTAATCAGAGTTTAAAAATAAATTTAATCAATTGGTTCAGTGTATGAAAATGTATGATTGATAGTATTTCTTCTGTTTGATTGTAAAAAGTTTGCTTCCATTAATTTCCGCTGCACTACTCTTCCATTTGTTCATTTAAATTCAAACACAAATCACAATCAATCCAAACTCAGATCCTAACAAATAATGAATATCATTTTCATGTATTTTGTTATAAATATTAGTAAATTTAAGTTATTAGACATATATTAAATTTTCGAAAATTAATTTCTTTATAATTTAACATGTCCGAGTACTTTTTAATTTTTGAAAATTAATTTCTTTATAATTTAACATGTCCGAGTACTCCCCGAGTACTCTCAACTCCCCGGTCGACCGACTAAGGAGTAGGGTGTTCAAAACTATCCATATCCGAAAATCCGATCCGAATTATCCGATATCCGAATCCGAAATATCCGAAAATTCGGATATCCGAAAATTCGGATATCCGAAATTCGGATATCCGAATTTTCGGATTCGGATACTGATTTTAAAATTTTCGGATACCCGAAATATCCGAAAATTTAATTTTTATTTTTTTAGGATATCAGAAAATATCAGAAAATTTAATTTTTATTTTTTTCGGATATCCGAAAGTTTCTGAAAAATATCCAAAATACCCGAAAAATATCTGAAATATCCTACAAATATCCGAAAATTTATATTCGGATATCCAAAACTGTCCGACGTATCCGGTTCCGAATATTAAAAAATAATAAAAAAATTAAAATTAAATAAAAAAATGGATATTCGTATATCCAAAATTTCGGATATCCGAAATTTCGGATACGGATTCGGGTAGTGAAATCTGGTATCCGAAAATTTCGGATATCCAAATTCCGAAATTCGGATATACGAATTTTTGGATATCTGGATTTGAACACCGCTACTAGGGAGCCCCTAACGACTTTTGCAACCATGATTATATCAAGATGTCGGAATACCATAACCATGTTGATAATATCCATCTTGGCCGTAACCTTGACCTTGTTGACCATAACCATAAGCTGATGTATCTGTGGAGCCTGGTCCACCATGTGGTTGGGTCTGTTGACTTTGTTGCTGACCATAGTAATCATAACCACCCCCACCACCACCACCCTGAGCAGTCTGCTGAGCTGACGACTGGTCCCAGCGGCAGCATACCCACCTCCATACTTCAAATATAATCTTGCGGTGGGTGGGATTATGTAACCCCATCCATATACCTGGAGATTTTGTTCAGATTAGAAAATTTGTTTAGTTTAGTTATATCGGGTGCCATTGTTTTTTGTCAACATACCTTGTTGCTGATTAAGACTATAATTAAGTATTTTGTTATAACTTCAAATATTTGGTGTTATTTTTATAAATAATAAAAAATTACATATCAATTTTATTGTATCTATATTATTGGTTCGGTAGTGCAAAGTATGTTAAATTAGGTTGTATTTGTAGGTGAAATATGAGGGATATCATTTGGAGAAGTATGGGGAGGAAAGTAGCCAACACCCAGAACTTGACAAAGAACTGTGGTACCGAGCTTCCGGGGGAAAGAAGAGAGGCAAAGTATATGGGTTAAGTAATCTTAAGAATGATTTTAACGTTCAGCATCATGGCAAACAAGACCAAGAGGTATGTTTATTCTTTTAAGTTGTTTGGTTCAAACATGTTTAAACTCAAATATTGTCATTATTTTTTCATGCATTCACTTCTCAGTCAATAATAGTCAATAATATGTTAACTTTTGTATGGATATTATTGAAAAATAGGCTATTTGACCTTAGAAGTCAAGCTGATTTTTTTCTCTTTATTCTATAATTTGTATAAATTGTGATAATGCTGGCCATTAATATTTCACTTTGTATTGGTTTTATTAGATCGAAAGATTGAACGTGATTATCCAAGATATAGTGAAAGAAAATGAAGAAGAAAAAGAAAGGTTGAACGATATTATTGCGGACTTGGTGGTGGAAAAAGAGAAAGATAATTGGCGGAGAAAGAGGCTATGAATGAGAGGATGGCTAACATTGAAGTGATGCTAAAAGCTAGGTTTCAAAACGTATAAACACTTTGTTTTGAATATGTATTTTGTTATGATAACTTTGGTATTTGATGTTTCAAGTGGGATGTTTTATATAATTGTGAAAATTTGATAATATGTGAAATTTAAAATTGACATTATATGCAAGTTAAAATAGAAAATGGATAAAAATAATTTTTAAAAAATAAATAGAAATTGAGACCGCAAAAATGGTCGCAATTTTTCAAAAAACAGGCGGTCGGAAAACAGTTGCAGTTAGTAAAAGACAGGCGGTCGGAAAACGATCGCAGTTTGTAAAAGGCATGCGGTCGCAATACGGTCGCATCAAGACCGTCGCAACCGAAATCCCACAACACCAGGAACAATCGCAATATTTGTGACCACTATTAAAGTCGCAAAACCCGGGTCGCAAAAGATAGTAGCAGTCGCGACTTAGTCGGAATAGAGCAATTGCGACGGGTGTTTTTCCGATTGTAGTTCCGGTCGGAAAACGGTCGCAACAGGGCAATTGCGACAGGTTTGCGACCAAAATTGCGGTCGGAAAAACCTAGTTTTCTAGTAGTGATGTTTGTCCAAAAGGGTTATTGGTTTATTCTAGAAGGGGTAAAGTGCAAAGTGGCTACTGGTTGTCTTGAGGAGAAAGTTGGTATAAATAGAAAGGGAATAATGTTGTTAGGAGAAGGAGGAATTTTGTTAGGCATTTAATGGCTCTTGCATCATGCAAAGAGAGAGGGTATACCCCTGGAATGTAATTGGTCCTTATCTTTTCTTTTTCCAGTAATTTCTTTCAATACAATCAAACATTCCCTTTCTGTTCATCATTTTCCTTGCAATATTCATTCATTCATTTATTCTTTTACAATCTCACAATTCACGATCCCATCATTGGTCCGACCTTGCCTTGACCTGCCGATTGTTGTTTTTCAATTTCTGTTCTCATGGAAACTCGTACAAACACCCGTTTAGATACACAAGATTCTCAGATTAAACATTTGCAATCTGATGTGGCTGAAATTCGTAGTTCTTTGCAATCATTGGGGAGTTCTCTTCAATCATTGGAGGTGGAGAAAGGGGAGTCTGGGGAATTTCGGAAGATAGTATTGGCTTGGATGACGAAACAAGATAAGAAGGTTGCTGACGATTCGTCAGGTTCTGGAGCTTCGGGTACGGGTTTCGTCTACTCGGGTTCCAGATCTCGTTCAGGACCATCGGATACTACTGATTCTTCTCAGTCTCTTCCTTGGGCGGTTAAGAAGGTAAAACTTCCTGAATTTTTTGGTTTTGATCCGCAAGGGTGGATTCAAAAGGCGAATTTGTATTTTGATTTGAATCACACTTCTGATAATGATCGATTGCAATTGGCTCAATTAAGTATGATTGGGGTTGCTCAACACTGGTTCACAATCATTACCCAGATCCGTCCTACGATTTCCTGGCCCGATTTCCAAGCTGAGTTGTTTCAACGTTTCAGCGGCTTGGAAATCCAGAACCCATATGAACAGTTAGCTACCAACAAACAAGCAGATTCTGTTTACGATTACATTGATGATTTTGAGTATCATCTCTCGTTGGTTCCCCATTTACCGGAATCTCAAACGATTGGGTACTTTGTGGCAGGATTAAAGGACGATGTGAAGAAATGGGTGCGTCTTCATCATCCTTAATCTCGTCTTGATGCTATGTATTTGGCAAAGGACATTGAGTTGATGATGCGCCCAGATTCTAGCCATTCGTTTTTGGCCGTTTTCGTTACTTAACCCCTAATGGGCTTCCGACGTTTGGGGTGAAGGATGGACCTTCGGTGTTGGGCCGTTCTGACTCTAAGCCCAGTTTCTCTTCCAGATTTAATGAGCGGATATCCTCACCCAAATTGGACTCTACTCGATCTGTCTTAAATCCTAAATCATCATTCCCATTGTCGGATAGTGGTCAGATTTCGCCTCGAGATCGTGGTGTTCGTTCTCTTTCTCGAACTGAATGGGAGGACCGTCGTAAAAAGGGGTTGTGTTTTCGTTGTGGTCAACAGTATGGCCCAACTCATAAATGCCCGGAGGGTAACTTGCGGGTGCTTCTGTTGGGGGATGATGAGGAGGACATGCCCACAGGTGATCAATGCTTCTTATAGTCGGATCCGTCTTCGACTTCCGAAACGGAACCTGATGGTGTTGTGGGTACTTGTAATGCATTGGAATTTGCAGGAACATTATCTAATCTTGAGCTCTCAGCTACCATAAAATTGGAAGGTAATCTGTTAGGTTTTCCAATTTGTTTATTAGTGGACAGTGGGGCTTCACATAATTTCATCTCTCGTCGATTAGTGGAGTCTTTGGGATTGCCTTCACGTAAATTCAAGGGCATCAAAATCAAATTAGGTGATGGTCATTTTGTTTTTGTCTTTGAAATGTGTGTTGCTCTTCCAGTTACGGTTGGTCCGTGTTCATTTTCGGTGGATGCTTTGGTTTTTGACACGGGTTCTTTGGATTTTATTTTGGGGTTGGAATGGTTGAAATCGTTGGGCGAGGTTGTTCATGATTGGGAACATTCTTGGATGCGTTTTACTTATCACAGTGTTTCGGTTCAATTACATGGGTTACAAGCAGGTCATTCACCTCTTCCTGCCTTACATCAATGGCTCTCGATGGAGGGTATTATGGTCTCTTCTTCGTCAGGGATGGGGTCACCAATGGTTCCTCCTCCACTGACCACTTCACAACACATAGCTTTGGCATCACTTCTACAGAAGTTTGGAGTGATTTTTCAACCACTATCCTCTTTTCCTCCGATCCGTTCACACGACCATGGCGTTCAATTGTCTTCATCTGACCCTATTTGTGTGCGCCCTTATCGTTATCCTCATGCCCAGAAAACTGAAATTGAAAGACAGGTTCAAGAATTGTTGCAAATGGGAATGATACGACCGAGTAAAGCGCCTTTTCGAGTCCTGTTATTTTGGTTCGTAAGAAGGACAATTCATGGCATATGTGTGTTGATTACCGCGCTTTAAATAACGCTACCATTCCAAATAAGTATCCTATTCCGGTGGTTGACGAGTTAATTGATGAATTACATGGGTCTACCTTCTTTTCTAAATTGGACCTTAAATCGGGTTATAATCAGATTCGAATGCGCCCCGGTAGCATCGACAAGACAGCCTTTTGTACTCATGATGGACACTACGAATACTTAGTGATGCCTTTTGGTCTTATGAATGCGTCGGCTACCTTCTAAGCGGTGATGAATGACATTTTCCGTCCTCTTTTACGGCGCAAAGTGGTCATTTTTTTGATGATATCCTTGTTCACAGTTCCATGTGGGAGGATCACTTGGCAGATTTGAAGGAGGTTTTTCAAACCTTCATCATGACTTCAGGGCCAATTCAGAAAAGTGTGGTTTCGGTCAACGGTCCATTGACTATTTGGGCCATATCATTGACGCTGAGGGTGTGGCCATGGATCCTAAGAAAATATCTGCTGTGATGGATTGGCCTACTCCTAAGACTTTAAAGGCTCTTCGTAGGTTTTTGGGTTTGACGGGGTATTATCGAAAGTTTGTAAAAAATTACGGTAGCATCGCGCGTCCTTTAACTGATTTAACAAAAAAGGACTCTTTTTTCTGGACCCCAGCGGCTCAAGCTGCATTTGAGCAGCTTAAACAAGCTTTGGTTTCGGCACCGGTACTCGCTTTACCTGATTTTTCTATTCCCTTTGTGGTTGAATGTGACGCTTCGGGTTGTGGTATTGGCGCGGTCTTAATGCAACATAAGAAGCCCATTGCTTATTTTAGTAAAGCGTTGAGTGATCGAAATCTTTCCAAATCAGCTTATGAATGGGAATTAATGGCTTTAGTCTTGGCAGTCCAACATTGGCGTCCTTATTTGTTGGGTTCTAAGTTCACCGTGTGCACCGATCAAAAGAGTTTGAAATTCCTTCTCCAACAACGCGTCTCTTCTTCTGACTAACAGAATTGGGTGGTTAAGTTGTTGGGTTATGATTTTGATATTCAATATAAACCCGGTCGTGAAAACCGTGCAGCCGATGCTTTATCCCGTCGTGCAGATTCTGGTCAACTTTCTCAGGCTATTTCTTCTCCGGTTTGGTTACATGGTGCTTTATTACTGGATGAAGCTAAGCATGATGCTGAAATTCAGAGTTTGATGGCAAAATGTGCAGCTACTCCGGATCAATGCCCTGGATATGTGGTCAAAAATAATGTCTTGTTTTATCAGAATAGGGTGGTCATCTCCCGCCATTCGAAATTCATTCCCGCTCTTCTACACGAATTCCATGCTACCGCTACGGGGGGTCATTCGGGTTTTTATCAAACATATCGTCGTTTAGCAGCTAATGTCTATTGGCCGGGCATGACGTCTACTATTAAGAAGTTTATACGGGTGTGTGATATTTGTCAACGTTGTAAGGCTAGTTCGGTCTTACCTGGCGGCGTTTTACAACCTCTAGCCATTCCCGATTTGGTTTGAGAGGACCTCTCTATGGATTTTATAGCTGGGCTGCCACCTTCAAAAGGGTTTACTGTGGTTTTAGTAGTGGTGGATCGGTTATCAAAATATGCACATTTTATCCTTTTGAAACATCCTTATACAACTAAATCGGTAGCGGAAGTATTTGTTAAAGAAGTCATTCGTCACCACGGGATTCCTAAATCGATTGTAAGTGATCGGGATCCTTTGTTTTTAAGTAAATTTTGGCAAGAAATCTTTCGGTCCATGGGTATTAAACTCAACATGAGCTCCGGTTATCACCCAGAATCTGATGGTCAAACTGAAGTCATCAATCGATATTTAGAATCTTATTTACGGTGCTTCGCGGTGGATCAGCCTAAGACGTGGTTGGTGTGGTTACCATGGGCTGAATTTTGGTACAATTCGACCTTCCATGCTTCTACGGGTGTTACTCCCTTTGAATCGGTTTATGGCAAACGCCCTCCTTCTGTTTTCCAATTTGTACCGGGTGAAATTCGTGTCGAATCTGTTGCCCGAGAACTTCAAGACCGTGATGAAGCTTTGAAATAGCTTAAGAATCATCTTTCGAACGCGCAAGGGACTATGAAGTTGCAAGCGGATAAGAAACGCCGAGATGTGCAATTATCGATTGGTGAATGGGTGTATGTTAAACTTAAGCCGTATCGTCAACTTTCGGTCACTAGCTGGATCCATCAGAAACTGGCAGCAAAGTTTTTTGGGCCGTTTCTGATTATTGACAGGATTGGACCAGTGGCCTACAAACTGCTTCTTCCTTCCACGTCTAAAATTCACCCGGTTTTTCACGTGTCCCTCTTGAAAAAGGTTGTTTCTGGCTCCACCGAGACAGTTCTTCCTCCAGAATTGGATACGGCTGAGTCGCCTCATCTATTACCACAGATTGTGTTAGCCACGCGTGATGTTAAAGATGGATCAGATTTTGTGGAACAATGGTTGATTCAATGGCAGGATCAATCAGTTGATGAAGCTTCCTGGGAGGATGCTGAATGGGTTAAAACTCAGTTTCCCGACTTCAGTCTTGGAGACAAGACTGATTTTGAAGGGGCGGGCAATGTTACGAATCATGTTAGTTGTTGGTGCATATGTCTGTTGACTTCGTCTTAGGTCTTGTCGGTAGCTTGTATAGGGGTCTAAATGTAAATTTATGTTATTTTGATGTGATTCCGCTTGAAATGACACATGGTCATTTCAAGGGAAATCAGAATTAATGTGTTTCCGCTTGAAATGACATGGTCATTTCAAGGAAAATCAAAATTAATGTGATTCCGCTTGAAATGACATGGTCATTTCAAGCGAAATCAGAAGCTTATATATAGGCTAGTGTGTTTCTCATTTGGCACGGATTCCAAAGTTGTATACCGAACTGCTGCCGGATTTTCAAGTTAAATATTAATGTGAAACGTGTGTTAAAGTGATATTCTTCTGTTTTCTACTCAAGTCTCTCTGTTTCAACACTGTTTGTTTGTTTTCGCCACTCAAACAGTGGTGTATTGACTTTAATTGACTCACTTGATCGTCAAATCGATCCTACAATTGGTATGAGAGCCAGTTATGAGCCAATACACCGGAATCAGAGCATTTTTCTACATATTTTTGGATTTCTGGACGATTGAACGGACAAAATGGACTGAGTTTCTAGTATTGTGAGTAATATTGTGTTTTAACAAATCCTTGAGTGAATCAGATTAAAATTCGGCCAACAACTGCTAAAAATGGACTGAAAACCTAATTCCGCTCAATCGATTAAGAAACGGTTGGTATCAAAATCGGACATAAATTCTGATCATATATTGCATGTGAATTCTTATTAAAGGCCCAATCAGATTTAAGTGAAACATAAATGATGTCAGCGTAGTGGGTGTTTGGTCAAATTGTATTTTGTGAGGTCATTTAAATAGTTGTCGACTTTGTGGGTTTGAGGTTTATTAATTCAAGTTTGTCGGCCCAATCAATTTTTAACAGATCCATTAATCAATATCGGCCCAATAGATTTAAATCTTCATTTAGTGTTCTCGGCCTTTGTTTTCAAATACCAATATAGTGTAAGTGAACAGGTTGCATGTGAAATTGAACCAGATTTGTCATTTGAAAGGTTTGACATCACATTGGGTCACAATTTGATTCAAGAGATTATTATTTGTTCAAAGGTTTAAAGTGCAACAAATCGAGTGGCAATCCGAACGGATTACCACCCGATCCTAATCAATTCTATTTGTCTGTGTTTCAGGTGATTTGTCAAGCATCGAATACCCGTCCAAGCGAAATCCTCACGCGATTCGTTGTCACCGGATTTTTGTCACTCAATCGGATATTCATCTGATTCAGTGGTTTGATAAAGTGATTAAATTGATTTTAGATTGTGTGAATTTTCATATCGTTTGAAAATCTGTCTTTGTAAATCTTTTAATACCGAAACATGGGTTCTGAATTTTATGTTGCACAGAACAAGTTTGATAGTTTTAAGGGTATCAAGGGAGAGTCTACAAAAGAATTGATTGAGTGGTATGTCAAGTTGCATATAGAGATGAGAAATTTGAACAATAACAAAATGGATGAGATGTGGGTTGACAAGTTGGCAATTGCTTTACCAATTGATGTGTGGGGAACGTATTTGTTAGCTTGGAAGAAGAGCGGTGAATATTATAGTTTCAATTTGAGCAAATTCGTTGAGAAGATTCAAGCTCAAGAACTTGAGTTCCTGTTGATGCATGGAATGTCTGTTGACTACGTCTGCATTAAGTCTTAGGTCAAGATAGGTCAACATAGGAGCTTGAAAGTCAAATTAGGTCTTAATGTTGTAGTTTCGCTTTTAGGTACATAGGATAGAAGTAGTTCCGCTCATATGTCATTAGGGAGTTTCGCTCATGTGGTTAGCTGATAGTTTCGCTTATGTGTCATGCCGTATAAGCGAAACCACAGGGACTATATATAGTCATCTTGAGCGAAACCTAGTTATTCATTCGTGTACGTTGGAGCGGAACCTAGTCATTGCTTGTGTAACCAAACTCTGTCAAAATTGAATCAGAAAGCAATAAAAGAGTAGGAATTGAAAAAGAAAAGCTGTGTAACTTCATGTGCATTGATTTCGCCTTTGTATGTGAAGATGAACGTTCTCAACTGATTGTTTAGCGTCGGAACTCGGTCCAACAAGTGGTATCAGAGCTCAGGACGAGGAGTTCATACTACTACAGCTTGATTCTACCGAATTCTCTCATTTCTACTCACTTTCTCTCATACTTTTTCGATTTAAACTAGTTCCTACTGTTGAAATGGTCTAAATTTCAAGTATAATGTGTAAAACATACAATTAACAAACCCTAGAAAGATTCAGGTTAAAACATGGCTTAAAAATGGTAAAAATCAGTTAAAAACCTAGTTTCGCTTTTTCGAACATCGAAGGTTTCGCTCGAAATAACTTAATAGTTTCGCTTATTCGAACAAGTTAGTTCCGCTCATACGAACAAGCATAGTTTCGCTCTTAAGAACATTATTAGTTTCGCTTATCTGTCAATTGTCTGCCAAATACTAATTTCGCTTATAACTGTGACCACTGTGCTCTGTAATCGATGTACGATGTAGAACAATGTTAATTATTAATAAAACAATGTGCTTTGGTGTTATTATATGTGTTTTGGTATTATTTTGTGTGTATTTGTGTTTGGTGATTTTACAATTCGATTCGATTCCAATTTCAAGCTTTAAATCGCTTTCTGGAAGGTTATACGCGCACTAAGGCGTAAATATAACCAGTTTAAAGCAACAAACACTCTGGAATAGTGAAATAGGCTTAACATACCTTAAATAACCTCCACATAACTTAGAAATAAGTTTTGGATGGTTCGGTGTGTTAAAATCAACCTTGTTCGATCACAGGGACTATTTATGTCAAATTGCGAAACTATACCGATTTGTATAGTAACGAACACTCCGGAACTTGATCATAAGTTAAACATACCCTAAATAACATTTACATAGCTTAGAAATAGGCTTTGAGGGGTTCCGTATGCTAAAATAAACTTTATTGATCAATAGTGACTAAAAGCGTCAAAAAGTGCACAAGTTTGCATTTTCACGCATAGCTTACGTTCTGAATAGAACCAGACGTCCAAAAATTTATGTAATCATTAAAATATTTTATTTTAGTGATTGGCATGATAAAATTCCATTCGTCGCTTAATTGGATCGTTTTTGCGTTCATTACGACTTCCGTCGTAATTAACCGAATAACGCAACCGTACGGCCAAACGAACGGACATCCGTGATGTCCTTGAGCATATTTTAAGTTCCCTATACTTTAATATCATTTTAGAGCCTTGAAATGAGGTTAAAGGGGTTTAAAGTGCCAAAAAAATCAAGTTTTACAAGTGCATGGACCTTTTTGAAATTTCTGGCAGATATATTGAACTTGGTCCATTTTTTTAGGCATCCATGGTATTTCAAAACAATGTGCCACACATGGATGGTTTTGATCCTTGTTTTGCATTACCATTTGATGGTTTTAAGTATTCCCATGGTATTGAAAACCATGTGCCCACATGTAAGGTCTAGATCAAAGCACATTTTTGACGAACGATCTTAACGGTACTTGAATTCCTATAAATACCCAAACCCATTTCACTCCCAAAGCACACTTGAATCTGATTTTTGCTCTCTAAGTTGAATTTTATGCTTCATACCTGAGAGTAAATCGGATCAAGAGCTTGCGGGGACCTTCTGTAAGTATTCTTTCGTTCTTTTCATTCATTTCTGTCGTTAAAGTCAAACTGTGTTTGACTTTCTGCTTTGACCAGTTTATGGTCAACGCGAAGTTCGTTTGAACTTCATAACGTGAGCGTAATCACGATGGTTATAGTCCCTAGTGACTATACCTACTGATTACCACGTTATCTAGGCTCAGTGGCGAGTCGTAGTTTCGGCCAAAATGCATTTTCTCGCGTATTTTGTAACCAAACTACTCTCGGATGTCAAAACCGTTTGTTTTGATATCGAAACCTGTTTTCTAACTTAACTAAACATGTTTCGACATGTTTAGCTCGTCACTTGTTAGTTTAGTGCTTGTGTAGAGTCGTAAGTCAAGCGGACTAAACACCCGCTTAGACTTTCGAACGCGACCCGTTTGGTCGATCATTAGGATCCGACCAAACATGTGTAGTGACCATAGTAGCATAGGGAATAACCTTTCGAGGTTATACCTTATGGTCACTTAGGTTTAATTAGTCGCATGATAGGTAGTTATATGCCTTTGGTAAATTACCAAAATGCCCTTTTCATACATAATTGGTAATTAAGCATATGTAACCTAAAATTTTGACACGTAACTAATTATGTAACATAATTAAACATGTATGGGCATATAATACTTGTCATAGGACTAGTTAGACGTCTCGAACGCGCTTTTGCGTGCACGACGCGTTAAAGTAGCATAAGCTACCTTAATGGGTCGCGATGGGTTGAAAGCACTTAGGTTAGGTTCCGATTTAGGATGTAGGCTTTGTTAAACCATATCACATGAGTTCCAACACTCATTTGGTTTACAAGACCTCATTCTGTCCGATCTCCCGATTTAGGCGTCTATTGTTTAACTAGTGGTTCGATTACTAGGAGCTACTTGATTTCTCTGGTTTGCTCGGGTTTGTTGAAGTTCTATTTGATCGAGGATACTTTGCACTACATGTGAGTACATAGTTCCCCTATTTTACTGTTTTTAAATGTTTTGGGGTGATTCATATGTACGAAATGTTTTCAAAGTTTAAACGATGATTTCAAAAACGATTAAAACGATTTTTACAAAACTAAGAACGATTTCGATAAAGTGAACGAACTTGTTGGTTGTAGTTACAAAACGAATGACATTCATTAGCATTGATCAAGCCGACCAGTATTAGGTTATGGTACCATAGGATCTGACAAATCCCGTTACTTTACTACACCCATGGTTCTGTGTGGGGGTTGTGGGTAGCGACTGAATATGATGTTTGTTAACTTACCCTTTGGTGGTTTGTTAATACGAGAACGAGTTGAACGATGGACGAGTCACAAAGGTTTGAATGTTATTAGCGAGACGACCATATATAAGTTTTCACAATTAAAACGAGGACGATTAAACCATCTAAACGAGTAAACGATTTGGGAACGAGTAAACGATTTGGGAACGATATGGAAACGATTTGGAAACGATGTTAAACGATTTCGATAAACGATTGGTTTTTGGTAAAGTGTATAGATAACGAGACGGGGGTAATATGGTGAAAACATGGTAGATACGCCGCTGGTACTTCTTATATATAAGTGTTTTCATCATATTACATATCGTGGCGTTATTTAGTTCACTTGGGTAAACGATTTTGAAACGATGTCACACAACGATGTTTTTCTAAGAGATATAAAGTATACGAGTTTTTAACGAGCTTTTACAAGATATTTTACAAGTTGGTTTTCTAAAACAAATGTTTTTGGGGTTAAGAAGCATGGCTACGAGATTTTATAAACTGTAATCAACTTGATTTGAGTTGGTTATTTAATTTGCAATATCATACCCTTTTTTTTTAAACTAAGTTTTTAATAAAGTATTGCAACATTTAAACTAGCCATGAATCAAACACTCCTATAAAACCTATGTACTCGCCAGCATTTCTTTGCTGACTAAGTTTTTACATATGTTTCAGGTGTTGATGCTTGATGATTTTCTAGGATGCATGCGTCACATAGGATCTGGACGAGGCCTTAGTGACATAATAATAGTGATAGACGATGTAAAACTTGTTTATTCTATGTTAAGACAATGCAATGTTTAATATTATCAATAAAACGAAACACTTTTTGTATCCATGGTTGTGAAACGATAGCTTCTGTTACAACACTCCCCGACGTTTCCGCCACGGTTTGTTGTCCTACGTGGTCGGGGTGTGACAGAAGAAAGTTGGTATCAGAGCCAATGGTTATAGGGAATTTGGTTATTAGTAATGCTTTGACCTAGACTATAACTTTAGGACCCTAACACAAGTTTACTTGTGTTTAGATTTGAAACAAAACCGTCACCTATCCTTAGGTGATAACCACAACGAGAACACAAATCCGAATCTGCTTCGAAAATTAATCATCTGTTCTAGGATGATTGATTACTAGGTTTTGAACCCTCTGTTATATGATTTTGAACCCTTTTGAGTTTTCGAAATCTCGTCAAAGTTTGGGTTTAAATAATGTGAACACGTGCAAACTGGAAGAGGGAATGCCTGTACTCTGAGTTTTCTGTCTAAGGCTAGAGTGTTCGTACAAATCCACATAATCGGACCAGTCACTCTTACCTGGGAACTCTTGGGGTGAGTGTTCACTTATAGGCGAGCATGTCTTCGCGATACATTATTTTGATTCATTTACTTTGATTAGTCACTGCGTGTCATTTGTTTGTTCGCGGTAACAAACAAAAGATCGCCTTCCTTGTGTTTTGTCGATACATCTTTTGCTTTTCCTAATTATCAACCTTACTCGTTTCTCATATTTCCTTGTTAGACAATGCCTCCACGACGTGAAGCACAGTCTTTCACCATTGAAGAAAGCGCAGCCCTGGTCTCTCAGCAAGTGGCTACTGTGCTTCCCGGTGTTGTAACTCAAGTTCACGAGATATACAACAATAACAATAATAACAACAATGCGCAGTGTAATTTCAAGAACTTCAACTCTGCTAAGCCTCTAAAGTTTTCTGGGTCGCAAGGAGCAACTGCGCTCCTACAGTGGTTCGAGAGTATTGAGAACACATTCAGGCATGTGCAATGTTCGAATGCACGTAAGGTTGAATTTGCTTCAAGCGTGTTTGAGAAGCGAGCGCTTACCTGGTGGAATGGTATTATGCGCGATAGGGGTGCCAAAGTGGCACTGGCACAAACATGGGATGAGCTTCGGGCTCTCATGATGAGAGAGTTCTGTCCCCGTCACGAAATTCGAGCTTTGGAGCGAGAGTTTGACGATTTAAAACAAGATGAGGCTGAGCACCGTGCGTACACGGATCGCTTTGAGGAACTCAGTCTATTGTGTCCCACCATGGTTACCCCACCAGACAAAGCAATCGAAAGATATATCGATGGTCTACCCGATTCTATGCTGGATATTGTGACCGCTGTTAAACCCACTACCTTCGTCAAGCGATCGAGTTATCTGCTACCCTGACTGAATCCCAAGTCAGGAAGGGTAAACTCACCCGCAAAGGTGACAAGAAGAAATCGTCTGATTCTGCGAAAGACAAGAAGAAGGGTAAAGGTAAAGAAGGTGAGTCGTCGAAGAAATCAAGGAAGCGAAAGGGTGCACAGAACTTTGCTGTTATGACACAGACTGAACAGAACACACCGGCTCAACCTCCTGCGAAAAAGGCGTATGCCGGTACCGCACCTCATTGTGCTCGCTGCAACGGTCATCATGTTGCACAACAAGCTTGTAAGCAATGCACGACGTGTGGTAGACTTGGGCATTTAGCCAATGTTTGTCGTTCAGGACAAAATCAGGTTGCCTAGGTTCAAGCTCCGGTACAAGGGAATGCTGCTAGATTCCCACCAGGTTCATGTTTTAATTGTGGAGAGTTTGGCCACTTCCGCAACAACTGTATGAGGCTAACAAATGCTAATGCGAATCCGAATGCGAACGTCAACGCCAACGTGAATCCTGCTCGAGGGCGAGCATACAATTTGAATGCAAACGAAGCGAGGGCGGACAACGAGGTTGTCAATGGTACGTTTCTTGTTAACAATCGACCCGCATCTATTTTTTTTGATTCTGGTGCCGATAAAAGTTTTGTTTCGTTATCTTTTGAGCCTTTGCTTGCGATACCTAGAACTAAATTGAGGAAACCCTTGTCTGTCGAAGTTGCTACTAGTAAACCTCTTGTTCTCGATTCTGTTATTCGTGATTGTCAGTTGAACCTTGATAACCATCTTTTTCCTATTGACCTCACGCCAATGCAACTTGGGAGTTTCGACATTATCGTTGGAATGGATTGGTTAACCAAACATCACGCTGAGGTGGTTTGTTTCGATAAGATTGTCCATATTCCTTTGTCTTCTGGCGATATTTTGGAAGTTCGTGGTGAGAAACCTTCAGGTGGATTGAAGCTTATGTCGTGCACAAAGGCCCAGAGTTATTTGAGAAAAGGATATGTTGCTTTTCTAGCACCTGTCACCGAGGAGAAAGACAAGAGTAAGAGTATTCAGGATATTCCGATTGTTCGGGATTATCCAGAGGTGTTTCCTGATGAACTGCCTGGTTTGCCTCCAGTTCGTCAAGTTGAGTTTCATATCGACCTTGTACCCAATGCCAACCCGATTGCGAAAGCACCTTATCGTCTTGCACCTTCAGAGATGTAAGAGTTATCGAAACAGCTTCAAGAGTTATCTGATAAAGGATTCATTCGTCCGAGCTTTTCACCTTGGGGAGCTCCTGTCCTCTTCGTGAAAAAGAAGGATGGGTCTTTTCGAATGTGTATCGATTATCGTGAGCTTAATAAGCTTACCATCAAGAATCGATATCCCCTACCTCGAATTGATGATCTCTTTGACCAGCTGCAAGGTGCTTCATGTTTTTCTAAGATCGATCTGCGTTCTGGGTATCATCAACTTCGTGTTTTCGAAGAAGATATTCCCAAAACTGCTTTCCGCACGAGATATGGGCATTACGAGTTCACAGTCATGCCTTTTGGCTTGACGAATGCTCCAGCTATCTTTATGGACTTAATGAATAGGGTCTGTAAACCTTATTTAGACAAGTCCATTATTGTGTTCATCGACGATATTCTCATCTATTTGAAGACTCAAGCCGATCACGAGCAACACCTTTGCTTAACGTTGGAACTCCTTAAGAAGGAACAACTTTTCGCTAAATTCTCCAAATGTGAATTCTGGCTTAAAGAAGTTCAATTTCTGGGTCATATAGTCAACGAGCAGGGTATTCATGTGGATCCATCCAAGATTGTTGCTATTAAGGATTGGAGTACGCCAACGACACCTACAGAGATTCGATCTTTTCTTGGTCTTGCTGGTTATTATCGTCGATTCATTTCTAACTTCTCAAAGATTGCGGTTCCACTCACTGCTTTGACTCAGAAGAATAAGCCTTTTGAGTGGGGACCCAAGCAAGAAGAAGCGTTCCAAACGCTAAAGCAAAAGTTATGTAATGCTCCTGTTCTATCTCTGCCCGAGGGAAGCGATGATTTCGTTGTCTATTGCGATGCGTCCAACTTAGGTGTGATACCCGAGGGAAAATCACGGTCATCCTGATCTGACACTTCGACGCTCTTGGAGTACTTACCAAATTTCGGGACGAAATTTCTTTCAAGTTGGGGATGATGTGACAATCCAAAATTTCGATCCACTAACATAAATCATCCGACAACTTTAATCAGTCCATGTAAGTTCATTTAATGTGTGTTGAATGTTAAAGATAGTTGATGCTCCATGTGTGTATCTCAGCCAACTATATAATTATGACCCATGTACTGATTGAGGTCCAATGAAATTGCACTCTACACAAGGTTGTTGGCCACTTACACAATATAACTTACACAAATTATTGAAATCACATGTTGTGTCAGCATATCACATATCACGTGAAGATTGATATCCCAATTGCAAAGCCATGTGCTGAGAATTTATGTGGCCAATGCTAGATATCTATAAAAAGATCTTGGCCCAATCACTGTTTATAGGATCCGACATAATTATTGCGAGTAGAGTTTTGCCAAATGAGTTGTTTTGTCATCACCACTAACCCGGCAAAACATAAGTGACTTTCGTCACCTCGGCCCAACATAACTGGCGGCCCAGTTGTGGATGTTTTAACCTCTACATCCATCAAACGTAAGCTAAAACCCTAGACTCCCTCTAGACGCACGACGACAGTAGACTTTCCCCCTGTCGAAGTCTCTCTCTTATAGATCATTCCTTTGCGCCTAGCTCTATGCATCGCCGGTTAGTAAATAGCATCTCGGTTCTTTTCTTATGTGTGTATTCGTGTGATTATTGGTGTTGATTTGCTTGTACACTTTGCTTAACCACATGATTGGAATTATTATAATGATAGTCGCTGGTTTCGGATTACTGTGTGTATTAGACGTGACGTAATGTTTTGTGTGTACAAACCGATTGATCTATTTATCTGTGCATGAACTGGGATTTTTGCTAGACATCATTCTATGTATAATTGATCTAGGTGTTTCAGGAGTTGCGAACGGGTATGATGTATGTGAGTCGGTTGAGTTTTAATGTTAGATTATATTGATGATTGTATATTAAGCTATGTTAATGTTGGTTCGATGTTTAGGTTATAACTATGATATGATCATAATTCTGTGTGAATGTTATGAGAAATTATTATGCACACGATCAGGGATATGGGCTGGTAATTATCAACTGGGAACATTGGGCTTGGGTATTAGTTAATAGTTACTACACAACAAATAGATCACAGTAACATATATATGTACAATAACTGGGCCAAGATATATGTTAAATGGATTACATGAATTAGTAAGATCAGATGAATATTGGGCCAGCAACTCATTGGGTTTCACGCGAGTGAATGGGCTGCGGGAATAATTAGACCTTTGTGACTAAAATGGGCCACGTACTGTATGTGGGCCGAAGGGTCATAACCAATGAATAAACTGGAACGGGGCCGCGCGGTTAATATCATTCAGGTTGAGTCGAGCATAATTTGGGTCGCGCCGGGCTGGGGTATATCATAAGAACCATAGTAAGTAATGTGTAATAATGTTGTGTCGAGTTGGGCCGGTTGTTTGTTGGGACTATATGTTTGTCGAACCGAACATGGTTAATGAACTTTCCTACAATGTGTTTAACTGATTAGAGTAGTATACGGAATGATGAGTGCCACAACCTGTATTTTGTGTACACTAACTGATGAATACATGTGAAACAGTATGCACTAAGCTTGTATGCGAACTGACTGTCATGTGCAACTATCATAGGGTTCGATTGATCGTTTCTGTTAAACGTGTAATTAATCTTACCGAGCAAAACCAAGGTGAGTTCACTGCACTTTTCTCAAGCATGCGTCCCGGTGGTTTGGGACAACTGGTAAACATTTGGAAGGGAAACATTGGGTAAATAACTTAATCGGTTTTGGTTATTGCCTGGAGGGCAATGGGGGTGATTAGTTGATAGCGCTATTAGGTGGGAAACCTCACACCGGGCCGTAAGGACGGGCGTGAACTAATTATCTGGGTATGGCTATGGTTGTTAGAGGCACACTCCTCGGATACATATGGGCACTCTCCCTAGGGTATCTAACGAAGGCAACATAGCAAACGGTCGTTAAGGGGTACCCACTCCCCGGATACTTATGGGCACACTCCCTAGGGTATCTAACATGAGCAACATTGTAACGCAACCTTAAATCGCATTAACATACATATGGTAACATAACTTGTTAACAAAACCTTGAACTCACCAGCGTAGTCTGACACGCTTGTTTACATGCTTGTAGATGATTATTGAAGGAACTTGGGAGCTTGCTGTCTGATGCTGCTGGAGTGGTTATGGTCATAATAAACAATTACATAGATTTGGTTTCGATACATTTATACGTACATACATTTATGCTTCCGCTCAGTACTTTGGTTTTGGTTTAACTTTCAAACGATACATTTCTTTCAATTGGGTATTTTATTACATTATAACTTGTGTTTGATATGATTGGTGGCTCCTTGTTGAATCGTTGCACCTCCATTAGGGACACGCCCTAGGTGGGAATTTGGGGGTGTGACAGTTTGGTATCAGAGCCACTGGTTATAGAGAACTCGGTTTTAAAAACGTTTTCATAAAACCAGACTATAACCGAATTGATCCAAACGATGACCATGACACTCAGCTTCAGATTGCAAGGTTCGTTCCTCGTTACAGTATACATCACATGTTTAGTAGACATATCTATACACATAGCATGCACGATACAACAAGATAGATATCATGACACATCGATAGCATAACACAACACTTGCATCTTGTAAATTCTAGTTTTGCTGTTAGTACATAGCTGTGTTGATTGGAGTGGGAGAAACTTCGAACATAAGTTAAGAAGCGTCGAGAGGAGCATGCAAACCGCCTTATTATCATGGGTGCACACATAATAATAATGCGTGGTGCATGCAATTCCCAATGAGGCTTAACGAGTGCAAGAGGGAATCTCCCCTACAGTATGTGAACTTGGAAGTTGTAGACTTTAAGGTGATACTTGATTTTTTTTTCTCATTCTGAACTATCATTTGATCGATGCGAAACCTGATAACCTATAGGAGAAATAGTCGAGATTGTCTCCTACACGAATGTGATCTTTCCTTTTTTCCTTTGAAACCTTTCGAATTCCGATGCTATCGAGTATTACCTGAACACCTAACTGAACGCCTAGTGGACTGTGTAGAGTGCTAGGTGCTTATACGAACATCCCCGAGTGGGGTGATGCACAACGATGAACGATCTATATCTTTCCATTTTTCTTCGTTTGTTGGAACTTGACATATCGACGTCTCGAATCTCGAATCACGACCATTTCTGTAACGCCCTCGCAACAGACTGTGTAATACATAGACAACTTGCAACATCGTTGGATGAGAGGGTAAATGTAGTACTTCACCAACCTCAAACATTGGGCGACTCCGATGACCGGCAGCGAACACCAACGAATAGAATACAATCGACTCTTTAACCTCTGCCAGTGACTCATGGGAGTCAACTTTTACGAATCACTCGGAACGTAAGTAATGACAATCGAATACGGTGTGGAATGCACCGCTGTCAGCACAATGAGTAGCATCTTAGAACGTGGCACGGAACAGTAGAAGATGGATCCTGTCAGTGGAGGATCATAGGACTCCGCTTCATGAAACAATAAGCAGAAGTAACAGTTACGACAACATCAGGGTACTCGTAATAGTAGTCCTCGCTATGGGAGTGAAAAACGTTTACCACATGGATTGGCCGTTGGTCAATCAAGACAGCAACAACCAAGGGAACGACGGCAGTACTGGAAATTCTCGTGACGAAAACAACACTGGAAATGAAGCTCATGGAAGGACACTTGGTATTGGCATAGACTATACCAGGCATAATAGCAACACGATAGCTTGGATGGGTAGCTGTTCGCTTCGTCTCCGATCTGTTTACCCTGATGTTTCTTGAAAACCGAACTTGTTGTGGCAGTAAGGGATGATAACTCAAATGAAACCTCATATGTCCGCTGCGATGTAAACTCGACCATGTGGGACAAGTGTTCGACGTCAACCTTCCTTCTACTACCCTTGATGGTTGCAATACAGTAGTTAGTGTGGATTGGTTATCCAGAGATCGCTCAGATACACCAGTGAGGACAAAATTTTGTGTGGAAAATCGTTATTTGTTCTAAAGCGTCAGAGTGGTACAAAGGATAGCGCCATTTCAACTATGAAGGCCAGAAGTGTCTACGGAGGGATTACGCCACTATACTAGCAACCGTTACTGATGTTAGGGCTAAGGTAACAGAGGATCGATGATCCACCAATCATTCGTGATTCCTTTCGCTGTGCTACCCAAGGAACTTTCGGGTTTACTTCCACAACTGTTAGGCAAAATCTCAGTCTAATCTCGCGCCAGAAGCAACCCTGACTACACGCACTCTTATCGTCTTGCACCGGGAGGGTTGCAAGAGTTGTCTAATCAACTGTAGGAATTGTTGAGCATGAATTTTGTCACTGGTCTACTTATAACTCGAAATGGAAACATTATCACCTGGGTAATCGTTGATGGACTCACGTTACCAGCACACTTTCTTGCAATCAAGAAAACTGACGAGTCTCCATAGTTGTGAATGTTCCTCTGAGAGAGGCGACTTTTAGGCACGAGGTGCCAACTCCTGTTACCTCTGAATTTGATCTATGCATGATCGATGTCAGGCATTACACAACACCCTTGGCTCACGTCAGGACCAGAGCATTACTTATTGCCGTTGGACAAACGATTAGAGTAAACGAACCAACCTGACACTCGAAGACATGCTGCAAGCATGAGTTCTACCATAGCAGTTACCATTCTAGTATTCAGACAACTCTTTTTGAGGCATTGCATGGACAATACACTAATCTCCTTGTTGGGTTAAGGAGGGTGGCAACGTAATCACAGATCCAGAGCTTGTACTTGGAAACCCTAGGGAAGATTGTTTAGATCGGAAATCGTTTGGTGGCCACGAGTGAATGTCATGAAAGTTGATAAGCTTAGGAAACACTGGAAGTTCGTGTAAGAAGTTGTATCATGTTGAAAATCTCACCCTGGGAAGGTGTGGTACGCTTGGGAAGCGTGACAAGCGTAATTTACGTTACGATAAGTTATTCAGAATTCTGGAAAGAATCGGACACGCCGCCTACGAACTCGAGTTACCCGACGAATTGCGTAACATGCACATTTTCATTCATGCCTCAAATCTAAGGCAGTGTTTGATGAAACATTTGTGATATCTTTATTAGACAAGTTGCTGTTGTCGAGGAGCCAATCAAAGACATAGACAAGGAAGTAAGGTTCATTAACATAGTCCAATTTCCAGTCGTGAGAGCTCGTTGGAACACAAGAACGAAATAATCGGAGTAAGCTTCAGTATCCTCAGTTGTTCAAGCAGTTGTATCCACTTCTGATATCATTGGCTAATTTCGGGACGAAATTTCTTTCAAGTTGGGGAAGATGTGATACCCGAGGGAAAATCACGGTCATCCTGATCTGACACTTCGACGCTCTTGGAGTACTTACCAAATTTCGGGACGAAATTTCTTTCAAGTTGGGGATGATGTGACAATCCAAAATTTCGATCCACTGACATAAATCATCCGACAACTTTAATCAGTCCATGTAAGTTCATTTAATGTGTGTTGAATGTTAAAGATAGTTGATGCTCCATGTGTGTATCTCAGCCAACTATATAATTATGACCCATGTACTGATTGAGGTCCAATGAAATTGCACTCTACACAAGGTTGTTGGCCACTTACACAACATAACTTACACAAATTATTGAAATCACATGTTGTGTCAGCATATCACATATCACGTGAAGATTGATATCCCAATTGCAAAGCCATGTGCTGAGAATTTATGTGGCCAATGCTAGATATCTATAAAAAGATCTTGGCCCAATCACTGTTTATAGGATCCGACATAATTGTTGCGAGTAGAGTTTTGCCAAATGAGTTGTTTTGTCATCACCACTAACCCGGCAAAACATAAGTGACTTTCGTCACCTCGGCCCAACATAACTGGCGGCCCAGTTGTGGATGTTTTAACCTCTACATCCATCAAACGTAAGCTAAAACCCTAGACTCCCTCTAGACGCACGACGACAGTAGACTTTCCCCCTGTCGAAGTCTCTCTCTTATAGATCATTCCTTTGCGCCTAGCTCTATGCATCGCCGGTTAGTAAATAGCATCTCGGTTCTTTTCTTATGTGTGTATTCGTGTGATTATTGGTGTTGATTTGCTTGTACACTTTGCTTAACCACATGATTGGAATTATTATAATGATAGTCGCTGGTTTCGGATTACTGTGTGTATTAGACGTGACGTAATGTTTTGTGTGTACAAACCGATTGATCTATTTATCTGTGCATGAACTGGGATTTTTGCTAGACATCATTCTGTGTATAATTGATCTAGGTGTTTCAGGAGTTGCGAACGGGTATGATGTATGTGAGTCGGTTGAGTTTTAATGTTAGATTATATTGATGATTGTATATTAAGCTATGTTAATGTTGGTTCGATGTTTAGGTTATAACTATGATATGATCATAATTCTGTGTGAATGTTATGAGAAATTATTATGCACACGATCAGGGATATGGGCTGGTAATTATCAACTGGGAACATTGGGCTTGGGTATTAGTTAATAGTTACTACACAACAAATAGATCACAGTAACATATATATGTACAATAACTGGGCCAAGATATATGTTAAATGGATTACATGAATTAGTAAGATCAGATGAATATTGGGCCAGCAACTCATTGGGTTTCACGCGAGTGAATGGGCTGCGGGAATAATTAGACCTTTGTGACTAAAATGGGCCACGTACTGTATGTGGGCCGAAGGGTCATAACCAATGAATAAACTGGAACGGGGCCGCGCGGTTAATATCATTCAGGTTGAGTCGAGCATAATTTGGGTCGCACCGGGCTGGGGTATATCATAAGAACCATAGTAAGTAATGTGTAATAATGTTGTGTCGAGTTGGGCCGGTTGCTTGTTGGGACTATATGTTTGTCGAACCGAACATGGTTAATGAACTTTCCTACAATGTGTTTAACTGATTAGACTAGTATACGGAATGATGAGTGCCACAACCTGTATTTTGTGTACACTAACTGATGAATACATGTGAAACAATATGCACTAAGCTTGTATGCGAACTGACTGTCATGTGCAACTATCATAGGGTTCGATTGATCGTTTCTGTTAAACGTGTAATTAATCTTACCGAGCAAAACCAAGGTGAGTTCACTGCACTTTTCTCAAGCATGCGTCCCGGTGGTTTGGGACAACTGGTAAACATTTGGAAGGGAAACATTGGGTAAATAACTTAATCGGTTTTGGTTATTGCCTGGAGGGCAATGGGGGTGATTAGTTGATAGCGCTATTAGGTGGGAAACCTCACACCGGGCCGTAAGGACGGGCGTGAACTAATTATCTGGGTATGGCTATGGTTGTTAGAGGCACACTCCTCGGATACATATGGGCACTCTCCCTAGGGTATCTAACGAAGGCAACATAGCAAACGGTCGTTAAGGGGTACCCACTCCCCGGATACTTATGGGCACACTCCCTAGGGTATCTAACATGAGCAACATTGTAACGCAACCTTAAATCGCATTAACATATGTCACACCCCCAAAATCCCACACGCGGAGTACCACCGCTTGGAGCGTGACTGACCAGGATCAAGCCATCAATCATATCAAACATAGCATTTAATATAAAAGTAAATAATGTAAATCATCATGACATGATTGATGTTTCAAAACAAACATCGTTTAAGTAGCGGAAGCATAGTATGTAATCTCAAAATAATTATAAGTTGAATATCGTTCATGATCCAAATCCCACAACGACCTGCTCCTCCTTGTGCAAGCTCCATAATGTACCTAAGGTCCTGCAAGGCATGCAGCAAATAATCAACAAACTAGTTGAGCGAGTTCACAGAAAGTAAGTTCATAACATAGTGCATAAATATAGCTAGTGGGGGCTTCCCATACTAGTGTGTACTAAAGGTGGGGACTTCCCATGTTTATCCTGGCTAATGAGGGCTTCTCATTAACGGTACTTACTAGACTAACTTCCGACCATGTGTTCTTCTTTACCGAGAACAGGAAAACGTACAGGGTCACGTAGGCTTTACGTGATGTGTCCTTCCCCGAGGACAGTGGTACGCGTGGGGGCTACGTAGGCTTTACGCAGCGTGGCCTTCCGATCTGGAAGCCAGTGAATGGTATTGGGTTACGTAGGCTTTACGCAACGTGTCCTTCCCGACCCGGGAGACATATGGCAAGTATACTGGGTTACGTAGGCTTTACGTAACGTGTCCTGACTAACCTGAGGACGATGGTCTATAGTCTGGTATATGCGTAAGTACGAGTATTTATTCCATAACCAACATATCCAACCCAATTCCCAACCCGGGAATCCCATGCCTTGGCTGTGTGAACTCACCTTGGTTTGCTCGGCAGATACACAGAAAGTACAAGTAGCAAGTAAATGGTCACTCACGTCCTATCATGGTTATTACGCAGGTCAGGTTTGTATAAAACACGTAAGTCACTAACACGTATTGATCATGGCATTGAACACGTATCTCTATAGCAGCCCAAAGCAAAACAGTTAAACAATTAGCCAAGTGTCCGGCCCAATCAGTTGGACCTGTAATAGCAAAAGTCCAATAGCAAACAGTCCACAATTCAAATCGTTGGGCTCAATAGATTGGGCCCGTAACAGTGAAGGCCCAACAGTGTGCGTGTAATCGGTGGTCTCGACTCGCAACGGGGTTACGAGTCGCAACGAGGATCTCGAGTCGTAATGGCTGGATGCGAGTCGCAACGGATAGTCTCGGTTCATCCCGGTCTGGTTACGAGTCGCAATCTGACTCGCAACAGAGGTTGCGGTTCGTGCGGTTTGGTCTCGAGTGGGGATTCCGACTCGCAACCCGAGTCGCAACCGGACGTGTAACTGATTTCCATAATTTTAGTCAATTAAATCCCGTGATTTCAGCTAACAGTTTTGGTCAGTTCTGTACCAAATCAATTAACATAATTTTCCACAAATCATTAGCATGATATCGATCAAACATAACAATTTCAACACAATATCATAAGAACCCTAATTATACCATGCATGAACACATCTAACAATTCATCAACAAACCAACATTCAAGCTAACCCGATGCATACTATAGCCGATTACTTGATCATTAAAACAGCCGATTTCTATATATATCAATACATTCAGTTCTAAGCTAATCATAACTACAACCTGATTATATACAAATCAATTCGAGGACCAAACATAACCACATGATCTAACCGGTCCTAGTTCATCATCATGCAAATTCCAATCGGTTCGATCTAAGCATGTAATCAAACATCATTTAACACAAAAGCATAAACATCATACTAACCGATTACAAGTAACGAGATGTGATCCGAACAATAGGGTGATCGGGTGGCCTTGTGCTCCGGTTCCTAATCCCGCCGAGAGAGAGATAGAGAGCAAAGCTTCTAGGGTTTGTGTGTGTGTGTGTGATTTGCAAAAGTGGTAAAACAAAACCCCTAACTTGGTTTTGTGTGTTGCGAGTGGGGAGTGGGCCGAGCCCACTCGGTTGTCTAATGGTCCGCGTGAACAAGGAGTGGCCCAAAGGGCTTGTGTACTCGGTCCACATACATACGACATACGTACACACATAATGCATATAACATAACATATATCATGAAATCAATTAATCATTCGGGTTTATAAAATCACATATCGTGCACAAACGTTACATCAAGCAAGCCTAAAGTTCGAGTTGTCACATTATCCCCAACTAATTGGAAATTTCGTCCCGAAATTTGGTATGCACTCACTGAGGAAGCTAGGTAAACTGTACTGTTCACTGATTTTCCTGGGGTGTCACATCCTCCCCCCGTTGATCTGGAATTTCGTCCCGAAATTCCGAAGTAGTAGCTTCAGCCTCAGTAGTGGTTGCCTTGTTCCCGAATAACTGGGGGTACTTTTCTGTCATCCTGTCTTCGCGTTCCCAGGTGTACTCTGGGCCACGTTTGGAGTTCCAACGAACTCGGACAAGAGGGATTCTCTTGTGTTTGAGGACCTTCACATCCCGGTCCGTGATTTCTACTGGTTCCTCAACGAACTGCAACCGCTCGTCGATAGTGAGTTCCTTGAAAGGAATGATGAGATTTTCATCTGATAGGCACTTCTTTAGGTTCGACACATGAAAGACATTGTGAACTGCCCCGAGTTCAGCTGGTAAATTCAACTTGTAGGCTACCTTGCCAATCTTTTCTATAATCTCGAATGGTCCGACGTACCGCGGATTTAGTTTACCCCGTTTGCCAAAACGAACCACACCCTTCCAGGGTGAAACTTTCAATAAAACCCGGTCCCCGACCTCAAATTCCAATGGCTTTCTACGCTTATCCGCGTAGGCTTTCTGACGGTCGCGTGCTGCCGCCATGCGTTGTCGTATCTGTGCAATCTTTTCTGTGGCGTCCACTACAATCTCTGGACCCGTGATCTGACTATCCCCCACCTCTGCCCAACAGAGAGGTGACCGGCATTTACGCCCGTACAATGCCTCGAATGGAGCAGCTTGAATGCTAGTGTGGTAGCTGTTATTGTAAGAGAATTCCACCAAAGGGAGATGCTTTTCCCAGCCGTTGCCGAAATCGATGACGCATGCCCGAAGCATGTCTTCAAGTGTTTGAATCGTACGCTCAGACTGCCCATCCGTCTGAGGGTGATAAGCTGTGCTCATGTCTAACCGTGAGCCGAAAGATTTGTGAATTGCTTGCCAAAGCTCTGATGTGAATCGTGCATCGCGATCCGATAAGATAGATGTGGACACCCCGTGCCTTGAAACAACTTCCTTAAGATAGACGTCTGCGAGTGTGGAGAACTTGTCCGTTTCCTTAATTGGCAGGAAATGTGCAGACTTGGTGAGTCGATCCACTATGACCCATATTGTATCGTTCCCACGCTGGGATCTAGGTAGACCTGTAACGAAATCCATGGAAATTTCTTCCCATTTCCACTGAGGTATCTTAGGCTGCTGAAGTAGGCCAGCTGGTTTCTGATATTCGACCTTGACTCTCGCACAGGTCAAGCACTTTCCAACGTACGTAGCGATGTGGGCCTTCATACTAGGCCACCAATAAGTAGTGCTGATATCGTGGTACATTTTATCCGACCCTGGATGTACCGAATAGCGAGACTTGTGTGCTTCGTCCATTACAAGTTCGCGTAGACCGCCATAAAGAGGGACCCAAATACGGCCCGTTACATAGTAGGCACCGTCTGCCTTCTGTTCCATTTGCTGTCGTGAGCCGCGTAAGGCTTCAGCCTTGACGTTTTCGGGCTTCAGTGCTTTTGTCTGAGCATTTCGTATCTGTGCAGGAAGGCTAGACTGGATCGTAAGCTGTAGCGCTCGCACGCGCTTCGGTAAGGTGTCCTTTCGACTAAGGGCGTCAGCCACAACATTGGCTTTGCCTGGATGGTACTTGATAGCGCATTCGTAATCGTTCAGTAATTCAACCCATCGCCGTTGACGCATGTTCAAATCCTTCTGCTTAAGGATATGCTCGAGACTCCTGTGATCAGTGTAAATCGTGCACCTGGTACCGTACAGGTAGTGTCGCCATATCTTAAGCGCAAAAACAACAGCTCCCAACTCTAAATCGTGCGTCGTGTAGTTCCGTTCGTGAACCTTGAGTTGACGAGAGGCGTAAGCAATAACCTTGTCACGCTGCATTAACACACATCCCAATCCCCGAATGGATGCATCACAATATACTACGAAGTCTTCTGTGCCCTCTGGCAATGAGAGAATAGGTGCGCTGCAAAGCCTATCTTTTAAGTGCTGAAAAGCAGTCTCCTGGGGCTCTCCCCAGCGATAGGTAACACCCTTCTGTGTCAGTAGCGTAAGCGGCTGAGCAATCTTCGAGAAATCCTTGATAAACCGTCTGTAGTAACCTGCCAGACCCAAGAATTGGCGTATCTCTGTCGGTGTACGCGGTGCAGGCCAGTTTCTGATCGAATCTACCTTGGATGGATCAACATGGATCCCATCCTTGTTCACTACATGGCCTAAGAAGTGGACTTCACGAAGCCAGAAGTCGCATTTAGAAAGCTTGGCGTACAACTGTTCCTTCCGAAGGAGTTCCAAGATGAGACGAAGATGCTGCTCGTGTTCCTCCTGACTCTTGGAGTAAATCAGAATGTCGTCGATGAAAACAATGACAAACTTGTCGAGATAGGGTTTGCACACCCTGTTCATAAGATCCATAAACACCGCAAGTGCGTTCGTTAACCCAAACGGCATGACAAGAAACTCGTAGTGACCATAACGAGTTCTGAAAGCTGTCTTGGAGACGTCCTCATCCCGGACTCTCAGCTGATGATAACCAGACCTCAAGTCTATCTTCGAGTAGTAACACGACCCTTGCAACTGGTCGAATAAGTCGTCGATGCGCGGAAGAGGATAACGGTTCTTCACCGTCACCTTGTTCAGTTCACGGTAGTCTATACACATCCTGAACGTACCGTCTTTCTTCTTCACGAAAAGCACTGGAGCTCCCCAAGGCGAAGAGCTTGGTCGTATGAAACCCTTTTCCATGAGTTCTTGCAGTTGCTTTGACAGTTCCTCCAATTCCGATGGAGCTAGGCGATATGGTGCGCGAGCTATGGGTGCTGCTCCTGGAGCGAGCTCGATCTGAAATTCGACCTGACGATGAGGCGGTAAGCCAGGTAAGTCTTCAGGAAACACCTGGGGGTAATCACGTACAATTGGAATATCTTCCAATTTCTTTTCCTTTGCTGATGCGTCTGTAACGAGAGCCAGAATGGCTGTGTGCCCCTTTCGTAAACATTTCTGAGCCTTCAAGAAAGAGATGATGCCAACCACAACACCACTCTTGTCACCTTGCACTTCTAGAGGTTCCTGACCAGAACGAGGAATGCGAATAACCTTTTCGCTGCATAAGATTTCTGCCTGGTGTTGGGATAACCAATCCATCCCAACCACGACGTCGAAACTACCCAAAACTATGGGAATGAGATCAATAGAGAAGGCTTGACCAGCTAGGATAAGATTACAACCCTGAACTACGTGCGTGGCTTCTAGACTTTTACCGTTAGCTAACTCGACTACATGTTTGGTGGGTAAAAGTGTTGGTGCACGTTTTAGCAGTTGACACATTTTCACAGACATATAGCTTGTATCCGCACCCGAATCAAACAAAACAGTAACGTAAATATTGTCAAGGAGAAACTTACCCATGACAACGTTGGGATCGTTCACTGCGTCGCCTCGACCTAGCACAAAAGCACGACCACGAGCTTCATTGCCGTTGTTGTTATTGTTCCCGCCGTTATTGTTGCCGTTGCCCTGATTGTTATTGTTGTTGCGATTCTGGTTCAACTGAGGGCAATCGCGTTTAAAGTGACCTTCAGCCCCACACTGGAAACACCCCCGGTTTCCACGTTGTGGCTGCTGCTGCTGCTGGTTCTGTGGAGCTGGTTGCTGAGGCTGCTGATTCTGATTCGCAGGACGAGGGCTCCTGCAGTCTTTGGCCTCATGACCCATCTTTAGACACCTTTGGCAACGACCCTTGTTACATGGGCCGTGGTGATGCCTGTTGCAGTTGTGGCACCTAGGTTGGCTACCCTGATATCTCCTCTGTCTGTGACCACTAGAGGATTGCTGACTGGGACTCTGATAATGATCGATCTTCTGCTGCTGAGCTTGTGGCTGAACAGATGCCGACCCTTTGCTGGAATCCCCATCCCACTTTCTTTTACTGTCACCAGATGTAGCAGGAGTAACTGAGGTGGTGACGTTAGCAGTAGCATTAACACGCTTGGGCAGTCTATTCTGTTCCACTGCCTGATCGGTGATACGGTGAGCGAGACGCTGAATTTCCTGGATGTTTTCGAGATTAGCCGACGTCACGTGGCTCTGAATTTCTGGCGCCAATCCCTTGAGGTACAACTCAATGCGCTTGTATGGAGGGTCCACCATAGTTGGACACAGAACGGCCAGCTCGTTCGACCGTTTAGTATACGCCTCGATTTCCGATCCAACCATTTTCAGATTATATAGCTCGTCTTCCAGCTTGTGAATATCTTCCCGCGTGCAATACTCACGCTTGATGAGTTCCTTGAAATCGTTCCATGGGGTGGCGTTAGCAGCTGCCAACCCTAAGATTTGAACTTGGGCGTTCCACCAAGTCAATGCTATTCCTTCCAAAGTGCCAGTAGCAAACTTGACCTTGCGAGCCTCAGGGCACTCGCACATTTCGAATACTGATTCTAACTTCTCGAACCAGTGGAGGAGTCCAACTGCCCCCTCTGTGCCGCTGAAAGAGTTTGGACGACAGTCCATGAAATTCTTGAACGTGCAGACAGGCTGCTGCGCGTGTTGACCTATTGTGTACGAGTAGGGCAAAGTTTAAATACAAAAGCTAGTTTAGGAGTGTAGGATCTAAAGATCCTAGCGTAAGTTATAACTACAGGTTATCCTACCTGCTTGAGCAGCCGCAAATGCCGCTGTGACTTGGGCTTGAACGAGAGCCTCTAGCTGGGCTTGTGTCATGTTGATTCTTCCAGACATGATCTTCATAGTAACAAGTAGCATACATAAGAATGGTTCGCGAGTAGGGCGATGACAGAAAAGCGTAGGCATATAGGTGTTCTCATGGAATCAAAGCATGTGTATCTAAGCGTAATGCGAGCAAAGTTCTAAGCAGTTCTAGCAAACAGGCAATAAACATAACCTTATTACCTAGGATGTCGAGTCTTGCACGTGGAGCGAAGCGTCGTTGTGGATCGTTGAGAGCACTGTACTGGTTATAGTCCGGTTTTAATAAAAACTGTTTCCCATATTAAAACCAAGTTCTCTATAACCAATGGCTCTGATACCAATCTGTCACACCCCCAAAATCCCACACGCGGAGTACCACCGCTTGGAGCGTGACTGACCAGGATCAAGCCATCAATCATATCAAACATAGCATTTAATATAAAAGTAAATAATGTAAATCATCATGACATGATTGATGTTTCAAAACAAACATCGTTTAAGTAGCGGAAGCATAGTATGTAATCTCAAAATAATTATAAGTTGAATATCGTTCATGATCCAAATCCCACAACGACCTGCTCCTCCTTGTGCAAGCTCCATAATGTACCTAAGGTCCTGCAAGGCATGCAGCAAATAATCAACAAACTAGTTGAGCGAGTTCACAGAAAGTAAGTTCATAACATAGCGCATAAATATAGCTAGTGGGGGCTTCCCATACTAGTGTGTACTAAAGGTGGGGACTTCCCATGTTTATCCTGGCTAATGAGGGCTTCTCATTAACGGTACTTACTAGACTAACTTCCGACCATGTGTTCTTCTTTACCGAGAACAGGAAAACGTACAGGGTCACGTAGGCTTTACGTGATGTGTCCTTCCCCGAGGACAGTGGTACGCGTGGGGGCTACGTAGGCTTTACGCAGCGTGGCCTTCCGATCTGGAAGCCAGTGAATGGTATTGGGTTACGTAGGCTTTACGCAACGTGTCCTTCCCGACCCGGGAGACATATGGCAAGTATACTGGGTTACGTAGGCTTTACGTAACGTGTCCTGACTAACCTGAGGACGATGGTCTATAGTCTGGTATATGCGTAAGTACGAGTATTTATTCCATAACCAACATATCCAACCCAATTCCCAACCCGGGAATCCCATGCCTTGGCTGTGTGAACTCACCTTGGTTTGCTCGGCAGATACACAGAAAGTACAAGTAGCAAGTAAATGGTCACTCACGTCCTATCATGGTTATTACGCAGGTCAGGTTTGTATAAAACACGTAAGTCACTAACACGTATTGATCATGGCATTGAACACGTATCTCTATAGCAGCCCAAAGCAAAACAGTTAAACAATTAGCCAAGTGTCCGGCCCAATCAGTTGGACCTGTAATAGCAAAAGTCCAATAGCAAACAGTCCACAATTCAAATCGTTGGGCTCAATAGATTGGGCCCGTAACAGTGAAGGCCCAACAGTGTGCGTGTAATCGGTGGTCTCGACTCGCAACGGGGTTACGAGTCGCAACGAGGATCTCGAGTCGTAATGGCTGGATGCGAGTCGCAACGGATAGTCTCGGTTCATCCCGGTCTGGTTACGAGTCGCAATCTGACTCGCAACAGAGGTTGCGGTTCGTGCGGTTTGGTCTCGAGTGGGGATTCCGACTCGCAACCCGAGTCGCAACCGGACGTGTAACTGATTTCCATAATTTTAGTCAATTAAATCCCGTGATTTCAGCTAACAGTTTTGGTCAGTTCTGTACCAAATCAATTAACATAATTTTCCACAAATCATTAGCATGATATCGATCAAACATAACAATTTCAACACAATATCATAAGAACCCTAATTATACCATGCATGAACACATCTAACAATTCATCAACAAACCAACATTCAAGCTAACCCGATGCATACTATAGCCGATTACTTGATCATTAAAACAGCCGATTTCTATATATATCAATACATTCAGTTCTAAGCTAATCATAACTACAACCTGATTATATACAAATCAATTCGAGGACCAAACATAACCACATGATCTAACCGGTCCTAGTTCATCATCATGCAAATTCCAATCGGTTCGATCTAAGCATGTAATCAAACATCATTTAACACAAAAGCATAAACATCATACTAACCGATTACAAGTAACGAGATGTGATCCGAACAATAGGGTGATCGGGTGGCCTTGTGCTCCGGTTCCTAATCCCGCCGAGAGAGAGATAGAGAGCAAAGCTTCTAGGGTTTGTGTGTGTGTGTGTGATTTGCAAAAGTGGTAAAACAAAACCCCTAACTTGGTTTTGTGTGTTGCGAGTGGGGAGTGGGCCGAGCCCACTCGGTTGTCTAATGGTCCGCGTGAACAAGGAGTGGCCCAAAGGGCTTGTGTACTCGGTCCACATACATACGACATACGTACACACATAATGCATATAACATAACATATATCATGAAATCAATTAATCATTCGGGTTTATAAAATCACATATCGTGCACAAACGTTACATCAAGCAAGCCTAAAGTTCGAGTTGTCACAACATACATATGGTAACATAACTTGTTAACAAAACCTTGAACTCACCAGCGTAGTCTGACACGCTTGTTTACATGCTTGTAGATGATTATTGAAGGAACTTGGGAGCTTGCTGTCTGATGCTGCTGGAGTGGTTATGGTCATAATAAACAATTACATAGATTTGGTTTCGATACATTTATACGTACATACATTTATGCTTCCGCTCAGTACTTTGGTTTTGGTTTAACTTTCAAACGATACATTTCTTTCAATTGGGTATTTTATTACATTATAACTTGTGTTTGATATGATTGGTGGCTCCTTGTTGAATCGTTGCACCTCCATTAGGGACACGCCCTAGGTGGGAATTTGGGGGTGTGACATTAGGCCTTGGTTGCGTCCTCATGCAACGAGGTAAAGTTATTGCATATGCATCTAGACAGCTGAAAATCCACGAGAAGAACTATACGACTCATGATCTTGAGTTAGGAGCTGTGGTTTTCGCACTTCAAATCTGGAGACACTACCTCTATGGAACGAAGTGTGTGGTTTTCACAGACCACAAAAGTCTCCAGCATATTCTTAATCAGAAAGAGCTGAACATGAGGCAACGACGTTGGGTTGAACTCTTGAACGATTACGATTGCGAGATTCGCTACCATCCTGGTAAGGCGAATGTCGTGGCCGATGCGCTTAGTCGAAAAGAGCGAGTCAAGCTTCATTCTGTTCAAACACTATCTGATATTCAAACTCGTGTTCTTCAAGCTCAGCAATCTTGTGTCTCACAAAATTTGATGGGTATGGAATTACCACATCAGCTTGAGCTTAAACTCGAAGCAAAAGGCGATGGTTTGCTTTATTTCAAGGATCGTTTGTGGGTCCCGAAACAAGATGATCTTCGCGCCCTAGTGATGGACGAATCTCACAAGTCTCGATATTCTATCCATCCGGGTGCTGATAAAATGTACAAGGATCTTCGTACTAAGTTCTGGTGGCCTGGTATGAAGAAAGATATTGCCTTGTATGTATCGAAATGCCTAACTTGTCTTAAAGTCAAGGCTGAACATCAACAACCTTCTTGTTTGCTTGTACAACCAGAGATACCGGTTTGGAAGTGGGAGAGCCTTGCGATGGATCTCATCACTAAATTACCGCGTACATCTAAAGGTCATGATGCTATTTGGGTTGTTATCGATCGATTAACGAAGTCAGCTCATTTTCTTCCAATTCGCGAGGATCTATCTGCTGATAAACTTGCAAAGATTTATGTTGATGAGATTGTTTCACGACATGGAGTTCCTTTGGATATCATTTCTGATCGTGATGCTCGATTTTCATCTCATTTCTGGAAGACCATGCAATCTTCTATGGGAACCCAACTAAATCTAAGCACAACTTATCATCCCCAAACAGATGGTCAATCTGAAAGGACGATTCAAACTTTGGAGGATATGCTTAGAGCATGCGTGATAGACTTTGGTGGTAATTGGGATTCTCATCTGCCAATGATCGAGTTCTCTTACAACAATAGTTATCATGCTAGCATCAAAATGGCACCATTCGAAGCTCTCTACGGTCGAAAATGTCGTTCACCTGTCTGTTGGAACGAGACCGGTGGAGCTCAGCTTACTGGACCTGAGCTCGTTCTGGAAACAACAGACAAAATCAAGAAAATCCGTGATAATCTTGTGACAGCTCGAAACCATCAAAAGAGTTATGCGGATATGCGACGCAAGCCCTTGGAATTTCAAGTTGGAGACCGTTTCCTACTCAAGGTTTCACCTTGGAAAGGAGTCATGAGATTTGGAAAGAGAGGAAAACTTGCACCTCGATATGTGGGACCATTCAAGATTGTGGAAAGAATTGGGAAGGTTGCCTATCGACTAGAGCTACCTCCAGAGCTTGGAAATATTCATCCGACTTTTCACGTGTCCAATTTGCGAAAGTGTTTAGCTGACATTGATCTTCACATTCCTCTCGACGAGATCCGAATCGATGATACGATGCACTTTGTTGAGAAACCAGTGGAGATAGTGGACCGTACTTTCAAGCAGTTGAAGAACAAACGGTATTTAGAATCTTATTTATAGTGCTTCGCGGTGGATCAGCCTAAGACGTGGTTGGTGTGGTTACCATGGGCTGAATTTTGGTACAATTCGACCTTCCAAGCTTCTACGGGTGTTACTCCCTTTGATTCGGTTTATGGCAAACGCCCTCCTTCTGTTTTCCAATTTGTACCGGGTGAAATTCGTGTCGAATCTGTTGCCCGAGAACTTCAAGACCGTGATGAAGCTTTGAAATAGCTTAAGAATCATCTTTCGAACGCGCAAGGGACTATGAAGTTGCAAGCGGATAAGAAACGCCGAGATGTGCAATTATCGATTGGTGAATGGGTGTATGTTAAACTTAAGCCGTATCGTCAACTTTCGGTCACCAGCCGGATCCATCAGAAACTGGCAGCAAAGTTTTTTGGGTCGTTTCTGATTATTGACAGGATTGGACCAGTGGCCTACAAACTGCTTCTTCCTTCCACGTCTAAAATTCACTCGGTTTTTCACGTGTCCCTCTTGAAAAAGGCTGTTTCTGGCTCCACCAAGATAGTTCTTCCTCCAGAATTGGATATGGCTGAGTCGCCTCATCTATTACCACAGACTGTGTTGGCCACGCGTGATGCTAAAGATGGATCAGATTTTGCGGAAGAATGGTTGATTCAATGGCAGGATCAATCAGTTGATGAAGCTTCCTGGGAGGATGCTGAATGGGCTAAAACTCAGTTTCCCGACTTCAGTCTTGGAGACAAGACTGATTTTGAAGGGGCGGGCAATGTTACGAATCATGTTAGTTGTTGGTGCATATGTCTGTTGACTTCGTCTTAGGTCTTGTCGGTAGCTTGTATAGGGGTCTAAATGTAAATATATGTTATTTTGATGTGATTCCGCTTGAAATGACACATGGTCATTTCAAGGGAAATCAGAATTAATGTGATTCCGCTTGAAATGACATGGTCATTTCAAGGGAAATCAGAATTAATGTGATTCCGCTTGAAATGACATGGTCATTTCAAGCGAAATCAGAAGCTTATATATAGGCTAGTGTGTTTCTCATTTGGCACGGATTCCAAAGTTGTATACCGAACTGCTGCCGGATTTTCAAGTGAAATATTAATATGAAACGTGTGTTAAAGTGATATTCTTCTGTTTTCTACTCAATTCTCTCTGTTTCAACACTGTTTGTTTGTTTCCGCCACTCAAACAGTGGTGTATTGACTTTAATTGACTCACTTGATCGTCAAATCGATCCTACAATTGGTATGAGAGCCAGTTATGAGCCAATACACCGGAATCAGAGCATTTTTCAACATTTTTTTGGATTTCTGGACGTTTGAACGGACAAAATGGACTGAGTTTCTAGTATTATGTGTAATATTGTGTTTTAACAAATCCTTGAGTGAATCAGATTAAAATTCGGCCTAAAACTGCTAAAAATGGACTGAAAACCTAATTCCGCTCGAACGAGACAGTTGATACCGCTTGAAAATTTATGGTAATTTCAAGCGAAATAAGTGGTTCCGCTTGAAAATAACACCTGATTCCGCTTGAAAATTAATCTGATTTTGTTTGAAACAAGCTATTCCGTTTGAAAGTTTAATCTCGCTTGAAACCTAAATTCGTGTGAAACATTAAACAAGGTTGTCAGTAAGTTGAGAAAAGAAATCACTTGTATTGTGTCAGGTTGCATCGGTTTGATCATTTAGTCAACTTTATCAGAAATACTAAGTGAATATGCTTTATTCAGTTTGAAAGTGTCTGCCGATAAGTCATCGGATTCATTAATTGATAATTCAGAATGCATGTGACTTTGATTTAAGCAGCCCAATCATAGTCTTCAATTGAGAGTTGTCGGCCACAGTCAATAGAAGGTCCAATTGAATTCTTGTATCAATCGATTAAGAAACGGTTGGTATCAAAATCGGACATAAATTCTGATCATATATTGCATGTGAATTCTTATTAAAGGCCCAATCAGATTTGAGTGAAATATAAATGATGTCAGCGTAGTGGGTGTTTGGTCAAATTGTATTTTGTGAGGTCATTTAAATAGTTGTCGACTTTGTGGGTTTGAGGTTTATTAATTCAAGTTTGTCGGCCCAATCAATTTTTAACCGATCCATTAATCAATATCGGCCCAATAGATTTAAATCTTCATTTAGTGTTGTCGGCCTTTGTTTTCAAATACCAATATAGTATAAGTGAACAGGTTGCATGTGAAATTGAACCAGATTTGTCATTTGAAAGGTTTGACATCACATTGGGTCACAATTTGATTCAAGAGATTATTATTTGTTCAAAGGTTTAAAGTGCAACAAATCGAGTGGCAATCCGAACGGATTACCACCCGATCCTAATCAATTCTATTTGTCTGTGTTTCGAGTGATTTGTCAAGCATCGAATACCCATCCAAGCGAAATCCTCACTCGATTCGTTATCACCGGATTTTTGTCACTCAATCGGATATTCATCTGATTCAGTGGTTTGATAAAGTGATTAAATTGATTTTAGATTGTGTGAATTTTCATATCGTTTGAAAATCTGTCTTTGTAAATCTTTTAATACCGAAACATGGGTTCTGAATTTTATGTTGCACAGAACAAGTTTGATAGTTTTAAGGGTATCAAGGGAGAGTCTACAAAAGAATTGATTGAGAGGTATGTCAAGTTGCATATAGAGATGAGAAATTTGAACATTAACAAAATGGATGAGATGTGGGTTGACAAGTTGGCAATTGCTTTACCAATTGATGTGTGGGGAACGTATTTGTTAGCTTGGAAGAAGAGCGGTGAATATTATGGTTTCAATTTGAGCAAATTCGTTGAGAAGATTCAAGCTCAAGAACTTGAGTTCCTGTTGATGCATGGAATGTCTGTTGACTATGTCTGCATTAAGTCTTAGGTCAAGATAGGTCAACATAGGAGCTTGAAAGTCAAATTAGGTCTTAATGTTGTAGTTTCGCTTTTATGTACATAAGATAGAAGTAGTTCCGCTCATATGTCATTAGGGAGTTTCGCTCATGTGGTTAGCTGATAGTTTCGCTTATGTGTCATGCCGTATAAGCGAAACCACGGGGACTATATATAGTCATCTTGAGCGAAACCTAGTTATTCATTCGTGTACGTTGGAGCGGAACCTAGTCATTGCTTGTGTAACCAAACTCTGTCAAAATTGAATCAGAAAGCAATAAAAGAGTAGGAATTGAAAAAGAAAAGTTGTGTAACTTCATATGCATTGATTCCGCCTTTGTATGTGAAGATGAACGTTCTCAACTGATTGTTTAGGGTTGGAACTCGGTCCAACAAGTGGTATCAGAGCTCAGGACGAGGAGTTCATACTACTACAGCTTGATTCTACCGAATTCTCTCATTTCTACTCACTTTCTCTCATACTTTTTCGATTTAAGCTAGTTCCTACGGTTGAAATGGTCTAAATTTCAAGTATAATGTGTAAAACATACAATTAACAAACCCTAGAAAGATTCAGGTTAAAACATGGCTTAAAAATGGTAAAAATCAGTTAAAAACCTAGTTTCGCTTTTTCGAACATCGAAGGTTTCGCTCGAAATAACTTGATAGTTTCGCTTATTCGAACAAGTTAGTTCCGCTCATACGAACAAGCATAGTTTCGCTCTTAAGAACATTATTAGTTTCGCTTATCTGTGAATTGTCTGCCAAATACTAATTTCGCTTATAACTGTGACAACTGTGCTCTGTAATCGATGTACGATGTAGAACAATGTTGATTATTAATAAAACAATGTGCTTTGATGTTATTATATGTGTTTTGGTATTATTTTGTGTGTATTTGTGTTTTGTGATTTTACAATTCGATTCGATCCCAATTTCAAGCTTTAAATCGCTTTCTGGAAGGTTATACGCGCACTGAGGCGTAAATATAACTAGTTTAATGCAACAAACACTGTGCAATAGTGAAATAGGCTTAACATACCTTAAATAACCTCCACATAACTTAGAAATAAGTTTTGGATGGTTCGGTGTGTTAAAATCAACCTTGTTCGATCACAGGGACTATTTATGTCAAATTGCGAAACTATACTGATTTGTATAGTAGCGAACACTCCGGAACTTAATCATAAGTTAAACATACCCTAAATAACCTTTACATAGCTTAGAAATAGGCTTTGAGGGGTTCGGTATGCTAAAATAAACTTTATTGATCAATAGTGACTAAAAGCGTCAAAAAGTGCACAAGTTTGCATTTTCACGCATATCTTACGTTCTGAATAGAACCAGACGTCCAAAAATTTATGTAATCATTAAAATATTTTATTTTAGTGATTGGCATGATAAAATTCCATTCGTCGCTTAATTTGGATCGTTTTTGCGTTCATTACGACTTCCGTCGTAATTAACCGAATAACGCAACCGTACGGCCAAACGAACCGACATCCGTGATGTCCTTGAGCATATTTTAAGTTCCCTATACTTTAATATCATTTTAGAGCCTTGAAATGAGGTTAAAGGGGTTTAAAAGTGCCAAAAAAATCAAGTTTTACAAGTGCATGGACCTTTTTGAAATTTCTGGCAGATACATTGAACTTGGTCCATTCTTTTAGGCATCCATGGTATTTCAAAACAATGTGCCACACATGGATGGTTTTGATCCTTGTTTTGCATTACCATTTGATGGTTTTATGTATTCCCATGGTTTTGAAAACCATGTGCCCACATGTAAGGTCTAGATCAAAGCACATTTTTCGACGAACGATCTTAACGGTACTTGAATTCCTATAAATACCCAAACCCATTTCACTCCCAAAGCACACTTGAATCTGATTTTTGCTCTCTAAGTTGAAGTTTATGCTTAATACCTGAGAGTAAATCGGATCAAGAGCTTGCGGGGACCTTCTGTAAGTATTCTTTCGTTCTTTTCATTCATTTCTATCGTTAAAGTCAAACTGTGTTTGACTTTCTGCTTTGACCAGTTTATGGTCAACGCGAAGTTCGTTTGAACTTCATAACGTGAGCGTAATCACGATGGTTATAGTCCCTAGTGACTATACCTACTGATTACCACGTTATCTAGGCTCAGTGGCGAGTCGTAGTTTCGGCCAAAATGCGTTTTCTCGCGTATTTTGTAACCAAACTACTCTCGGATGTCAAAACCGTTTGTTTTGATATCGAAACCTGTTTTCTAACTTAACTAAACATGTTTCGACATGTTTAGCTCGTCACTTGTTAGTTTAGTGCTTGTGTAGAGTCGTAAGTCAAGCGGACTAAACACCCGCTTAGACTTTCGAACGCGACCCGTTTGGTCGATCATTAGGATCCGACCAAACATGTTTAGTGACCATAGTAGCATAGGGAATAACCTTTCGAGGTTATACCTTATGGTCACTTAGGTTTAATTAGTCGCATGATAGGTAGTTATATGCCTTTGGTAAATTACCAAAATGCCCTTTTCATACATAATTGGTAATTAAGCATATGTAACCTAAACTTTTGACACGTAACTAATTATGTAACATAATTAAACATGTATGGGCATATAATACTTGTCATAGGACTAGTTAGATGTCTCGAACGCGCTTTTGCGTGCACGACGCGTTAAAGTAGCGTAAGCTACCTTAATGGGTCGCGATGGGTCGAAAGCACTTAGGTTAGGTTCCGATTTAGGATGTAGGCTTTGTTAAACCATATCACATGAGTTCCAACACTCATTTGGTTTACAAGACCTCATTCTGTCCGATCTCCCGATTTAGGCGTCTATTGTTTAAGTAGTGGTTCGATTACTAGGAGCTACTTGATTTCTCTGGTTTGCTCGAGTTTGTTGAAGTTCTATTTGATCGAGGATACTTTGCACTACATGTGAGTACATAGTTCCCCTATTTTACTGTTTTTAAATGTTTTGGGGTGATTCATATGTGCGAAATGTTTTCAAAGTTTAAACGATGATTTCAAAAATGATTAAAACGATTTTTACTAAACTAAGAACGATTTCGATAAAGTGAACGAACTTGTTGGTTGTAGTTACATAACGAATGACATTCATTAGCATTGATCAAGCCGACCAGTATTAGGTTATGGTACCATATGATCTGACAAATCCCGTTACTTTACTACACCCATGGTTATGTGTGGGGGTTGTGGGTAGCGACTGAATCTGATGTTTGTTAACTTAACCTTTGGTGGTTTGTTAATACGAGAACGAGTTGAATGATGGACGAGTCACAAAGGTTTGAATGTTATTAGCAAGACGACCATATATAAGTTTTCACAATTAAAACGAGGACGATTTAAACGATCTAAACGAGTAAACGATTTGGGAACAAGTAAACGATTTGGGAACGATATGGAAACGATTTGGAAACGATGTTAAACGATTTCGATAAACGATTGGTTTTTGGTTAAGTGTATAGATAACGAGACGGGGGTAATATGGTGAAAACATGGTAGATACGCCGCTGGTACTTCTTATATATAAGAGTTTTCATCATATTACATATCGTGGCGTTATTTAGTTCACTTGGGTAAACGATTTTGAAACGATGTCACACAACGATGTTTTTCTAAGAGATATAAACTGTACGAGTTTTTAACGAGCTTTTACAAGATATTTTACAAGTTGGTTTTCTAAAACAAATGTTTTTGGGGTTAAGAAGCATGGCTACGAGATTTTATAAACTGTAATCAACTTGATTTGAGTTGGTTATTTAATTTGCAATATCATACCCCTTTTTTTTAAACTAAGTTTTTAATAAAGTATTGCAACATTTAAACTAGCCATGAATCAAACACTCCTATAAAACCTATGTACTCGCCAGCATTTCTTTGCTGACTAAGTTTTTACATATGTTTCAGGTGTTGATGCTTGATGATTTTCTAGGATGCATGCGTCACATAGGATCTGGACGAGGCCTTAGTGACATAATAATAGTGATAGACGATGTAAAACTTGTTTATTCTATGTTAAGACAATGCAATGTTTAATATTATCAATAAAACGAAACACTTTTTGTATCCATGGTTGTGAAACAATAGCTTCTGTTACAACACTCCCCGACGTTTCCGCCACGGTTTGTTGTCCTACGTGGTCGGGGTGTGACAGAAGAAAGTTGGTATCAGAGCCAATGGTTATAGGGAATTTGGTTATTAGTAATGCTTTGACCTAGACTATAACTTTAGGACCCTAACACAAGTTTACTTGTGTTTAGATTTAAAACAAAACCGTCACATATCCTTAGGTGATAACCATAACGAGAACACAAATCCGAATCTGCTTAGAAAATTAATCATCTGTTCTAGGATGATTGATTACTAGGTTTTGAACCCTCTGTTATATGATTTTGAACCCTTTTGAGTTTTTGAAATCTCGTCAAAGTTTGGGTTTAAATAATGTGAACACGTGCAAACTGGAAGAGCGAATGCCTGTACTCTGAGTTTTCTGTCTAAGGCTAGAGTGTTCGTACAAATCCACATAATCGGACCAGTCACTCTTACCTGGGAACTCTTGGGGTGAGTGTTCACTTATAGGCGAGCATGTCTTCGCGATACAGTATTTTGATTCATTTACTTTGATTAGTCACTGCGTGTCATTTGTTTGTTCGAGGTAACAAACAAAAGATCGCCTTCCTTGTGTTTTGTCGATACATCTTTTGCTTTTCCTAATTATCAACCTTACTCGTTTCTCATATTTCCTTGTTAGACAATGCCTCCACGACGTGAAGCACAGTCTTTCACCATTGAAGAAATCGCAGCCCTGGTCTCTCAGCAAGTGGCTGCTGTGCTTCCCGGTGTTGTAACTCAAGTTCACGAGATATACAAAAATAACAATAATACCAACAATGCGCAATGTAATTTCAAGAACTTCAACTCTGCTAAGCCTCTAAAGTTTTCTGGGTCGCAAGGAGCAACTGCGCTCCTACAGTGGTTCGAGAGTATTGAGAACACATTCAGGCATGTGCAATGTCCGAATGCACGTAAGGTTGAATTTGGTTCAAGCGTGTTTGAGAAGCGAGTGCTTACCTAGTGGAATGGTATTATGCGCGATAGGGGTGCCGAAGTGGCACTGGCACAAACATGGGATGAGCTTCGGGCTCTCATGATGAGAGAGTTCTGTCCCCGTCCCGAAATTCGAGCTTTGGAGCGAGAGTTTGACGATTTAAAACAAGATGAGGCTGAGCACCGTGCGTACACGGATCGCTTTGAGGAACTCAGTCTATTGTGTCCCACCATGGTTACCCCACCAGACAATGCAATCGAAAGATATATCGATGGTCTACCCGATTCTATGCTGGATATTGTGACCGCTGTTAAACCCACTACCCTTCGTCAAGCGATCGAGTTATCTGCTACCCTGACTGAATCCCAAGTCAGGAAGGGTAAACTCACCTGCAAAGGTGACAAGAAGAAATCGTCTGATTCTGCGAAAGACAAGAAGAAGGGTAAAGGTAAAGAAGGTGAGTCGTCGAAGAAATCAAGGAAGCGAAAGGGTGCACAGAACTTTGCTGTTACGACACAGACAGAACAGAACACACCGGCTCAACCTCCTGCGAAAAAGGCGTATGCCGGTACCGCACCTCATTGTGCTCGCTGCAACGGTCATCATGTTGCACAACAAGCTTGTAAGCAATGCACGACGTGTGGTAGACTTGGGCATTTAGCCAATGTTTGTCGTTCAGGACAAAATCAGGTTGCCCAGGTTCAAGCTCCGGTACAAGGGAATGCTGCTAGATTCCCACCAGGTTCATGTTTTATTTGTGGAGAGTTTGGCCACTTCCGCAACAACTGTCCGAGGCTGGCAAATGCTAATGTGAATCCGAATGCGAACGTCAACGCCAACATGAATCCTGCTCGAGGGCGAGCATACAATTTGAATGCAAACGAAGCGAGGGCGGACAACGAGGTTGTCAATGGTACGTTTCTTGTTAACAATCGACCCGCATCTATTTTTTTTGATTCTGGTGCCGATAAAAGTTTTGTTTTGTTATCTTTTGAGCCTTTGCTTGCGATACCTAGAACTAAACTGAGGAAACCCTTGTCTGTCGAAGTTGCTACTGGTAAACCTCTTGTTCTCGATTCTGTTATTCGTCATTGTCAGTTGAACCTTGATAACCATCTTTTTCCTATTGACCTCACGCCAATGCAACTTGGGAGTTTCGACATTATCGTTGGAATGGATTGGTTAACCAAACATCACGCTGAGGTGGTTTGTTTCGATAAGATTGTCCGTATTCCTTTGTCTTCTGGCGATATTTTGGAAGTTCGTGGTGAGAAACCTTCAGGTGGATTGAAGCTTATGTCGTGCACAAAGGCCCAGAGTTATTTGAGAAAAGGATATGTTGCTTTTCTAGCACATGTCACCGAGGAGAAACACAAGAGTAAGAGTATTCAGGATATTCCGATTGTTCGGGATTATCCAGAGGTGTTTCCTGATGAACTGCCTGGTTTGCCTCCAGTTCGTCAAGTTGAGTTTCATATCGACCTTGTACCCAATGCCAACCCGATTGCGAAAGCACCTTATCGTCTTGCACCTTCAGAGATGCAAGAGTTATCGAAACAGCTTCAAGAGTTATCTGATAAAGGATTCATTCGTCCGAGCTTTTCACCTTGGGGAGCTCCTGTCCTCTTCGTGAAAAAGAAGGATGGGTCTTTTCGAATGTGTATCGATTATCGTGAGCTTAATAAGCTTACCATCAAGAATCGATATCCCCTACCTCGAATTGATGATCTCTTTGACCAGCTGCAAGGTGCTTCGTGTTTTTCTATGATCGATCTGCGTTCTGGGTATCATCAACTTCGTGTTTTCGAAGAAGATATTCCCAAAACTGCTTTTCGCACGAGATATGGGCATTACGAGTTCACAGTCATGCCTTTTGGCTTGACGAATGCTCCAGCTATCTTTATGGACTTAATTTAATAGGGTCTGTAAACCTTATTTAGACAAGTTCATTATTGTGTTCATCGACGATATTCTCATCTATTCGAAGACTCAAGCCGATCACGAGCAACACCTTCGCTTAACGTTGGAACTCCTTAAGAAGGAACAACTTTTCGCTAAATTCTCCAAATGTGAATTCTGGCTTAAAGAAGTTCAGTTTCTGGGTCATATAGTCAACGAGTAGGGTATTCATGTGGATCTATCCAAGATTGTTGCTATTAAGGATTGGAGTACGCCAACGACACCTACAGAGATTCGATCTTTTCTTGGTCTTGCTGGTTATTATCGTCGATTCATTTCTAACTTCTCAAAGATTGCGGTTCCACTCACTACTTTGACTCAGAAGAATAAGCCTTTTAAGTGGGGACCCAAGCAAGAAGAAGCGTTCCAAACGCTAAAGCAAAAGTTATGTAATGCTCCTATTCTATCTCTGCCCGAGGGAAGCGATGATTTCGTTATCTATTGCGATGCGTCCAACTTAGGCCTTGGTTGCGTCCTCATGCAACGAGGTAAAGTTATTGCATATGCATCTAGACAGCTGAAAATCCACGAGAAGAACTATACGACTCATGATCTTGAGTTAGGAGCTGTGGTTTTCGCACTTAAAATCTAGAGACACTACCTCTATGGAACGAAGTGTGTGGTTTTCACAGACCACAAAAGTCTCCAGCATTTTCTTAATCAGAAAGAGCTGAACATGAGGCAACGATGTTGGGTTGAACTCTTGAACGATTACGATTGCGAGATTCGCTACCATCCTGGTAAGGCGAATGTCATGGCCGATGCGCTTAGTCGAAAAGAGTGAGTCAAGCTTCATTCTGTTCAAACACTATCTGATATTCAAACTCGTGTTCTTCAAGCTCAGCAATCTTGTGTCTCACAAAATTTGATGGGTATGGAATTACCACATCAGCTTGAGCTTAAACTCGAAGCAAAAGGCGATGGTTTGCTTTATTTCAAGGATCGTTTGTGGGTCCCGAAACAAGATGATCTTCGCGCCCTAGTGATGGACGAATCTCACATGTCTCGATATTCTATCCATCCGGGTGCTGATAAAATGTACAAGGATCTTCGTACTAAGTTCTGGTGGCCTGGTATGAAGAAAGATGTTGCCTTGTATGTATCGAAATGCCTAACTTGTCTTAAAGTCAAGGCTGAACATCAAGGACCTTCTGGTTTGCTTGTACAACCAGAGATACCGGTTTGGAAGTGGGAGAGCCTTGCGATGGATCTCATCACTAAATTACCGCGTACATCTAAAGGTCATGATGCTATTTGGGTTGTTATCGATCGATTAACGAAGTCAACTCATTTTCTTCCAATTCGTGAGGATCTATTTGCTGATAAACTTGCAAAGATTTATGTTGATGAGATTGTTTCACGACATGAAGTTCCTTTGGATATCATTTCTGATCGTGATGCTCGATTTTCATCTCATTTCTGGAAGACCATGCAATCTGCTATGGGAACCCAACTAAATCTAAGCACAGCTTATCATCCCCAAACAGATGGTCAATCTGAAAGGACGATTCAAACTTTGGAGGATATGCTTAGAGCATGCGTGATAGACTTTGGTGGTAATTGGGATTCTCATCTGCCAATGATCGAGTTCTCTTACAACAATAGTTATCATGCTAGCATCAAAATGGCACCATTCGAAGCTCTCTATGGTCGAAAATGTCGTTCACCTGTCTGTTGGAACGAGAACGGTGAAGCTCAGCTTACTGGACCTGAGCTCGTTCTGGAAACAACAGACAAAATCAAGAAAATCCGTGATAATCTTGTGACAGCTCGAAACCGTCAAAAGACTTATGCGGATATGCGACGCAAGCCCTTGGAATTTCAAGTCGGAGACCGTGTCCTACTCAAGGTGAAAGGAGTCATGAGATTTGGAAAGAGAGGAAAACTTGCACCTCGATATGTGGGACCATTCAAGACTGTGGAAAGAATTGGGAAGGTTGCCTATCGACTAGAGCTACCTCCAGAGCTTGGAAATATTCATCCGACTTTTCACGTGTCCAATTTGCGAAAGTGTTTAGCTGACACTGATCTCGACGAGATCCGAATCGATGATACGACGCACTTTGTTGAGAAACCAGTGGAGATAGTGGACCGTACTTTCAAGCAGTTGAAGAACAAACGGTATTTAGAATCTTATTTACGGTGCTTCGCGGTGGATCAGCCTAAGACGTGGTTGGTGTGGTTACCATGGGCTGAATTTTGGTACAATTCGACCTTCCATGCTTCTACGGGTGTTACTCCCTTTGAATCGGTTTATGGAAAACGCCCTCCTTCTGTTTTCCAATTTGTACCGGGTGAAATTCGTGTCGAATCTGTTGCCCGAGAACTTCAAGACCGTGATGAAGCTTTGAAATAGCTTTAGAATCATCTTTCGAACGCGCAAGGGACTATGAAGTTGCAAGCGGATAAGAAACGCCGAGATGCGCAATTATCGATTGGTGAATGGGTGCCAGTGGCCTACAAACTGCTTCTTCCTTCCACGTCTAAAATTCACCCGGTTTTCACGTGTCCCTCTTGAAAAAGGCTGTTTCTGGCCCCACCGAGACAGTTCTTCCTCCAGAATTGGATATGGCTGAGTCGCCTCATCTATTACCACAGACTGTGTTGGCCACGCGTGATGTTAAAGATGGATCAGATTTTGTGGAACAATGGTTGATTCAATGGCAGGATCAATCAGTTGATGAAGCTTCCTGGGAGGATGCTGAATGGGTTAAAACTCAGTTTCCCGACTTCAGTCTTGGAGACAAGACTGATTTTGAAGGGGTAGGCAATGTTACGAATCATGTTAGTTGTTGGTGCATATGTCTGTTAACTTCGTCTTAGGTCTTGTCGGTAGCTTGTATAGGGGTCTAAATGTAAATTTATGTTATTTTGATGTGATTCCGCTTGAAATGACACATGGTCTTTTCAAGGGAAATCATAATTAATGTGATTCCACTTGAAATGACATGGTCATTTCAAGGGAAATCAGAATTAATGTGATTCCGCTTGAAATGACATGGTCATTTCAAGCGAAATCAGAAGCTTATACATAGGCTAGTGTGTTTCTCATTTGGCACGGATTCCAAAGTTGCATACCGAACTGCTGCCGGATTTCCAAGTGAAATATTAATGTGAAACGTGTGTTAAAGTGATATTCTTCTGTTTTCTACTCAATTCTCTCTGTTTCAACACTGTTTGTTTGTTTCCGCCACTCAAATAGTGGTGTATTGACTTTAATTGACTCACTTGATCGTCAAATCGATCCTACAATTGGTATGAGAGCCAGTTATGAGCCAATACACCGGAATCAGAGCATTTTTCTACATTTTTTTGGATTTCTGGACGTTTAAACGGACAAAATGGACTGAGTTTCTAGTATTGTGTGTAATATTGTGTTTTAACAAATCCTTGAGTGAATCAGATTAAAATTCGGCCTAAAACTGCTAAAAATGGACTGAAAACCTAATTCCGCTCGAACGAGACAGTTGATACCGCTTGAAAATTTATGGTAATTTCAACCGAAATAAGTGATTCCGCTTGAAAATAACACCTGATTCCGCTTGAAAATTAATCTGATTTTGTTTGAAACAAGCTATTCCGTTTGAAAGTTTAATCTCGCTTGAAACCTAAATTCGTGTGAAACATTAAACAAGGTTGTCAGTTAGTTGAGAAAAGAAATCACTTGTATTGTGTCAGGTTGCATCGGTTTGATCATTTAGTCAACTTTATCAGAAATATTAAGTGAATATGCTTTATTCAGTTTGAAAGTGTCTGCCGATAAGTCATCGGATTCATTAATTGATAATTCAGAATGCATGTGACTTTGATTTAAGCAGCCCAATCATAGTCTTCAATTGAGAGTTTTCGGCCACAGTCAATAGAAGGTCCAATTGAATTCTTGTATCAATCGATTAAGAAACGGTTGGTATCAAAATCAGACATAAATTCTGATCATATATTGCATGTGAATTCTTATTAAAGGCCCAATCAGATTTGAGTGAAACATAAATGATGTCAGCGTAGTGGGTGTTTGGTCAAATTGTATTTTGTGAGGTCATTTAAGTAGTTGTCGACTTTGTGGGTTTGAGGTTTATTAATTCAAGTTTGTCGGCCCAATCAATTTTTAACAGATCCATTAATCAATATCGGCCCAATATATTTAAATCTTCATTTAGTGTTGTCGGCCTTTGTTTTCAAATACCAATATAGTGTAAGTGAACAGGTTGCATGTGAAATTGAACCAAATTTGTCATTTGAAAGGTTTGACATCACATTGGGTCACAATTTGATTCAAGAGATTATTATTTGTTCAAAGGTTTAAAGTGCAACAAATCGAGTGGCAATCCAAACGGATTACCACCCGATCCTAATCAATTCTATTTGTCTGTGTTTCAGGTGATTTGTCAAGCATCGAATACCCGTCCAAGCGAAATCCTCACTCGATTCGTTGTCACCGGATTTTTGTCACTCAATCGGATATTCATCTGATTCAGTGGTTTGATAAAGTGATTAAATTGATTTTAGATTGTGTGAATTTTCATATCGTTTGAAAATCTGTCGTTGTAAATCTTTAAATACCGAAACATGGGTTCTGAATTTTATGTTGCACAGAACAAGTTCGATAGTTTTAAGGGTATCAAGGGAGAGTCTACAAAAGAATTGATTGAGAGGTATGTCAAGTTGCATATAGAGATGAGAAATTTGAACATTAACAAAATGGATGAGATGTGGGTTGACAAGTTGGCAAATGCTTTACCAATTGATGTGTGGGGAACGTATTTGTTAGCTTGGAAGAAGAGCGGTGAATATTATAGTTTCAATTTGAGCAAATTTGTTAAGAAGATTCAAGCTCAAGAACTTGAGTTCCTGTTGATGCATGGAATGTCTGTTGACTACGTCTGCATTAAGTCTTAGGTCAAGATAGGTCAACATAGGAGGTTGAAAGTCAAATTAGGTCTTAATGTTGTAGTTTCGCTTTTATGTACATAGGATAGAAGTAGTTCCGCTCATATGTCATTAGGGAGTTTCGCTCATGTGGTTAGCTGATAGTTTCGCTTATGTGTCATGCCGTATAAGCGAAACCACAGGGACTATATATAGTCATCTTGAGCGAAACCTAGTTATTCATTCGTGTATGTTGGAGCGGAACCTAGTCATTGCTTGTGTAACCAAACTCTGTCAAAATTGAATCAGAAAGCAATAAAAGAGAAGGAATTGAAAAAGAAAAGTTGTGTAACTTCATGTGCATTGATTTCGCCTTTGTATGTGAAGATGAACGTTCTCAACTGATTGTTTAGGGTCGGAACTCGGTCCAACAAGTGGTATCAGAGCTCAGGACGAGTAGTTCATACTACTACAGCTTGATTCTACCGAATTCTCTCATTTCTACTCACTTTCTCTCATACTTTTTCGATTTAAACTAGTTCCTACGGTTGAAATGGTCTAAATTTCAAGTATAATGTGTAAAACATACAGTTAACAAACCCTAGAAAGATTCAGGTTAAAACATGGCTTCAAAGTGGTAAAAATCAGTTAAAAACCTAGTTTCGCTTTTTCGAACATCGAAGGTTTCGCTCGAAATAACTTGATAGTTTCGCTTATTCGAACAAGTTAGTTCTGCTCATACGAACACGCATAGTTTCGCTCTTACGAACATTATTAGTTTCGCTTATCTGTCAATTGTCTGCCAAATACTAATTTCGCTTATAACTGTGACAACTGTGCTCTGTAATCGATGTACGATGTAGAACAATGTTGATTATTAATAAAACAATGTGCTTTGGTGTTATTATATGTGTTTTGGTATTATTTTGTGTGTATTTGTGTTTGGTGATTTTACAATTCGATTCGATTCCAATTTCAAGCTTTAAATCGCTTTCTGGAAGGTTATACGCGCACTGAGGCGTAAATATAACCAGTTTAATGCAACAAACACTCTGGAATAGTGAAATAGGCTTAACATACCTTAAATAACCTCCACATAACTTAGAAATAAGTTTTGGATGGTTAGGTGTGTTAAAATCAACATTGTTCGATCACAGGGACTATTTATGTCAAATTGCGAAACTATACCGATTTGTATAGTAACGAACACTCCGGAACTTGATCATAAGTTAAACATACCCTAAATAACCTTTACATTGCTTAGAAATAGCCTTTGAGGGGTTCGGTATGCTAAAATAAACTTTACTGATCAATAGTGACTAAAAGCGTCAAAAAGAGCACAAGTTTGCATTTTCACGCATATCTTACGTTCTGAATAAAACCAGACGTCCAAAAATTTATGTAATCATTAAAATATTTTATTTTAGTGATTGGCATGACAAAATTCCATTCGTCGCTTAATTTGGATCGTTTTTGCGTTCATTACGACTTCCGTCGTAATTAACCGAATAACGCAACCGTACGGCCAAACGAACCGACATCCGTGATGTCCTTGAGCATATTTTAAATTCCCTATACTTTAATATCATTTTAGAGGCTTGAAATAGGTTAAAGGGGTTTAAAAGTGCCAAAAAAATCAAGTTTTACAAGTGCATGGACCTTTTTGAAATTTCTGGCAGATACATTGAACTTGGTCCATTTTTTTAGGCATCCATAGTATTTCAAAATAATGTGCCGCACATGGATGGTTTTGATCCTTGTTTTGCATTACCATTTGATGGTTTTAGGTATTCCCATGGTTTTGAAAACCATGTGCCCACATGTAAGGTCTAGATCAAAGCACATTTTTCGACGAACGATCTTAACGGTACTTGAATTCCTATAAATACCCAAACACATTTCACTCCCAAAGCACACTTGAATCCGATTTTTGCTCTCTAAGTTGAAGTTTATGCTTCATACCTGAGAGTAAATCAGATCAAGAGCTTGCGGGGACCTTCTGTAAGTATTCTTTCGTTCTTTTCATTCATTTCTATCGTTAAAGTCAAACTGTGTTTGACTTTCTGCTTTGACCAGTTTATGATCAACACGAAGTTCGTTTGAACTTCATAACGTGAGCGTAATCACGATGGTTATAGTCCCTAGTGACTATACCTACTGATTACCACGTTATCTAGGCTCAGTGGCGAGGGGGCCAAAATGCGTTTTCTCGCGTATTTTGTAACCAAACTACTCTCGGATGTCAAAACCGTTTGTTTTGATATCGAAACCTGTTTTCTAACTTAACTAAACATGTTTCGACATGTTTAGCTCGTCACTTGTTAGTTTAGTGCTTGTGTAGAGTCGTAAGTCAAGCGGACTAAACACCCGCTTAGACTTTCGAACGCGACCCGTTTGGTCGATCATTAGGATCCGACCAAACATGTTTAGTGACCATAGTAGCATAGGGAATAACCTTTCAAGGTTATACCTTATGGTCACTTAGGTTTAATTAGTCGCATGATAGGTAGTTATATGCCTTTGGTAAATTACCAAAATGCCCTTTTCATACATAATTGGTAATTAAGCATATGTAACCTAAACTTTTGACACGTAACTAATTATGTAACATAATTAAACATGTATGGGCATATAATACTTGTCCTAGGACTAGTTAGACGTCTCGAACGCGCTTTTGCGTGCACGACGCGTTAAAGTAGCGTAAGCTACCTTAATGGGTCGCGATGGGTCGAAAGCACTTAGGTTAGGTTCCGATTTAGGATGTAGGCTTTGTTAAACCATATCACATGAGTTCCAACACTCATTTGGTTTACAAGACCTCATTCTGTCTGATCTCCCGATTTAGGCGTCTATTGTTTAACTAGTGGTTCGATTACTAGGAGCTACTTGATTTCTCTGGTTTGCTCGAGTTTGTTGAAGTTCTATTTGATCGAGGATTACATGTGAGTACATAGTTCCCCTATTTTACTGTTTTTAAATGTTTTGGGGTGATTCATATGTACAAAATGTTTTCAAAGTTTAAACGATGATTTCAAAAACGATTAAAACGATTTTTACTAAACTAAGAACGATTTCGATAAAGTGAACGAACTTGTTGGTTGTAGTTACATAACGAATGACATTCATTAGCATTGATCAAGCCGACCAGTATTAGGTTATGGTACCATAGGATCTGACAAATCCCGTTACTTTACTACACCCATGGTTATGTGTGGGGGTTGTGGGTAGCGACTGAATCTGATGTTTGTTAACTTACCCTTTGGTGGTTTGTTAATACGAGAACGAGTTGAACGATGGACGAGCCACAAAGGTTTGAATGTTATTAGCGAGACGACCATATATAAGTTTTCACAATTAAAACGAGGACGATTTAAACGATCTAAACGAGTAAACGATTTGGGAACGAGTAAACGATTTAGGAACGATACGGAAACGATTTGGAAACGATGTTAAACGATTTCGATAAACGATTGGTTTTTGGTTAAGTGTATAGATAACGAGACGGGGGTAATATGGTGAAAACATGGTAGGTACGCCGCTGGTACTTCTTATATATAAGTGTTTTCATCATATTAAATAACGTGGCGTTATTTAGTTCACTTGGGTAAACGATTTTGAAACGATGTCACACAACGATGTTTTTCTAAGAGATATAACCTATACGAGTTTTTAACGAGCTTTTACAAGATATTTTACAAGTTGGTTTTCTAAAACAAATGTTTTTGGGGTTAAGAAGCATGGCTACGAGATTTTATAAACTGTAATCAACTTGATTTGAGTTGGTTATTTAATTTGCAATATCATACCCCTTTTTTTTAAACTAAGTTATTAATAAAGTATTGCAACATTTAAACTAGCCATGAATCAAACACTCCTATAAAACCTATGTACTCGCCAGCATTTCTTTGCTGACTAAGTTTTTACATATGTTTCAGGTGTTGATGCTTGATGATTTTCTAGGATGCATGCGTCACATAGGATCTGGACGAGGCCTTAGTGACATAATAATAGTGATAGACGATGTAAAACTTGTTTATTCTATGTTAAGACAATGCAATGTTTAATATTATCAATAAAACGAAACACTTTTTGTATCCATGGTTGTGAAACAATAGCTTCTGTTACAACACTCCCCGACGTTAACGCCACGGTTTGTTGTCCTACGTGGTCGGGGTGTGACAATAGTGACATACAGATTTCGCTTATTTGTCACTTTCAAGCTGATTTCGCTTATTTGTCATCATTGTTTAAAAAATCTCGAAAATTTTTCTCAGTGTTTGCTGATTTTGAAGGTACACTCAAGATGGATGATATATTCTTGAACCCATTCAGCGATATGTACGCGTTTACTGGAAATTCCGGAAACGATGATACTTCATCGAGCAATGCGAATGAGAACCCGCCAAATGCGAAGAAAAAGTTAACGGAAGCTTGTGATTCTGAAAGTGCCTTCGGAACATTCTATAAACCTCCAAAGCTAATGGCTATCGAGGAATACAGTCGATGGCCAAGAAAGTTTGAAGATTGGTTAATGGCATTCGCATTTCCTAGCTGGAAAAGTTTGAAAAACGGTTATGAAAATGGAAACAAAAATGTGTGGCATTGTTATTTCAGTCTGTTCGGGAGGACATAATCTCATTGATCGATTATTCAAATGCAAAAGATCTCTGGAAAAAGCTAGAAACAAAATGTTTAGGAAGTTCAGAAATTGTGAAAAACAAAAGAAAACTTCTTAGAAAAGAGTTTGATCTTTTTGGATGTTTAAAGAACGAGTCAGTTTGTAAAATGATAGAGAGGTTTGGTCATCTGAAGCTGGAATTAGCAAGACATGATATCAGATATCCTGAGGATGAGCTTATCGACAAATTGTTCGATTCGTTGCCTGACGAGATGGATTGGAGATATTATGCGTTGATGCTGAAAAATACTATCAAGGATCCAGAAAAGTTGACCTTCGATTTGTTGATTGAGAAACTCGAGAGTCACGAGTTGGAACTGAAGAAGACGTACAAAGTCAATCACTCATCTTACCAGCAGAATTTGGATTTGTATTATCCAAAAAGCATGATGCCAAAAGCAACTTCTCCCAAAACTGCTTTTTCTGCTGAGAATGTGTCCACATCAAGCAAAGAAAGTCAAAGTGGTCAAAGAAGTGGAAATCACAGTGGTTATCATAGTGGATCTTCATCATCTGCAAGTCATTCTGATGCAATGAATCGTTTTCAATGCAACATTGCAATAAACTTGAAGAATGCTCAGAATTTTGATGAGGAGTCGGCCAAACAGCAGATGATCTTCCTAGCATCGGTGTTGGAATCGTATGAAGGGTTAGTAGCTGGAAAGATAGGCAACACCAACTTAACGAAGGAAGATTATGATCAGATAGATCCCGAAGAAATGGAGCTGATCGATATTCGTTGGGCTATGGCCAGTGCTGTTCGTCGAGCACAGCGTTTCATGGAAATTGCCGGCAGGAAGACAATCGGTGGTCCATCTACCAAGCTGGGGTTCGATAAATCCAAAGTGACATGCTTTAAGTGTAAGCAGAAAGGTTACTTCAAGCGAGAATGCAGAAACGCATATGCTGATGAGTCGGAGAACCCTTTCAGAGATGATTACTACAAGAAGGCGATTTATCACTAGAATAAATCTGAGCCGCCTAGATTGAAGCAGGTTGAAGACAACAAAGAGAAATCTAAAGCTCTTGCAGTGATTTATGATGATGAAGGGTATGATTGGAGTAAAGAAATTCTACCGGAAGAAGATGCGGTTGGTTACGCATTCATGGCGAAAAACGACGAACCTATTCCTTGGAAAGATAACCGAACTAAAGAGCAGAAGTATAGATACAGAAAAATGTTGGCTGAAAACAGAATCATTAGAATTTCTGGTATCTATCTGGAAGCGAGGAGAGCGAGAAGATGGGATCCGGACAGGGAGTGTTATCTTGACCCATATGGAAACATTGCGATCGATGACAAAACGCTTGATATCGAAGCCATAATCAAGGAGTACAAAGAAGAGGATGAGTATTGGTAGAATAAATGGTGGAGAACTGGAGACGAGAAAGAGAAAGAAGAGAATGAGAAAAAGGAGAAAGAAGAAAACGAGAAGTCAAAGAAAGTTGACACTGGGGTTATTGACACAACGCAGGAGTTGACTGCTGAGAACCTGGGAAAAATGGCTGACAAAGTGCTGGCTGCTAAGGCACATGAGGTAGATTCTAACTCCGTGTCTGAGTCAAAAATCTAGGTCAGGTCAAACTTGTCAACAAATGCGTCAGCTAAACAAATTGATGGAAATGTTGATTGCAAAAATTGCAACAAAGAGTGCAAATTTTGTAATACAGTCACGTATCTCAACGGTAAGAAAGTTGAAGTTCTCGCAGCAAAGGTCAGAAGCGTTGAGAATTAAGTTCTCGATCGTGACAAAACAGTTAAAGCTTCAACTGAACGGATAAGAGAATTAACTAGCCAAATTGAAAATGATAAAATTGATCATGAAAAAGTTAAAAAGGAAAATGAAAAGTTAATTCTTGAAAACCGTCAGATTTCTGAAAAAAATTGAAAAGCTCAAAAGCACAATGAAAGATAATGATGATCGAAATGGTAAAACATATAAAGAAAATGTTCATCTAAAAGCAGTGCTGAGAGTAAAAGAAGAATCAATCAACCAACAACTGGATGAAATCGCTAAACTGAAACTTAAAGTTCAAGAGGCTGTAATCGAAAACGAGCGAATCCAGTTGAAGCTTAACAGTTACAGCTCCGCAAGCTTTGTGTTGCAACACATTGTTCCCAAACCCATCGGGAAAGACAAAGCTGGCGAAGATGTTTTTTCTGATGGAACCGGGGTGGGTTTTCATGAAGTTCCACCGCCGATTTTGAATAATTACACGAAAAAGCAATCTGGGTTGGTTGAAATCGAGGAAGAAAGTGAAGTTAAACTTTCGGAAAACATTGATGTCACGTTCACATCTTCCAATGACGTTAGTGTCCAAAATGATATTGTAAAAGGTGTTGTTGAAAATGTGCTAAAAACAGATAGTGACACTACTGAGGAAGATGGGTGTTTCTTAGACAAATACATTCCGAAACAAAAGTCCAAGAACAACTTAAATGAAGAATCAAATCTTGTCATGTACATGATGTTGGGTTCAGATAAGTTGTTTTCGGATTCAGAGTTTCCAATTGAGAATGTAAATATGAACAAATTGACAAATGTTTTCAAGTTGGTCGAAGTTGAGTTGTCAGCAGTGAACAATCTGAGTCAAACACAGAAAGATAAAGCTTACTACAAGAAATCTGTAGTTCCACCACGTTTTTATAATAATTGGTCAGGTGGTTATCAGGGGGGTAAGCCTTATCAGAAAAGAAATGTTCCAAACAAGAGGCTTGTTGAGAAGAAGGTGTTTGTGAACAGTTCGAGTTCACTTGCTGATGATGAGAAAGAAATTTTTACAAGATCAAATAAAGAGTTCTTTGAGAAAAGAGCTTCACAGGCTCAGTCTGAAGGCACAAGTCAAGTTGTTGATACTCGAACATGCTTTAGATGTAATCAAGTTGGTCACATTGCACGAAAGTGTACCAATGCGAACCCTAAGACTGAAACTGTGAATGTTCAACAGAAGAAAGTTGATGTAAAGGGTAAAGCACCAATGGTTGTTGAGAAAAAGATTGTGAAAAATGTTAACACAAAAGTGAAAAATGAACCCATAAAGAAAGTTGTAACTAAAAATGACAAGTTTTATAAACGGGTTGCATTATCTCAACAAGTGTGGAAACCTAACACGGAGATGAAAATTTCAACTTCTGAAGTGAAAAAGGCTGAAGAATCAATTCCGATTGATTATGATGCGAATTTTCCACCTCTTAAGGCTGAAAATTTCAAAACTCAAATTGAGAGAGTCAAGGTTACACCTAAGGCTGATGAGGCCTGGGTGGACTCAATGTTTGATTAAACAGTTTGAATTGCCGGAGCTTCCTGGATCGCGAAGCATGAGTCGGCATCTTTATTGAAGTTGGTTAAGTCAAAGTTTGTTATGTGCAGGATCTTCCAAAACTTGTATCCAGATGGATTATGGATAGTGGAGCTTCAAGACATATAACAGGGAAGACTGCATTGCTGTATGATGTGAGAAACATAAATGGAGCATACATAGGTTTTGCGGGTAATCAAGGAGGAAGAATTGTTGGTGAAGGAACGTTATCCAACGGGATTGTGATGTTTGAGAGAGTTAACTACATTGCTGAGCTGGAGAATAATCTGCTGAGTATCTCCCAGATCTATGACAGGATGTATACTACTCATTTCACTGACAAAGAATGTTTGATCTTGAAACCGGGATTTGTAATACCTGAGGAATGAATTATTATGAGGGCACCAAGAGTTAATGATCTGTATGTGTTGGACATGAGTGTAGCTACTACAACCACGGGTCAAGCTCATTGTTTTGTGTCCAGAGCAACTGAGAAAAATCGAGATTGTGGCACCGCAAGATGGGGCATATTCACCTAAGAAAAATGAATCACTTGGTGCATAACGATTTGGTTACAGGAGTTCATGTCAAAGGTTTTCATCTGGAAGGGGAATGCATTAGCTGTGTTAAAGGCAAGCAAAAGAAAAAGTCACACCCTACAAAGCAAGTCAATTCAGTTTCGAGACCTCTGGAAAGACTTCACATGGATTTATTCGGTCCTGTGAATGTCAAAAGTATTACAGGAGATTACTATTGTTTGGTTGTTACTGATGATTATTCCAGATTTTCATGGGTTTCTTTCTTGAAAACGAAAGACGAAACATTTGACAGTTTGATGGTGTTGTTCAAAAGAATTGAGAATCTGTACCAAAGGCGTATCAAAAGAATTCGAAGTGATAATGGTACTGAATTCAAGAACAGCAAGATGGAAGAATTTTGTGATGAAAGAGGTATATTGCATGAGTTTAGTGCTCCGTACACTCCGCAGCAGAATGGAGTCGCAGAACGTAAAAAGCAAACGCTAATCGAGACGGCTAGAATTATGCTGGCAGATTCAAAGTTACCGATTAATTTTTGGGCTGAAGCTGTTTCCGCCGCATGCTATACGCTCAACAGGGTTCTCACTGTCAAGAAGTTCAACAAGACATGCTTTGAGCTAATCAATAATCGCAAACCGAATTTGAAGTATCTAGAACCGTTCGGGTCACCCTATACTGTTATAGAGCCTCATGGAAAGTTTGGTCCGAAGTGCATTGAGGGAATATTTGTTGGTTATGCAAATCCAATGCGACGTGTCTTCGTTCCAAGTGAGAAGCGGATTATTGAAGCTGCAAATGTTAAGTGTCAAGGTTATACTATGCCGCCGCAGAATCCTGGTGATTCATGGCGTTATCATTATGACAAACTTTGGGATTCGTTTGACATGAGAGAAGAATCAGAGGAAGTTGAAGATTTCTTTGATGAGCTGGATATTTTGCGTGAATATGAGTCGCAACTAAGGTTCCCAGGTAAGTATTCTAGAAGACCTCGGGAGACTTCAAATGATGATGAAGCAGTTCCTAGCAATGCTGGTGAATATGATGATGAAGTTGCTCCTGGTAATCAGTCGGATCAGTATGATAATCAAGAAGCTGATAACATGCCAGTATTTGACCATGGTGATTCAGATTCTGAGGGGGAGCAGATCCAGATTTCAAGTCAAACAAACCAAGCTAGTGAACAAGATGCAGATCAGAATGTTACTAATCTGGAGGGAAATGTAGATGTTGCAAGTGAAGTAATGCCGCGAACTCTTTCATATCATTCAGAGGAGTTGATCATAGGAGAATTGCAAGCAGGCGTTCGCACGAGACGTCAAATTGACCAGGTCCTTACATGTTTTTATTCTACAGTAGCACCTTTACAAACTGAATTTTCATTAAGTTGTTTTATTTCGCAGATCGAACCGCGAACTTACAAAGAGGCGCTTACTGAAGACTCTTGGGTCATTGCGATGCAAGAAGAGTTAAGTCAGTTTGAAAAGTTGGGAGTGTGGAAGTTAGTGGATTTGCCGGATGGTCATAGAAAAATCAATACAAAATGGGTATTTAAGTGCAAGAGAGACGACAGAGGAGTTGTTGTACGAAACAAAGCTCGACTTCTTGTTCAGGGCTTTAGTCAACAGGAGGGGATTGATTTTACTGAAGTCTATGCTCCTGTGGCACGACTAGAAGCAATCAGAATTTTCCTTGCATTTGCGTCTTGGAAGAACTTCAAAGTATATCAGCTGGATGTAAAATCGGCGTTTCTTTATGGGAAGGTCAAAGAGGAGGTTTATGTCGGACAGCCGCCGGGCTTCACCGATGCGATCCACAAAAACAAGGTCTACTTATTGGACAAAGCGCTGTATGGTTTAAACCAGGCCCCGAGAGCTTGGTACGAGACTTTGTCTCAACACCTACTAGCCAACAAGTTCATTCGTGGAAAAGTGGATGTCACTCTCTTCACTAAAGAAGTCGACGGTCATCTTCTGATAGTACAGATTTATGTAGACGATATAATTTTTGGGTCGACAAATGAGAGTCTGTGCAAAGACTTTGAATCAGTGATGAAGCAAAAGTTCGAAATGTCATCAATGGGGGAGATGAAATTCTTTCTGGGTCAACAAGTTGAACAACTACCTGAGGGAATTTTCATTCATCAAAGGAAGTACGTTTGTGATATTCTAGAGAAATTTGGGATGTCAAGTTCTACTCCAGCTGCTACCCCACTTGCAACAAATCATGGGATTCACCCAGATCTCACCGGAGACAGGGCTGATGAAACGTTCTACCGATCCATGATAGGTTCTTTGATGTACTTAACTGCTTCACGTCCTGATATCGTGTACCCAACGTGCCTCGCAGCAAGATATCAATCTAACCCGAGAGCTTCGCACATGATTATTGTGAAGAGGATATTACGCTACCTGAAAGGAACTCTGTCATTGGGGTTGTGGTATCCTAGGAAAGGCAACTTTACGCTTGAAGGGTATTCCGATTCGGATTTCGGATGCTGCAAAGTCAATGCTAAATCAACAACTGCAGGATGCCAGTTCTTTGGACCTAGATTGGTTACATGGCAGTCTAAGAAACAAACGTCTGTGGCGTTATCTACATGTGAAGCAGAGTACGTATCTGCTAGAAGTTGCTGCTCTCAGATCCTGTGGATACAACAACAGATGCGCAACTACGGTTTGCAGTTTCTTAACACACCTCTTTTTGTTGATAATGAGGCTGCTATAAATATAACAAAGAATCCAGTACATCACGCTAAAACTAAACACATAGAAATTCGTCATCACTTTATCCGTGATTGCTTCGAGAAAAAGTTGATACGAATTGAGAAAATCCACACTGACGAACAGAAAGCTGATTTACATACCAAAGCTTTTGATAAAAATCGGTTTCAATATTTATTAAAATTGAACGGTATGAAGCTTCTGTCGGTGTTGGATGGCATAATTGGCGTTGATGAGAGTACTGTTGCGGATGAAGATGAGAAACAATCTGCAATGGTTTGTCGATTTTTTACCTGTTTTGGTATTTAGGGGGAGTAGGTAGATGTATATAGATATATTTTCAGAAAATACAAAAACAGTAAAAAATGCAAAAATACAAAAACATGATAAAATTCAAAACTTCAAAAACAATATGAAATCTGAAAAAGAGCTTGTGTATATAGGGAAAATGATAGTACATCGGCTAGACAATTACAGTATGCTAAAGATTTGTAAAGACTAAATGAGTTAAACAGTCTCACTAATGATGTGTCGATAGGTTTTCGCACATTTAGTAGATTTATTCGGGATATAAACCTAAAATTTCAAACTTGTGAAATTCGTGGGGAACACTACTTGGATATATAGGTAACCCCTGAAATCTCGTTTGAAAGGTCTCGTATTCTGATATACTAGGTTTTTATACTCAATGATGTCTGGGGTATTATTCCGGGACTTCTGCTGAATGGAAGTTCTGACCTAGTCCTTGGATAATACTTTCTACAAATGCTTGAAACATAGCATAAACCCTCAGCATGCAGATGAAACAATAAAATTGATAGTCGCTGCTGTTGTAACTAAAAGATCCTCTAAAGGGGACATACTGAAAAGTCGAAGCTGATATCTCTCTGCGCATACGGAAGTATCGACCTGAGATCCCTCGGCCCTCGCATACCTAATTTATGTACAGATATCATTGTAGTATACTCACCTGTAAGACTGCATATTGGGATTCTGGATACGGGAGTATATTCAAGGGGTGGGACACATGAATGAGCTAAGTTCATAAGTCATCTAAATCGTACCCTGAGTGAATTGAAAATTGTGTGAGAATTTAAGATGGATCAGTATATCGACAATCGAGGTGAATTGTTTAAGTCTGAATATGAAATGAAGCTTAACGGTACTAGTAATTTGTCTGAAAAGCTGATATGATTCCCTGACACGCTCGCCAAAAATAAGTTTGTAAATAGTTTATTTTTGTTTACATTTTGCAATTTAAGTTTTTTGTATTTCATTTCTTAGTTTAGAACATATTATAAAAATGAAAAATATTTTTCATTTCTGCTTTATTTTTGACAAACCAAAGTGGAGAGTTGATTGTTGGATTCTTGGAAAGTTGAAGCAGATGCAGGAAATTCTGAACTGAAGAATGAGGAGAGCTTATCTTGTTGGAGTTTGATTTATTGAAAAGTCAAAACAAGTTCATTAACTTGATACTTGTTATTTTCAGAAATTGTTTGAAAATGTTTTCAAAATCAGTTTGATTCGTCAAATGATCAACCAAGGCCATTAACTTGAACTTGGTAGATTAATTGAGTAATCAGGGTCATTAACTTGGACCTGAATACTTGAGTGGATTTCTAAAGCTGATTGAAATTGTGATTTTGTGAAAAGATTAGTTTGTAATGTTATTGGTTGAGTCACAGGTTTGGACTTCATTATTCCCATGGAAGCTAATTGTCAAAGCTTGAACCAGATCAATACCTCAGATTCTAGCATATCGAGAGGGGGAATCTGTGAAAGGGGGAATTTGGATCAACAGTCAAAGGGGAGTTTGAAGTTGGAGCTAGGTTGTGATCCTAAACCTGTGTAGATAGAGTGATTTTGATGTGAAGACAGAGTGTTGGAGAAAAGACTAAGACTGAAGACTCGGAGCTGAAGACTTCGTCAACATCCAAGGGGGAGTCTGTTGATGCATGGAATGTCTGTTGACTACGTCTGCATTAAGTCTTAGGTCAAGATAGGTCAACATAGGAGTTTGAAAGTCAAATTAGGTCTTAATGTTGTAGTTTCGCTTTTATGTACATAGGATAGAAGTAGTTCCGCTCATATGTCATTAGCGAGTTTCGCTCATGTGGTGAGCTGATAGTTTCGCTTATGTGTCATGCCGTGTATGCGAAACCACAGGGACTATATATAGTCATCTTGAGCGAAACCTAGTTATTCATTCGTGTACGTTGGAGCGGAACCTAGTCATTGCTTGTGTTACCAAACTCTATCAAAATTGAATCAGAAAGCAATAAAAGAGAAGGAATTGAAAAAGAAAAGCTGTGTAACTTCATGTGCATTGATTCCGCCTTTGTATGTGAAGATGAACGTTCTCAACTGACTGTTTAGGGTCGGAACTCGGTCCAACAGTTCCAAAAGATTAGAAAATTAAAGTCTGATTCAGGAGAAAAGAATCATAAAGCAGCAACTATTGAAGTAAAAGACAAATCTAAGGAAATTGTTCAAGAGGTAGAGGAGCAGGTTAAAGAAATTTCAGCTATCAAGACTGAGAAGAAAGCTGAAGCTGGAATGATGTCCGAGAAATGCTTAAACTGTGATAAATCTAAAGCAGACAATGTCAAACTCATAAAAGAGATAGAGAGTTTGACATTGGAAATCAAAATTTTGAAAGAAAATGAAAAAGTTTTTGAAGATAAGATAAAATCTTCAGAAAACAAAGATTTTTGGATAAAATTGGAAAACAAAAATCTGAAACAAAATGAAACAAAATTTCAAGAACATATAAAAGTTTTAGAAAATGAAAAATCTATTCTTGAAAAGAATATAGTGGAAAACGAAAATGCAATTACTTCTCAGCTTGAAAAAATATCTCAGCTTGAAAATGAAGCTAAGAGTGCAAGAAATCAAATTAATGAGCTTGAGAAGAAATTGAAAGGTTTCGTGACCACTGCAGCAATGATTGATCAATTATGTCCAAAACTGATCAATTCAGATTGTGATGAGAAAACTGATGATGAAAATGAAAAAAATGAGAAAAAGAAAACCTTTTTGAAATTAAAAGAAAAATTTCAAGAAACTGTTCTACAATCGACTGAAAAGGGTGAATGCTCTACGCAAAAACCTTTGAAGAAGAAAGTGGAACAGAAACAAAAAGTTAAAAATTCAGAAAATGTTCAAAACAAATATAAAAGCTCATCAGTTCAATCATCCAATCGTGATAAAAAACCACAAAAATTGAAAAATCAAAACTCATAGAAAATTTGTAATGAGTGGTGCAGGTTTGACCACAGTGCTTCAAAGCCAAATCCAGCTTTCAGGAGGAGTGCTGATTACCACAAAGCCAGACAATGTTATGATCTGAGCGTTTGGTTGAAAGTGGTGAATGGTACGATAACAGAGTGTGTTACACTTGTGGTGTTCAAGGACACATTGCTGTTAACTGCCAGAATCAGTGGTTTGAGATGAGGAGATGCTATAACTGCCAAATCAAAGGACATATTGCCAGAGATTGCCCAATGAGATCAAATGAAAGATCAAGGGTTGCATCTCAGAAAAGGGTGATGAAATCAGTCAAAGTCAAAGAAAAGCCCAAGGAACTGAAAGTTTCAGAACAGAAAGTGAAGCTTTCACAAGGGCAAAAAGACAGACTGAGAAAGAAAAGGAAGAAAGCACGAGAGTATTTCGAAAGGATTTTGTCCTTGGATACAACAAGAAAATCAGAGAAGAGTTCTGATAAATCATCTTGCTCTCCAAAGAATGACAAATCAAGCAACACGAATTCATCATATGCAAATCTGAGGACAGAATGGAGTGTGAAGAAAAGAAAAGTTCCTGGTGATGAATTTGTTTCTTCTGAAACAAAAGAGCCAGTTGTTGGCAATGATCTTGACTCATCAAAGTCAAAGGAGCCATGTTCAGGTAATGAATCTGGTTTGTCAAAACCAGAGGAGCCATTGGTTGAGGTAAAAAGTGGTGATTCCGGTTTGACAATAAATGATGAAAATTTTCCATCATTGTCAAAAGGAATTTCAAAAGCACCCAAGGACCGTCAGGCTTGGGTGAAACTGTGTAAATGAAAAACCTGACTTGCCGGAGCTCCCAAGTTGGTAATAGTGGAGCAGGAATCGACATCTTTCTCAAGAAGTTAATCAAGGTCATTAGGTTGAACTTGATTTTAACCTTCATAAAAGTGGTAAACTTTTACAAGTGGTGTAGAAAACAAGGTGATGACCAAAACCCCATGTTTGTGAAACGACACACAAAACTAATTTTCCGGAAAAACCATTTATATTAAAACAAACTTAAGTGTTTTGAAATCATAATGGGAAAATAGTTTGTTGTCAGGGGGAGTTCTGATTGTTTACGCCAAGTGGATGGAAAATTGAGGCAATTCTCATCAGTATGTCATTTTATTTGTACAGTCTATTGTTTTCAAATTTTCCCGAAAAATCAAAAATTGAAATATATTTTTGATTTTAGGGGGAGAAAAAAAAATTTGAAAATTTGAAAAATCCAAAAACATCCAAAAATTCAAAACGAGTTTTGTTGAGACAAGAGGAAATGATAGTACATCAGTGGACTATCACAGCACGCTAAAGAATTGGAAAGTTAAAATGTGATAAACGGTCTCACTAAAGATGTGACGATAGGCTCAGTTAGACTAGTAGATTTGCGATAACGATACAAACTTAAATGAAAAAGCCTAGTTCTAGTGGGAAACATGATTGAAAGCATAGTACTTAGTTTTGTCCTTCTTGATTGTGTGCCTGCTTAGTAATCGTTGAATGCCAAAAAGCATAAAAACTGGTTAAGTTTGTTAGCTTTCACAAGTTTGCTGAAAATGACACTGTGATTGTGTATTTCATTTTGCAAAGATTAAAACTTGTTTTATTTCTTTATTTTGTTTAAGCATTGGACATCCTCTGCGTATACGTGAGTATTGAACTGGATGTTATTGCCTAAACGTTCTGCTTTATTTTCTTTGGTGTTTCGTTTAATGCTTTGGATCACCTCTGCGTATACGGGAGTATCGAACTGGTGGTTAAAGCCTAAACAATTTCAACTTGTTTTTATTTTTTTATTTTGTTTAAACATTGGACTTTCTCTGCGTATCAAAAGATCGACCTGATTGTTAATGTTTAAACATTCTGCTTTGTTTTCGCACATATCACAGTTGATGAAAGTTTAAAGGCATTACTTGAGTTAGTGTATTGCATGATGAGGGGATATGCTGAGATCGTGGGGTCCATAAGAATTTTGTGCAAAATTAATATACCTTAATGTATCGGTAACCATTTTCGAAAGTTTTTAGATTGAGCTTAAGAGGACAAATATATCGTCAATCAACGTGAATCGTTTAGAACTTAATATGTTTAAAGCTTAACGGTGCTAGTGATTTGTCTCAAAAACTGATATGATCCTCTTACGCAAACTCACAAAAATATTGTCTGTAAATATTTCTTTACTGTTTTTCATTAAAATCAAAAATCCAAAAAGAGTGTATTTTAGCATAATTTTTTTGAAAAATCAAAAAGATTTTATTTCATCTTATTTTCGACAACTGATGTTGAAAAGTTGATTTTCAAAATCCCAAGCGCTATACATGGTGAACGACTTTGGATTGGGAGAAGTTTATTTGAGGTGAGAAATGATTTTGAAATGTTTAAATGGTTCATTAATTTGAAACCAATTTTAATCATTTTAAATTCAAGTGGTAAGCATAAAGTCAAATCTTACTGTTGGTTAGAGTGTATGCAGGTATGCAGCTAGTGAATTCCAGACTGCGATCCCAGCTTATCGAAAGGGGGAGTCTGTAGACGTAAAAGCCAGGTTCCTGATCTTGTTGCTACGGAAAGCCAAGAGATGGTCCTGAATCTGTGAAAGCTGCTAATGCTGAGAAGATAGAGAGTGCTATATCAGATTACGATCCCGGAACAACTTAAGGGGGAGTCTGTTAGCAAAGGGGAGTTTGAAGAGTGAAAGAGCCAGACTCAGAGTCTGAAGAATAGCTGGTGTTGGTGATTGAAGAGAAAGTGTGAAGACTGATTAAGACTGAAGTTTTGACGTACTAAAGTCTCGTACTAAATACTCCATCAACATCCAAGGGGGAGACTGTTGGTGCATATGTCTGTTGACTTCGTCTTAGGTCTTGTCGGTAGCTTGTATAGGGGTCTAAATGTAAATTTATGTTATTTTGATGTGATCCCGCTTGAAATGCCACATGGTCATTTCAAGGGAAATCAGAATTAATGTGATTCCGCTTGAAATGACATGGTTTTCAAGGGAAATCAGAATTAATGTGATTCCGCTTGAAATGACATGGTCATTTCAAGGGAAATCAGAATTAATGTGATTCCGCTTGAAATGACATGGTCATTTCAAGCGAAATCAGAAGCTTATATATAGGCTAGTGTGTTTTTCATTTGGCACGGATTCCAAAGTTGTATACCGAACTGCTACCGGATTTTCAAGTGAAATATTAATGAGAAACGTGTGTTAAAGTGATATTCTTCTGTTTTCTACTCAATTCTCTCTGTTTCAACACTGTTTGTTTGTTTCCGCCACTTAAACATTGGTGTATTGACTTTAATTGACTCACTTGATCGTCAAATCGATCCTACATTAGTCCAAAAGGGTTATTGGTTTATTCTAGATGGGGTAAAGTGCAAAGTGGCTAGTGGTTGTCTTGAGGAGAAAGTTAGTATAAATACAAAGGGAATAATGTTGTTAGGAAAAGGAGGAATTTTGTTAGACATTTAATGGCTCTTGCATCATGAAAAGAGAGAGGATATACCCCTGGAATGTAATTGGTCCTTATCTTTTCTTTTTCCAGTAATTTCTTTCAATACAATCAGACATTCCCTTTCTGTTCATCATTTTCCTTGCAATATTCATTCATTCATTTGTTCTTTTACAATCTCACAATTCACGATCCCATCAGTTCCTGTCGTTTGTGTTATCATATATATTATATAGTTTTATATTGTATTTGTTAACCACAGAGACTTAAATTGACATTTACTCTTTTAATTATATTCATCACTATATATATCAATTACTTCCCATCATAGTTTTAGTTGTTTTGAGGTTCTTTAAAATAATACTCCAAGTACAAGTTTTCTTTTTCTATAAGCGCGTTCATAGGATTCGTTCCTGGTATATTATTTGTCTCCTTGTGTATCTAAACATGCACAACCACTACTAAAGACATAGCCATGCACAACACACGTGCATGGGTGAGTCCATCAACTTTTCCCTGCATTTTACACTATGGGTGTGGAGGGGTTTGGGTTGGGGCATTGTTTGACATGTGACAGGTGTGGGCTCCACCAGTCCATACCGAAAAAAGTGGTGTGTGAAAGGGGCGTGGCCAGTAATAGTAATCATATATTTTATATATATTGTAATGATTTGTATTCATCTCTATCCTAAAATAGAGAGGCACAATGTAATTATAAATACAATAGAATGAATGGAGAGAGGGCATCGAACCTATTCTATCATGGTATCAAGAGACCAGACGTCTCTCATCTGCTAAACCCTAAATCGCCGCCCCCCCTCCTTGTTCGATCTACTGCTCCTCTCATCCCCTCCCTGTGCCGATGACTACATCAGCCATGACCTCCTCTCTTATGTTGTCGACCACCTCCCCCTCCCTTCACCCAGCAACCACAGTTTCCAACATCAAAAACCTAATTCCTATAACCCTGGAGATCGAATCTTCTCAATACAACTCCTTGGCCACCCTCTTCAAAATACAATGCAAAGCCCTTCTTGTCCACAACCACCTCTCTCCACCGAAACTCTCCACCACCGAAACCTGTTCTTCCGACCCACCTAAACCCACTGCCGATTAGGAACGGCTTGATGCCATTGTCTTACAATGGATATATAGCACGATTTCTAATGATCTTCTACACACCATCATTAACAAAACATCTGCTGCACATGAAGCCTGGACCGCCATTGAAAACCTATTTCAAGATAACAAAAGTTCCAGAGCCATCCATCTCAAGCAGAAATTTTCCAACACTCGTCTGGATGCTTCCACCTCCATCTCTGTCTATTGCCAGGAACTCAAAGTCCTGGCTGATCAACTTGCCAATGTCAATGCCCCAGTTGATGATGAACGTCTTGTGCTGCAACTGATCGCTGGGCTCAATGAATCTTATGAAGGCATTGCCACTATTCTGCAACAACAAGACCCGCTACCTTCATTCTATACAGCCCGCTCTAGACTCATCCAAGTTAAAACACGCAAAGCTGAACAGGCGCTCCTTGCGTCCAAGACTGCCACAGCTCTAAACACCACCACCAGCCGCACCCCAACCCACAATGACTCACCTCCAAACCCTTACCGCTCCAACTCACGGGGACGTGGTAGGTCTCGCGGACGTGGCCGCGGCCGTGGTTCGTCTGGCCAGTCACGCTACCCGCCCACCAACAACCACCCTATGCACCATGGATGAGTCCCTGGTCCTGATACCCACCACAACAACCGCCGCACTACTCCTCCTGGTCACCGCCACCCTGCCCCTACCCCACGTCCAACAACAAACAGCAGACTCATCCTTCGGGTACACAGGGGTTACTTGGGCCAAGACCCACACACGGGCTTCATGCAGCTTATACTCCAACAGATATCGACCAGGCTATGTACACTATGTCTCTTCAACAACATGACCCGATACCGTACATGGACACTAGTGCAACAACGAATATGTCTAATGAACAAGGTGATTATCATTTGATGTGTGAAAATGTGTATATTAAATTCGAAAAAGTTTTAAAAATGGAATCACAACCTAAACCACACACAATCGGCAAGTGCACCGGTCGCAGTGTAGTGTAGATGGCAAGACCGGATATCAATCTGTGGACACTATATGCAAACTCTAGATACTGAACCTCTATCGAATAAGTAGTCAAATTTTTAGATTTGTTTTGAGTGATTTTGAATAATTAATTAACAACTAAAATAAGCAAGAAAACGTAGGAAACAAAACGAGCAAACGAAGCAAACACACGAGCAAATTGTGATCAAATATATATGAGATAAAGGCTACCTAGGTGTCGAATCCCTAGAATCATGCAATGCTAATGTGACAATGATAACGGTTAAATATCTATTTCCCTCACTTGACCCCCCGCTAGAGATGTCCCAAATGAAGAGGCAAGACTAAATGTGAAGTGCTAGAACGAACAGGCTCGAGCTATCGATACCAAATCCTACGAAAATAGAATCCTTTTGACCTCAGAGACAGTTATGTTAAGAGAAGATCCCAAAATCGCAAAGCAAACCCAACTTTGATAATTGAAATCCTAGGAAACCCTAATTACGATGCAATAAACGAGCCCGAGCTATCGGTCACCCAATCTACCCACCAATAATTAGCTAATAACCTAGCTCACCCTAATCGTCTTTCGAGTCACCAGATGAGGATGCAAGTTTTAATATAGTGATTTGAATTATTAGTCAACTTGGTCAATTTCTCAACACAATACCTAACCCGAAAATCCTAAGATAACCGAATTAAATTAAATTCTAAGTCTAGGGGGAATTTTTTCGTGCCTAAACCGCTGAATTTATTGACTAATAAAACAACCAAAACATACCAACATGCAATATCAAGATCAATATCAAAGACAAGTTATGTAAATCACATCAAATAACCGAAAACATGTCACAAACGTATTACAATCCTCTAGTTCATCAAAACCCAGGTACTTTAGAAAATTTAGCCACTCATGATCAAGAATGAAACAAAAACACAACCAAAATCACGGTTCATTGTAAAAAGAAATAAAAATTAAGCTACTAGCCTGCCTGCTTAAATTAATTCACGTGCCTGTGAGCCTGCTTATTAATTCTTTTGACTTTTGAAACGTGCCTGCTTGCTAGCTTCCAAATCTTTTCGAATTGCCGTAGACTTTCGTGACGTGCTTGATAAGCTGCTTGTTCTTTTTTTTCTTCTTGTTCGATCCCAGCCGCCACTCAATATGCTTGTTGCCGTCACTGTTGCCTGCCGCCAATTGCCTCCCTCAATTATGTCTTCCCTCCAATAATAATAGGAGCCCTTTCATATATATCTTTCAATTCCTTTAGGGTTTTTTAATAATAATAACATTCTACGAAATTGTTTCAAAGGCCCCAAGAAATACCAAACAATACCCCAACTCATGTTGTCGAAATGCATGCTTGAATATTATCAAGTTTTTGGCGGTTGTCCTCATGTGGGCGGCCCAATTCTGTCTTGAATGGAATCCTTTTGTTTGTTCCTCAATGTATCAAAGGTCTTTTTTTATTAGCCCAACAAGACCTGATCGTTTTGTTTTGTGTTTGTCAAACCCCACAACAATAGTCACAATAATATATATGGCCGCCATTCTTTAATAATGTAGAGATAGTGGCTTCGGCCCACTCACAGAAAATAGCTGCAATTTCACTTCGGTCTCTGGCGCCCTACTTCACTCAACTGGCTGGTTATTTAAATATTACTCGTTTTCGCTCCATTTACACAAGGACCTGCCAAAACACCAAATAATGTAATCTAATACTAAAAACTAACTAAAACAAATAAAAATTATACAAAAACTATACAATTTACACGGGACAAATATGTGTATTTACAACACATCAAATATCCCCACACTTAACCTTTTGCTTGTCCCTAAGCAAAATCCTAAGCAGCATGTCCAACTTAAACACTCAACAATAATGCAAGTCTCGAACAAGTTATAACGCTAACCATGAAGTTATCCACCACAAAAGTTTCGCAAGACTTACAACGTTCAAAAGGTGACGAATCATAACATTTTAAATAAAAACGGGCCTACCTAATCAAGCTTTTCTTACCTTCGAGCAATCAATTATGCAATGTCAATACCCCTCACAATTTCACTCATCTCTCGGCTAATAAATATGTAATTTTTGAGTGAACTCTCAAAACCAAACTTTGAAGCAACACTGTCATAAGCTTGTACGTCAATCAAATTTCCACCTATTTGTTAAAACTCGACATGGATCAAAAGGACTTTATTGGGTAGGTAAGGGCTAAGGGTAGGTATTGTATATATATATATATATATATATATATATATATATATATATATATATATATATATATATATATATATATATATATATATATATATATATATATATATATATATGTATATATATATATATATTTCATTTTTTCGGACATAATGGGCTAAACACATAAACACAAGATAAATCGGATAAATACGAAACAAATACTAACACATTGATCATTTTGACCCACAACTTTATTCTACTTTTTTTTTCTTTTTTTTTCGATTTTCTCTTTTTTTTCGAATATAATAATCACGTAACACGATCCGGCTATCAAGTCACAAACGGGTAACAAACGAACGGCTAGGCTCAAAGTGGTGTATCTAGGGGTAATGATAAAACGGGTCAAACACAAAGGTAACACAAACAAGGTGATCCTAATGCCTCTATCATATCCATGTCAAACCCTAACCGAAGGTCTCAAACTGTATCAAAACTCACAAGTTCTAAAGTAATGCAACAAAGTCGGTAAACACACATGAAACGAAAGTAGTGAACATATAAATATGAAACATATAAAGGCTCAAATCTCACTATCATGTGGTAAATAAGGGCTACCGATATCGACAATGCACAACCAATTAACTCTCCGGCTCCATCCACTATCCTAGGCATCCCAAACCCTTTTACTTCCCAAAAACCGATTCAGTCAACCTACTATCCCGCAACTTAAAGAAACACGTGCTTTCCAACTCGTAAATTCGACAACTAAACCGCTTTTGACCGACGTTTTGAAAAGGTTTTTCGTTTTCTACGCGCTAAAGGACTGGGACTCGCAAACCAACTCTTTTTTTTTTCTTTTTTTTTATTTTTATTTTTTTTTTATTTTTTTTTATTTTTTATTTTTTTGTATTTTTTTTTTTTGACTCAAAACTACCTAAAAAGACGTAGTCTCCCATCCCCACACTTAAAATCTACATTGCCCTCAATGTAGGATGAAAGACAACTAAAAATAAATAAGAAATAAAACCTAAAATAATATACAAAACAAAAAGATAACGAATTGGAAAGGACTTAGCTGGTTAGGATAAAAATCAGTGCCAGCTGCGCGTGTCATCAATCTGAACCCGTACACGATCGTATAGCATTTCCTTCGCGATCGGCTTTGACTCTAACTGACAAGCTCGGTAAATGCCTGATATTCGAAAAGCAGCTCCAAACTCACCCGAATGGAGATTGAGTACGGGTGGTACATATTCAAACCTGCATCAACAAAAACAAGCAAAACCAAAGCAGTACTGACTCTAAAAAAACGACAAAAACTGACTCAAACCAACTAATTTAGACTCATGTGCACAAAAGACGACTCAATATACAAATAAACACGTATCACAAACTATTGAGACTATACCAAATAAATAAATTACAAAACTTTACAAAACCTCCCCACACTTGAATTCAATCTGGAGGTTTCTCCTTTATCCAACCTCGGTCTAACCCGTTCAATTCCACCTTTTTTCCAGTTTTCAATAAAAACTCATTTGTGAAATTGAAAAACAATCTAGAAAACTCAAACGGGTCAACCCACCAATATTTAAACTTACCTGGACCAAACTTGATTCGTGGCATGTAATGAGGAGAATGGTGTTGTGCAAACTTAAGTGGTTCCTCCTTCTTTTTATACCATCTCTGCAAACCTACAACATGTTGATCCAAGGTTCTTTTCGCCTTCTCCCGTGTTCTTGTTGGTGTGAGTGGGAATCCAACATCTGCTTCCTTCACGGGCCAGCTATCAAACTTGTCAGCCATTTTCTCTTCTTCTTTGACGACCTCAAACACCTCAAATCTAGGGGAAGGCTCGGTAGCCTGTGGCAGAGGGTCCTGCTCAACATCTAACTCAGTGACCCCACTCCCCTGATCATCCACACTCACAACCTGCATATCAGACGTATCTCTTCCGCAAATCTCGATGAGGAGGCTACCCACATGTGACATAAGAGTATCGATAAAGTATAGAGTGTCATCATGTTGCTGGGTATGCCTCATGGAATGCTGAATGTCGAATGTGACTTCATCCTCATCAACTCGAAGAGTCAACTTGCCGTCGTACACGTCAATGAGTGCTTGTGCCGTGGCAAGGAATGGACGACCTAATATCAGTGGGACCTCAGAGTCCTCGTCCATGTCAAGGATGACGAAGTCAACTGGAAATACGAATTTGTCGACCTTCACCAACATGTTCTCCACGATGCCCCTAGGAAACTTCACCGATCGATCGGCGAGCTGAATACTCATGCGCGTAGGGGAAGGCTCTCCTAGGTCAAGCTTAGCGAAAACGGAGTAGGGCATGAGATTTATGCTAGCACCTAGGTCAGCAAGCGCATTGCTGACAGTAAGATTCCCAATCAGACATGGGATGGTAAAGCTACCAGGATCAGTCATTTTCTTTGGCAGCTTGTTCTGCACGACAGTAGAACACTCCTCACTCAGGGTGACAGTCGAAAGATCCTCTAATTTCTTCTTATTCGTAAGAAGATCCTTCAAAAACTTCGCATACTTTGGCATCTTCGCCAAAGCCTCGACGAACGGGATATTCACATGTAGCTTCTTCAGCATCTCCATGAAGCGACCATACTGCTCCGCGTCCTTTCCCTTCACTAACCTACCAGGGTAAGGGGGTGTCGGCTTATACACCCTCATCGGCTCCTTCTCTGGCTCCTTCTTCTCTATTGGAGACCCGCTGGACTGTGCAGTACTTACTGGGCGCAGCCTAGGGTGCACTTTGCCAGCTGGTGTCTCCATCTCAATCTCCTCGTCGACCTCCGGGTCCTCATCGACTACCGGCTCGACCTCTACAGCTCCTCGACCACTCCTCGTAGTAACAGCCTTTGCAGTGGCATTTGGATTACCCTCAGTGCTACTAGGGAGACCACCAGGAGGTCTCTAACTCAACTTCTCTGACATCGCACCTACAGTCCTCTCAAGATTCTGGAAAGCCATGCTCTGATTCTTCATGAAAGTCTCATGCTCCAAGAATCGCGACTGGTTCTCCTGATGTCGTGCCTCCTCTCTGGTCATGAATTGAGTCAGTAACTGTGTCTGCTGAACCAGGGTCTCTTGATGCTGCTTCATTGTCTCCTGGTTCTGCCTCAGCATCTCCTCCAACGTGGGGCTTTTATTTGTACCCGAACTCGATCCTGCTCCTGCGTCCTGAAACAAGTTCTGACGCTGCTGAAACCCCGGTGGGTGGTTGTTCTTCCAACTGAAATTCGGGTGGTTCCTCCAATTCGAATTGTAACGCTCCCCAAAATTTCCCTGATTTCGATTTCCCACAAACTCTACCTGCTCTGGTGTCTCAGTAGGGGCAATAGGACACACGGTCGTGTCATGCCTACCAGTGCATATCTCGCATAGCTGCTCCTTCTGTACCTTCATATCACTCACCTGCTGCTTCAAAGCACCAATCTGTGCTTGCATCCTGGTGACCTCATCGACCTTGTGCACTCCTCTATGTGTAGCGGATGAATCTCTAGACTCAGGGAACTCGTAGCTACTCATCGCTATATCCTCGAACATATCCATGCACTCCTCAGGTGTCTTGGCAGTCATTAGATTGCCACCAGCAGTGGTGTTCAGCATATTCCTCGTAGCGGGCGTCACTCCATAATAGAACTTCTCAACTAACGCCCAATCCTCGAATCCGTGATGAGGACACTTGAGTAACAACTCCTTGAATCGCTCCCATGTCTCATAGAAAGACTCTCCCTCCTTTTGGCGAAACTCTTGAATCATGCTCCTCAGACGAGCAGTTTTTGAAGGGGGAAAGTACTTGCCTAAGAATTTTTCTTTCATACCGGCCCAGGTAGTGATGGATCCCGCAGGAAGGGATTCCAACCAAGCATGAGCACGATCAGCAAGTGAGAATGGGAATAGACGCAGCTTGCAGGCATCCTCGGTGACACCTTGCTCCTGGAACGTATCACAGATAGCTGAAAAGCGAGAAATATGGACATTCGAGTCCTCATAAGGTAATCCATGGAACTGGATGGTGTTTGTAACCATCGTGATGATCTGGGGTGGAATCTGCCAGCGATTAACTCCGATAGCGGGTCGGGTAATGCTGGATCGAGCATTGGCCGCGTTCGGCCTGGCGTAGTCTGCGACGACTCTCCTAACTGGGGCCTCGTTGTCACCCATAGTGAAAGAAGAAGATGGAATGCATGCCTGAATAGCTCGGAAGGTGCGAAGGCGCTCGTGAAAGTCTCGCTCGGGCTCAGACGAAGCAACAAACGAAGGTGGCCCCTGTGAACGAGTATGGTGCATACAATGCTGAAATTACTAACCTAAATACTAAAGCAAATCTAACCCTAAAGGCACAAATTGCAATCAAAAGGCACCTAAAGGCAATGGAAATCTACGAAAGCAAGTAAACAACTAAATAGACGACTCGGGTCGTTCTCTAAAGTGCCAGTGTCCCCGGCAACGGCGCCAAAAACTTGATGTGTGAAAATGTGTATATTAAATTCGAACAAGTTTTAAAAATGGAATCACAACCTAAACCACACACAATCGGCAAGTGCACTGGTCCCAGTGTAGTGTAGATGGCAAGACCGGATATCAATCCGTGGACACTATATGCAAACTCTAGATACTGAACCTCTATCGAATAAGAAGTCAAATTTTTAGATTTGTTTTGAGTGATTTTGAATAATTAATTAACAACTAAAATAAGCAAGAAAACGTAGGAAACAAAACGAGCAAACGAAGCAAACACACGAGCAAATTGTGATCAAATATATATGAGATAAAGGCTACCTAGGTGTCGAATCCCTAGAATCATGCAATGCTAATGTGACAATGATAACGGTTAAATATCTATTTCCCTCACTTGACCCCCCGCTAGAGATGTCCCAAATGAAGAAACAAGACTAAATGTGAAGTGCTAGAACGAACATGCTCGAGCTATCGATACCAAATCCTACGAAAATAGAATCCTTTTGACCTCAGAGACAGTTATGTTAAGAGAAGATCCCAAAATCGCAAAGCAAACCCAACTTTGATAATTGAAATCCTAGGAAACCCTAATTACGATGCAATAAACGAGCCCGAGCTATCGGTCACCCAATCTACCCACCAATAATTAGCTAATAACCTAGCTCACCCTAATCGTCTTTCGAGTCACAAGATGAGGATGCAAGTTTTAATATAGTGATTTGAATTATTAGTCAACTTGGTCAATTTCTCAACACAATACCTAACCCGAAAATTCTAAGATAACCGAATTAAATTAAATTCTAAGTCTAGGGGGAACTTCTTCGTGCCTAAACCGCTGAATTTATTGACTAATAAAACAACCAAAACATACCAACATGCAATATCAAGATCAATATCAAAGACAAGTTATGTAAATCACATCAAATAACCGAAAACATGTCACAAACGCATTACAATCCTCTAGTTCATCAAAACCCAGGTAGTTTAGAAAATTTAGCCACTCATGATCAAGAATGAAACAAAAACACAACCAAAATCACGGTTCATCGTAAAAAAAATAAAAATTAAGCTACTAGCCTGCCTGCTTAAATTAATTCACGTGCCTGTGAGCCTGCTTATTAATTCTTTTGACTTTTGAGACGTGCCTGCTTGCTAGCTTCCAAATCTTTTCGAATTGCCGTAGACTTTCGTGACGTGCTTGATAAGTTGCTTGTTCTTTTTTTTCTTCTTGTTCGATCCCAGCCGCCACTCAATATGCTTGTTGCCGTCACTGTTGCCTGCCGCCAATTGCCTCCCTCAATTATGTCTTCCCTCCAATAATAATAGGGGCCCTTTCATATATATCTTTCAATTCCTTTAGGGTTTTTTAATAATAATAACCTTCTACGGAATTGTTTCAAAGGCCCAAAGAAATACCAAACAATACCCGAACTCATGTTGTCGAAATGCATGCTTGAATATTATCAAGTTTTTGGCGGTTGTCCTCATGTGGGCGGCCCAATTCTGTCTTGAATGGAATCCTTTTGTTTGTTCCTCTATGTATCAAAGGTCTTTTCTTTATTAGCCCAACAAGACCTGATCGTTTTGTTTTGTGTTTGTCAAACCCCACAACAATAGTCACAATAATATATATTTCACTTCGGTCTCTGGCGCCCTACTCCACTCAACTGGCTGGTTATTTAAATATTACTCATTTTCACTCCATTTACACCAGGACCTGCCAAAACACCAAATAATGTAATCTAATACTATAAACTAACAAAAACAAATAAAAATTATACAAAAACTATACAATTTACACGGGACAAATATGTGTATTTTACAACACATCATCATTCCTTTTCTAATTCTTGCATGTCTAAAAATATTATTGTTGGCAATAGAGATACCATTCTGGTTATAGGTACAGGCACCAAATACCTACCCAAACCCTATCCACCTTTCATTCTCAAAAATGTCCTTCACTCACCCAAATTACTTAAAAACCTAATTTCTGTCCGTAGATTTACAACCGATAATTCTGTGTCTGTTGAATTTGACCCGTTTGGTTTTCTTGTGAAGGATTACAAGACCAGGACCCCACTAACGGTGATCTTTATCCTTTGCTTTTGGGACCCAGCTCCTCCTCACCTACTGCTCTTGCCGCCATTTCTTCACAACTCTGGCATCACCATCTTGGTCACCCAGGGCGCCCGTCTTTACATTCATTAAAAACTTCTTGTTCCATTGACTTTAATAATTTTGAGAATAATGTATGCTAGTCTTGTGTTTATGGAAAAAGTATTCGTTTACCGTTTTATGCGTCTACTTCTTACACTACCCAACCATTTGATATCATACATAGTGACGTGTGGACGGCACCTATCGTTAGTTCAGCTGGCCAAAAATATTATATATTGTTCCTCGATGACTTAACCATTTTTTTATGGACATTCCCTATTTCTCACAAATCACATGTCTTCCCCACTTTTACACAATTTGCAAAAAATATTAAAACTCAATTTGAACGGGTCATTAAAACCTTCCAATGTGATAATGGGAAAGAGTATGTCAACTCCGCTTTTCAAAGTTTTTTCAATACTAACGGTATTCTTTACCGCCTCTCATGCCCCTACACCTCTTCCCAAAACGGGAAGGCCGAGCGTAAAATACGAACCATAAATAACATGATGCGCACTCTTCTAGCCCATGCTTCCCTTCCCACCTATTTCTGGCACTACGCCCTTGAAACCGCAACTTACCTATTAAACATTCTCCCCAATAAACTTACCAAAAATAAAACACCAACTGAACTACTCTACCTATCCACACCCTCTTATTCCCACTTACGAGTCTTTGGATGTTTATGCTACCTGCTCATCCATCCACCACCATACACAAGCTGGACCATCAGTCACACCCTTGTGTTTTCCTAGGCTACCCCCCAACCACCGAGGCTATCGATGCCTTAACCTTACCACACACCAAGTCTTCATCTCTCGGCATGTAGCCTTTGATGAAACCACCTTCCCGTTCGCCCAATCAATCTCACCCACTCCATCCTACAACTTCCTCACTTACCCGTTTCCACCTCACCTTTGGCCTCATGTCATCTCCTCGTCCAACCCGAACATCGCTAACACCAACCCCTCGGCCCTCCCACCTTTCACAGCCTACTCACCCCTCAATACCGCTCGCCCAATGACCAGCCCACAGCGCCTAACCCGTCTCCACAGCCCACATCGCCTAACCCATCCTCACAACCCACGTCTCCCAATCCCACCCCTCATGTCACACCGTCAAGCCCAATACAGCCCAACCATACCATCGTCCCACACACACCACCGCCCAATCCACAACCCGACCCATGCCCGCCCCCACCGCCAACCCGAACCATGCACACTCGCTCCATGAGTGGCATTCACAAACCCAAACAACCATTCTCCTTACACACCTCCACCTCACCCGTGCCCATACCTAAAAACCCGGCGGATGCCTTATCTATTCCGGAATGGTACTCTGCAATGTCAACTGAATATCATGCATTAATTAGAAATAGGACATGGGATTTGGTCCCACGACAGCCACATATGAACGTTATAAGAAGCATGTGGTTGTTCAAACACAAATTTAAGTCCGATGGTACTCTCGAGCGGTATAAAGCTCGTCTTGTGTGTGACGGAAGATTACAATAGGTTGGCGTGGATTCTGGTGAGACTTTTAGCCCGGTTGTAAAACCGGCAACTATCAGGACAATGTTATCTATTGCCATCTCGAAGGGTTGGGACGTACATCAACTAGACGTCACTAACACCCTCTTACACGGTAACCTTAATGAGACGGTCTACATGTATCAACCGATGGGTTTTCGCGACAAAAACTATCCCGACTATGTTTGCTCACAGAAAATGTCGCTCTACGGATTGAAACAGGCACCACGGGCTTAGTACCAAAGGTTTACTGATGACGTTCTCACAATGGGTTTTCACCATAGCAAGTGTGATGCATCTCTCATCACTCTTCATCAGGGGCGAAATACGGCTTTTCTACTCTTATATGTCGATGACATTCTTCTTGTCACATCGTCAACGGCTCTCCGTCAACAACTTCTGGCCAAACTTGCTAGTGAATTCGCCATGAAAGACCTTGGTCCCCTTAGTTACTTCCTTGGTATTTCGGTCACTCGCACAAAATCGAGTTTGTTCCTCTCACAACAACCATATGCCACATACATCATTACTCGTGCGGGCATGCAATCATGCAACCCAGTCGCCACTCCGATTGATACGAATGCTAAGCTTGGTGCTTCCGGTGACCTGTTTCATGACCCCACTCTATATCGAAGCTTAGCTAGGGCTCTGCAATATCTGACCTTCACTCGACCGGACATTACATATGCTGTTCAGTAGGTGTGCATGCACATGCACTCCCCCATGCAATCTCATTGGAATGCCTTGAAGCGAATTATCCGATACATTAAAGGCACGTCTTCGTTTGGTATCACATTGAGTCGTTTTTCTTCTCCGTCACTCACTACGTATACAGATGCCGAGTGGGCAGGTTGCCCTGATACGAGACGATCTACTAGCGGTTACTGCATATACTACGCTGATAATCTGATCTCCTGGTCTTCCAAGCGCCAAACTACCGTCTCTAGATCCAGTGCAGAAGCCGAATATAGAGCTGTTGCCAATGTTGTTGCTAAAATCTGCTGGATTCGCAGCCTGCTCCTCGAGTTATCTCAGCCGTTATCTCGTGTCACTCTAGTTTATTGTGACAACGTCAGCGCCATTTATCTATTAGGGAATCCTATTTAACATCAACGCACGAAACATATTGAGCTGGATATTCATTTCGTGCGTGAACAGGTACAACGCGGTCAGGTTTGGATTCTTCACGTACCCTCTCGTTACCAAATTGCAGATATTTTTACAAAGGGGCTGCCTCGTATACTATTTGAAGATTTTAGATCCAGTCTCAGCAATCGGTCTCCTCCAGCTTCGACTGCGGGGGTATAACAGCAAGCATATATTTCGTATATATTGTAATGATTTGTATTGATCTCTATCCTAAAATAGAGAGGCACAATGCAATTATAAATACAATAGAATGAATGGAGAGAGGGAATCGAACCTATTCTATCAGCCAGGCCAGCGTTGGGGTGCCATGTGGCACCCAGCGTTGGGGTGCCATGTGGCACCTGATTAGTTCAAACCACCAAACGGCTAGCCAAACGATCATCAACAACCAGCCAACCATTGCTAGACACGTCACCCTAGACCAGCGTCCCACGCCAGGCGCTATTGACACGCCAAGCGGGCAACGCGCACCAAAACACCAACCCGGAGTGGTGTACTCGGCGTTAAAGGGCCAACAACGCCCCTTTACGACGGCACTCAACTTTCACTCCAATAGGTGAAGAATGTACAAAGTTTGGTTTTAATTGTCTTGAAGCATGTAACATCTTGTTTTTCATTTAACTAATTGATTTTTCGCCCGCGCGTTGCGGCGGGGACCTAATGTCTGCAAAACATGTTTCGGCAACGACAAGCAGATACCGAATATCAAAACATAAATAAAAATGACGTGGTAATGATAGTCACTTCGCCCTAGAAAAAGAGATTTTAAATAATCTAATATATAATAATAGGACCCACACGTCCTACACATTGGAAATTCGGTTGTTTTCAGTTTAGTTATTACGGTACTAACACGTTAAAATATGGATGAGCTCGGTACAGGTAATGTCACCAAAAGTATCAATCCGGAAAACCATCGAAATTAGGTATCGGCACCGAAAATGCTCGGTACCATACGATATGGTTTTTGAAGGTAAAAATCAGTAAATACAGGTATGGTGCTAGACCAGTGTCGAACCGAAAGTAACGATTCTGAAAACGCCAAAAGGTGTGTACCAAATTGGTACCAAAAATGATTAGTATAGTAAATTTGGTACCAATACGATACCGGTTTGATTACAGGATTTGATATGATTTACTCATCAATAATCTAAATATCCAGTTAATTTTACATGCTACAATTCATTCCTTATAGAAAAAGACAAAAAAGAAAACAAAATAAGTTGTTGTGTATATAAAACCTCAATCAAACGAAATACAATTTACTTACAGTGTGTATGAAAAGTAAGCTAAACGGTGCAATTACTTGCGTTGCTACTGGATTTGATGAGCTCGGTACCGAAAATACCGTTACCGAAAACCCCCAAAAGTGGGTACCGGTACCGAATATACCTGGTACGATATGGTTCGGTACCGGTCAGTACTGGTATTTGAGGGTAAAAACCGGTGAATACCGGTGCCGAACCAATATCGAAAATGTCAAAAGTCGGTACCATTCGGTACTGAAAATATACCCAGTTGGGTAAATTTGATACTAGTACCGGTACCCGATACCATTTGCTCATCCCCTTAATGATATTACTATTCATTGGGTTGTATATGAAAAGTAATCTAAATGGTGCAATTACTTGCGTTACTACGTTGTTACAGGATTTGATGAGCTCGGTACCAACCGGTACAGAAAATACTGTTACCAAAAATCCCTAAAAGTGGGTACCGGTACCGAATATACCTGGCATGGTACGGTTCGGTACCGGTCGATACTGGTACGGTACTGGTATTTGAGGGTATAAACCGGTGAATACCGATGCCGAACCGATACCGAAAATGTCAAAAGTCGGTACCGATTCGGTACCGAAAATATACCCGGTTTGATAAATTTGATACTCGTACCAGTACCCGATACCATTTGCTAATCCCCTTTATAATGTTACTGTTCATTGTCTTCAAATTTTAATATATAGGTAATGGCTCTTTGCTTTGCATGTTTCTATAGTCACTAGCATTATTATTGGTTTGCTTTGTTGCCTAATATGTGACTATTACATTTTTTTAACGGAAATGATTCTCACGTGTAAACTCATCCGACGCGGGGCTATGTCCAAGGTCAACTTCTCGACCGCCATGAGACTTGTTGGTTCATACATCTGTCGACTCCGTCTTGTATCGAGTCTTGAATTGCTCATGGCACAAAGATCAAGAAATCAAGTCATCAAGTAATTCCGCAAGTAATGTGTAATTCCGCTTGAATGTGTCTACATGTAATTCCGCACGGAATTAAAATGTAATTCCGTGTGAAGTGTGTTAATATCGTCTGAGTATCTAATTCCGCGTGTAAGTAATTTCGTTTGAGTCATGTTTCGTGCGGAATTAGTGACACTATATATAGGGGTGATTCCGTTTCAGTTGGTACGAAATTACTTTGTTGTTTTCCGATGGCGAAGCTCTGTCGAAGTGTCTTCAGATCTGTAATTGTCACACCCCGATTTCCACACGTTTCACCGGTGGGCCCGGTGGGGGACTATCGTGACGTAGTTGTCAACAATATAGTCAAACAACACAATATATAAATGCACAGCAGAAGCAAAAATAGATATATTTCAACTGAATGATATTTTAATATCAAGTATCATAAATAGTTGAAAATAATCCACAGGGGATCAAAAATATAAATAGGAACATTGTTCAACAGCTTGACATCCAAGCTTGCGAGACTTATTGTGGATGCTAGGAGAAAGCCAGCCTAGTTCGTTTAGTACCTGCAGTTAGCCTTTTTGGGAAAATACGTTAGTTTACACTGGTAAATACATTCAGCCGACACTTTTGTAAAAGGTTTAATAAAATGGATTTGAATGCACGTGGCACAAACTTTTATAACTTGGGATAATTATTTTAATATAATACTTGTAAACGAATTACATGTTTCTTTGCGTTCAGTAGCCCGTTCCGTAGACCGGGTTAAAGACTAATAGACACACCACATGTATAATACCCACGAGGTTAATCCTTAAGTGAGATACCATTTTTCATATGCAGCTGTCAGGTGTAGCCTACACCCCGTGCTTAGGTCGTGGCCATCTCGTAAGATGATGCCAGGGATATCCGGGACATGGTCGTTAACCCCCCAAAGGCTTTAAGCAAAAAAATCAAATTTTTAACGGGTCATCTTTATAATACTTAACCACTAATCGATTAAGGTCAAATGCCCGACCAAGCGGTATTCTAGATACCGTAGCCCAAGCCCGTATAGGTAAATAAGTTAAAAGTATTTACCTTTGCAAGTATAATTCACAAACAGCTAACGCATGTAGCTTTTACTGGGTCTCCTTTTCTGGAATGAAGGTTTATAATAACCTATTAGAATCCTAACTGGTCTTTTAATTTAGCCTTAGCTTAGACCGGTTAGTTTTAACGAAAGATACGGTTCGAACGCACGATTAAGCGAAGACCGGAATAAAATGTGATTTAGACCCGACAAGTTTGAAGACTTGTTTAATACGGGTAATCCAATCACATTCTGGATTTTGAGATAAAAACGACAAGGTTTGACCCGTTTCGGCTAATTTATGTAAACTAGTTACATAAACTGAACCGAACGCGTAAATGGCGTAACGGGTAACCTTGAGAGTCCTACACAAGTTTTCCTAAGTTAATATGCTCTAATAGGTTGTGATATCAGTAGGATACTTTCCATTATGCCCATAACGAGTTTAATCCCAATATACGCCCCGTAGGGGTATTTTGGTCCTTTTAAAGATTATAAAGAGATTTCTGGGTTAAACAGGAAATCTGAGTTTTCTGACCAGGTTATAAAGTTCAAAATACTTTATTTATTATATGAAATCAGTAGCAATTGGATTCGGGTCAAAATACCATGTAGAACTCATTTTATGTCCGAAAAGGGTATATTCGGTATTCACCGAATCAAGGTCATAACCGTAGGTTATGAGCAGGTTAAAAATAATTAAAAATCCTTAAAAATCCCAAAATATTATTTTACATCAGTGTGTAAAAGGTTTGGTGTCGAAATTCGGGTTTAGATAGGCTTTATGCTAAATGCGCCGTTTAATTACTAAAGTTTTTCTTAATTGCGCTTTTTAGCATAACTCCTATTCTAGACCTCGGATTGACATGAAATTTTAGGGACACGCTTAGAAATCAGTAACTAAGGTTATTGTCCTTTCACATATCCAAAATTCTCATTTTAAAGTCAAAAGGGCATTATGGTCAACTTTAAGCATATAACGGAAATGCGCAAACGACTCGGACAAACAACGGACTAGCCACAGAGGGTTATACCATCATGTAACCTGGTCCAAAGAGAGTCCTAAGGCATATCTAAATCATACCAAAACGGGTCAGAACTGAAGTCAAAGCAAAAGTCATAGTTTTGCGACTTTCGGTTCCTAACCGGGTCAAAACAGGAAATGGTCGGATCAAACAAGCTTAGACCAGTTATAATACTTATTATCAAGTTATATAAGTGATAAAACAGGTTACATGCCATCTACATTGTTAATTACGCGTTAAATCAAAAATTAGCATTATGTTGACTTTTTCTAAGCAACTTTGACCCGACATTTGGACTAGTTAGAGTGGGAATCAGGGGAGCCCTTTTAAGGGTTTAATGCCCACATAATTACCTACATATAACTACCTTTAATTCGACTAATCACTGGACCATTTGTGATTAATCGTTAAGTCAATCGTTAATTACGACGGATTGACATTTAAGCTATAACTAAGCAAAAACTCAACTAAGGAGGGTTAAGCACACTTACTGAAGTCCTATGCACGACCAGAGATGAGTAGTGAAGACACTTGAGCTCCAGAAATGATCAGAAGTGTTGAAATGAGGTGTGGTTACAATGGTTGCACATAAGGCCCTTTTATAGTAGTCTTAGATGCATTAGATCATGCCACACAACTCTACAAGTGTAACCAGATCATCAACAAGTGTCCCTGAGTGCTAGGGGTCGTTTAGGAGGCGCCCATGCTCTTGTAATAATGTCTAGAGTCGGTTAGAACACCAAACAGTGCTTCTGTCCACGTTTTCCGCATCTGGGAGTCTGACGCGGCCCGCGTAAGACCTTTACAAGGTTTACGCGGCCCACCTGGATCACTCTGACATATTTCAAATCATTCACATACTGAAGCGGCCCGCGTAAGCCCTTCTTAAATCTTACGCGGCCCGCCTGAGTCCTGCTGTAAGATTTTCAAATCTTTTACAATTATTACAGTCGGCTCTTGGCGTTTCGAAGGGGTAACTTTGCATTTTGGGCCTTTCTTATTTACGTATAAGGGCCTCGTGACTTTTACCCGCTTTGTTAAGCCCTCGGTTGTCACACCCCGACCACGTAAAACAACAAAACGTGACGGAAACGTCGGGGAGTGTTGTAACCGAATCATTGTTTCACAACCATGGATCAAACAGTTTCGTTTTATTGAATTATTGAACTAAATGTTTTGATACAAATTAGATAAATACAACTATTATCCTTCAAGTTTTAAAGTCGCTAAGGCCTTGTCCATTCCTATGTGAGATTACAATATCATCATCAAGCATCATCAACTATTGTACCTGAAACACATGTGAAAATAGGCACGTCAGCATAAAAATGTCGGCGAGTACATAGGTTTTGTATGAGTTCCAGATTCATGGCTCGTTTTACATGTTGCAATACTTATTTAAAAACCTTGTTTTGAAAAGTATAGTATTGCGACATAATTACCCAACTCAAATCAAATTGGTTATAGTTTATAAAATCACGTAGCCATGATTCTTAACTCCAAAACATTTGTTTAATAAAATCCAGATTGTAAATCGTTTTTGGAATAAAAACTCGAAAAATATATATATATCGTGGGAAAAATACCTTGTAATATAAGTTTGTTTTGTTAACCATTACCCAAGTGATCTAGATAACGCAACGATATATAATGTGTTAAAAGCACTTATATATAGGAAGTACCAGCGGCGTATCCACCATGCTTTTAACACATTACACCCGCCCCGTTACCTAATCACTTCCCAAACTCAACGGTTCAAACAGATTTCAAACGGTTAATGTCAATCAATGGTTACAAACGGTTCACATAGTCAAGTAGTCACAAACGGTTCACATAATCAAACGGTTACAAACGGTTCACATAGTCAAGTAGTCACAAACGGTTCACATAGTCAAGTGATCACAAACGGTTCACAGGATCAAACGGTTACAACGATTCACAGGATCAAACGGTTACAACGGTTCACAGGATTAAACGGTTACAACGGTTCAAAATATAAAACAATGTGTCCATATGCTGGATGAGCATATGCGACAAAATGTAATATATGGAAATCAATATGCTAGCATGCTAAGTGAACATACATAGCAAAACATAATGAAATCATGTACTAATAGTGTACTATTGAACATAGTAAGTATATGATATAAAAACATGGGAAACATGAAAGTATCAAGTAGGCACATGTGTTCCACCCCAAAATAGTTTGAAAACAGTAAAAGAGGGGTCTATGTACTCACCTGAGGGTCCTTAGAAGTCTTGAACAACAACCAAGCAAAGCTAGAGTGGTCAGGGAATCAAACGGCACCCTATATAGGTAACTATGTAAATAACCGGACCTAAATCAGGAGATAGGATAGAATGAGGTTCTATAAATCAAACGAGTAATTAAACTCATATGGTATGATTTAATAGACCTTACATTCTGATTGGAAAGTCTACCTAAGTGCTTTTGACCCGTTTCGACACATTATGGTAACATAAGCTACTATAAGGCGTCGTTAGCGTAAAACTATGTTCGGATGGTTAACTATGTGCTATGCCAAGTCTTACATGCCCAATTATCCCTAAACATGTTACTAAATCAGATTATATGTCAAAAATATGTTCACATAGGTAAAATACGGATTTTTGCTTCAAAAGGGCATTTTGGTCATTTCCTATGGGCATACAAGCTAACTAGCAAATGACTAACCAATCCTATGTGACCATAAGGTATAACCTCAGTGGTTATTCCCCATGCAACTATGATCACTAACTAAGCTTGGCCGGATCCTAAAGATCGACCAAACGGGTCGGGTTCGAAAGTCTAAGCGGTTGTTTAGAGCGCTTGCCTTACGACCCTAAACAAGCACTAAACTAATAGTGTCGAGTTAAACATGTCAAAACATGTTTAACCTACTGATTTTGTATCAAAACAAAGTGTTTTGATACACTAAAGTAGTTCCGTTGCAAAATGCGTGCTAAAACGCATTTTGACCGAAACTTTGACTCGACACTACACCTAGCGAACATGGTAATCAGCGGGTATAATCACTAAGGATTATAACCAACGTGATTACAATCACGTTGCAAAGTTCAACCGAACTTTGCGTTGACCAAAGGCTGGTCAAACTGAAAGTCAAACACTGTTTGACTTTTTATACTAGTAAGCAATAAAAGAACGAAAGAATACACACTAAGGGTCCTTGCTATCTTTTCTACAAAGAAGACAAAGTCCCAAACGCTTGAGAATGCTCCCAAAGCAGATGTAGAGAGGAGAATGAGAAGAATGAGCAAGGAATGAATGAAATGGATGGGCTATTTTTAGTTGTTGCAAGATCATGAGATCATTCCATGTGTTTGTGTATTCCCCAAGCATAAAATCATGGCCATACACTTGTTGCAAGCAGGTTAGAAGCCTTAGGGAAGAGATAACTTGCTTACCACACAAAGAATTTGCATAAACAGCCCCTGAATTATGAAACAGCAGCCAAAAACAAACTTTCTGGTCGCTGGGCTGTTCAGGCGCTCCGCGTAAGAAATGGGGGTGGGCTTACGCGCCCCGCCTGAGCTCCCCAGATCAGCAAAAGCTTCAAATTTGGCAGTTTTAGTCCCTGCATGCATTCGAGTCCATTTCATGCCTTTTTGACCCCCGTTAAGCCATTTTCAAGGCTTTACCAGGTCAATAAAGTTTAGAGGACTCAAAATGTGCTTGGAACACTCTCGGATGTCGGCTCGTTTGGTCGTACGGTCGCGTTGTTCATTAAATTATGACGAAACTCAAACAGACGCGAAAATGAACCAAATTAAGCGACGAGTGGAATTTTTGCATGCCGATCACTAAAATAAAAATATTTTAGTGTGTACAAAAGTTTTGGATGTCCAGATGTGGCCAGAACGTAAGATATGCGCGAAAATGCAAACTTACGCCGTTTTTTACACTTTTAATCCCTGTAAGATCATGTAAGCATGTTTTTGCACACCGAACCTATCAAAGCTTATTTCTAAGCCATGTTTAGGTTATATATGGTATGTTTAACTTATGATCAAGTCCCGAACTGTACGTTGTCTTACGAAACGGCAGACTTTTGCAAGTTGACGCAAATAGTCCCTGTAATCGAATAAACTTGATTTCGGCATACCAAACTATCCAAAACTTATTTCTAAGTTATGTAAAGGTCATTTAAGGTATGTTAAGCCTATGTCACTATTCTGGAGTGTTTGTTGCATTAAACTGGTTATATTTACACATCAGATCGCATATAACCTTCTAGAAAGCGATTTAAAGCCCGAAATCGAACAAGAATTGATATGTGCAAATGATACACATATTTTCACAAATCCCAAGTATGAAACACAAAATTTCATTGGTTTGGCATTTGCTTGACGGTCACAGTGACACAGGTGTCACAGTCTCCCCTATTTTAGGAAATTTCGTCCCGAAATTTATTCGTAGGAGTCTGGCTGTGACGCTGTGTTGAATGAGCACCAGAGATATATAAGGCATAATCCTGTCATTTTCTTAACGGACATTCTTCAGAAACAAAAATGAATAGACGGAGTCATTTTCAACGGATGCTTCCTCAGAAACGGAAATGAAAGGAAAATCAAACGGATATTCATTTCCTTCAACGGACATTCTTCAGAAGCGGAAATGAACAAACGGAGTCATTTTCAATGGTTGCTTCCTCAGAAACGGAAATGGAAAGGATAATCAAATGAATATTCATTTCCTTCAACGGATATTCATCAGAAGCGAAAATGAATGGATGATCCATTTTCCTCAACGGATTCTTCATCAGAACGGAAATGAAGGATTTAAACAAACGGATATTCATTTCCATCAATGGATATTCTTCAGAAGCGACAATGAATGGATGATCCATTTTCCTCAACGGATTCTTCATCAGAACGGAAATGAAGGATTAAACAAACGGATATTCATTTCCATCAACGGGTATTCTTTCAGAAGTGAAAAATGAATAGCTAGTTCATTTTTCTTCAACGGGTGCTTCATCAGAATTGGAAATGAACAGGGTTCACTCTAGACACATGACAAAACTCGCTGTGGTTTCTGTGCACTAAATTCCATAATTATGTAGGCCTCCATAATTACGTAATTCCTTGCACAGTCTGCACAGTTTGTTTTGTAATGTGAAAGGGATTGAATTTGAACAGGATAGAGACAACATGGTTTGGGTCAACACATAAACACATAATCACATAATTGATTAACTTAACCTTTAATTTGTTATCTTGTTATGGATTGCTATAAACTTAACGTCGTTTTGAACATGGGTATTCAAGGTATACCAGGAACCCAGTCGATGGACTTCAACGTCCTCAAGCATCTATCTGAGAAGATAGGATGATCTTCCAAAAATTCGATTTTTGATTACAAGAAATCACCACATTCGAATTAATGTATACAACTATTAAGGACTTACGGAAATACCCTTAGGTATCCTATCAAGGATAGGGTATTCGTCCAGAGTTGTAACTTGCGCCTTGTACTTCGTTTCCTAGAAGGAAACGGGTACTTAGGATTTTCGTGGAAAACGCAAGAGATCATGAAATGGAAGAAATTTGGGGGGTAGTTTGTTCTCCAAGGAATACGGCTCCTTGATTGTCGATGTTTTAGGGGATATGTTGTTTATACATGCAACCATATCAATATATCGCGATGTAAAATAAAAGATTTATTTATAAACAACAAATACAACTGTTTCATGGACCATGACAACAAAAGAAATAATACATAAGGCTTGATTATTTCTAAACAGTGTTGTCTTCCAATTGGTCAGGTGCTCATCCCTGCGCTGGATTCGCATTAGCAAGCTTTGGGCAATTTCTTCGGAAATGGCCCATCTTGCCACAGCTGAAGCAAGAACCTGGTGGAAAATGACCCTGAGCAGGATTGTTGCCAGCTTGATTTGGTGCAGCTTCCGCTGGGCAAACTCTTGCTGTATGGCCTATGAGTCCACAAACTTGACATGTGCGGCACTTCACACCAGTATGATGATGTAGGCTACATTGGTTGCACAAGGGTGCAGTTCCGTTGTAGGGCTTCCTAGCAGGGGGTTGAGCTGGTTGGTTGGGAATGGCTTGATCATTGTGAGCAACCACGGCGAAGTTCTGAGAAGCCTTTCGTTTCTTTGACTTCTTGGAGGATTCAGTCTGTTCATCCCTTGGTTTCGATTCCTCAACCGGTTTCTTGTCACTTTTCCGGAAAAGTTTACCTTTCCTGATCTGAGATTCAGTCAAGGTAGCGGATAGTTCAATGGCCTATCTAACTGTAGTGGGATTACTACCAGTCACAATGTCCTGTACTGGGTCAGGGAGGCCATCAATGTACTTTTCGATTGCCTTATCCAAAGGCGTGACCATGTTTGGGCATAACAGACTTAATTCCTCATAACGGTCCATGTAGGCTCGATGCTCACCGCTTTCTTGCTTAAGATCGTCAAATTCCCTTTCCAAGACCCTGATCTCATGACGAGGACAGAATTCCTTCATCATCAGAGCACGAAGCTCTTCCCACGTTTGAGCCAGTGCCACATCGGCACCCCTATCTCTCACCACACCGTTCCACCACGTCAAAGCTCGCTTCTCAAAGACACTAGATGCGAAATCTACCTTTCGCTCGTTCGGACATTGAACATGTCTGAAGGTGCTCTCTAAACGCTCGAACCATTGCAGAAGTGCAGTTGCTCGTTGGGACCCAGAAAACTTTGATGGCTTAGCTGAGTTGAACGTCTTAAAGGTGCACTGAACATTGTTATTGTTATTGTTTGCCTGATTTATCTGGGTGATAAGGTTCGAGAGTACAGCAGCGATTTGCTGAGTGATTAAGGCTGCCAAAGCGGCATCCTGAGCTTGTTCACGTCGAGGAGGCATATTCTAAAAGAGTAAAGAAACATGAGGGAAAAACGAGTGAGATGTTATTGGATATTCAAATCTGCTTGTTAAGAATATCAACAAGGCATAAGGATTGTGATCATTTGTTCATTACTTAAAACAAACAAACGACACTGTGACAAATCAAAGTAAATAGGTCAATATAATGTATCACTGAAGACATGCTCGCCTATAAGTGAACACTCACCCCAAGAGTTCCCAGGTAAGAGTGACTGGTCCGATACTGCGGATTTGTATGAACACTCTAGCCTTAGACAGAAAACTCAGGGTACAGGCATTCACTCTTCCAGTTCGCACGTGTTCACATTATTTAGACCCAAACTTTGACGAGATTTTGAAAACTCAAAAGGCACAAAGCCAAGGATGAATCAAACCGGAAGGGTTCAAAACCATATAACAGAGGGTTCAAAACCTTATAACAGAAGGTTCAAAACCTAGTAATCAATCATCCAAGAACAGATGATTAATTTTCCAAGCGGATTCGTTATGGTGTTCTCGTTGTGGTTATCACCTAAGGATAGGTGACGGTATTGTTTTATGACTAAACGCAAGTAAACTCGCGTTAGGGTCCTAGGAAGGTTATAGTCTAGGTCAAAGCATTACTAATAACCTAATTCCCTATAACCATTGACTCTGATACCAACTTTTCTGTCACACCCCGACCACGTAAAACAACAAAACGTGACGGAAACGTCGGGGAGTGTTGTAACAGAATCATTGTTTCACAACCATGGATCAAACAGTTTCGTTTTATTGAATTATTGAACTAAATGTTTTGATACAAATTAGATAAATACAACTATTATCCTTCAAGTTTTAAAGTCACTAAGGCCTTGTCCATTCCTATGTGAGAGTACACCAATATCATCATCAAGCATCATCAACTATTGTACCTGAAACACATGTGAAAATAGGTACGTCAGCATAAAAATGCCGGCGAGTACATAGGTTTTGTATGAGTTCCAGATTCATGGCTTGTTTTACATGTTGCAATACTTATTTAAAAACCTTGTTTTGAAAAGTATAGTATTGCGACATAATTACCCAACTCAAATCAAATTGGTTACAATTTATAAAATCCTGTAGCCATGATTCTTAACTCCAAAACATTTGTTTAATAAAATCCAGATTGTAAATCGTTTTTGGAATAAAAACTCAAAATATATATATATATATATATATATATATATATATATATATATATATATATATATATATATATATATATATATATATATATATATATATATATCGTGGGAAAAATACCTTGTAATATAAGTTTGTTTTGTTAACCATTGCCCAAGTGATCTAGATAACGCAACGATATATAATGTGTTAAAAGCACTTATATATAGGAAGTACCAGCGGCGTATCCACCATGCTTTTAACACATTACACCCGCCCCGTTACCTAATCACTTCCCAAACTTAACGGTTCAAACAGATTTCAAACGGTTAATGTCAATCAATAGTTACAAACGGTTCACATAGTCAAGTAGTCACAAACGGTTCACATAATCAAACGGTTACAAATGGTTCACATAGTCAAGTAGTCACAAACGGTTCACATAGTCAAGTGATCACAAACGGTTCACAGGATCAAACGGTTACAACAGTTCACATGATCAAACGGTTACAACGGTTCACAGGATTAAACGGTTACAACGGCTCAAAATGTAAAACAATGTGTCCATATGATGGATGAGCATATGCGACAAAATGTAATATACGGAAATCAATATGCTAGCACGTTAAGTGAACATACATAGCAAAACATAATGATATCATGTACTAATAGTGTACTATTGAACATAGTAAGTATATGATATAAAAACATGGAAAACATGAAAGTATCAAGTAGGCACATGTGTTCCACCCCAAAACAGTTTGAAAACAGTAAAAGAGGGGTCTATGTACTCACCTGAGGGTGCTTAGAAGTCTTGAACAACAACCAAGCAAAGCTAGAGTGGTTAGGGAATCAAACGGCACCCTATATAGGTAACTATGTAAATAACCGGACCTAAATCGGGAGATAGGATAGAATGAGGTTCTATAAATCAAACGAGTAATTAAACTCATATGGTATGATTTAATAGACCTTACCTTCTGATTGGAAAGTCTACCTAAGTGCTTTTGACCCGTTTCGACACATTATGGTAACATAAGCTACTATAAGGCGTCGTTAGCGTAAAACTATGTTCGGATGGTTAACTATGTGCTATGCCAAGTCTTACTTGCCCAATTATCTCTAAACATGTTACTAAATCAGATTATATGTCAAAAATATGTTCACGTAGGCAAAATACGGATTTTTGCTAAAACGCATTTTGACCGAAACTTTGACTCGACACTACACCTAGCGAACGTGGTAATCAGCGGGTATAATCATTAAGGATTATAACCAACGTGATTACAATCACGTTGCAAAGTTCAACTAAACTTTGCATTGACCAAAGGCTAGTCAAACTGAAAGTCAAACACTGTTTGACTTTTTATACTAGTAAGCAATCAAAAGAATGAAAGAATACTCACTAAGGGTCCTTGCTATCTTTTCTACAAAGAAGACAAAGTCCCAAATGCTTGAGAATGCTCCCAAAGCAGATGTAGAGAGGAGAATGAGAAGAATGAGCAAGGAATGAATGAAATGGATGGGCTATTTATAGTTGTTGCAAGATCATGAGATCATTCCATGTGTTTGTTTATTCCCCAAGCATAAAATCATGGCCATACACTTGTTGCAAGCAGGTTAGAAGCCTTAGGGAAGAGATAACTTGGTTACCACACAAAGAATTTGCATAAACAGCCCCTGAATTATGAAACAGCAGCCAAAAACAAACTTTCTGGTCGCTGGGCTGTTCAGGTGCCCCGCGTAAGAAATGGGGGTGGGCTTACGCGCCCCGCCTGAGCTCCCCAGATCAGCAAAAGTTTCAAATTTGGCAGTTTTAGTCCCTGCATGCATTCGAGTCCATTTCAGGCCTTTTTGACCCCCGTTAAGCCATTTTCAAGGCTCTACCAGGTCAAAAAAGTTTAGAGGACTCAAAATGTGCTTGGAACACTCTCGGATGTCAGCTCGTTTGGTGGTACGGTCGCGTTGTTCGTTAAATTACGACGAAACTCAAACGGACGCGAAAATGAACCAAATTAAGCGACGAGTGGAATTTTTGCATGACGATCACTAAAATAAAAATATTTTAGTGTGTACAAAAATTTTGGATATCCAGATGTGGCCAGAACGTAAGATATGCGCGAAAATGCAAACTTACGCCGTTTTTGACACTTTTAGTCCCTGTAAGATCATGTAAGCATGTTTTTGCACAACGAACCTATCAAAGCTTATTTCTAAGCCATGTTTAGGTTATATATGGTATGTTTAACTTATGATCAAGTTCCGAACTGTACGTTGTCTTACGAAACGGCAGACTTTTGCAAGTTGACGCAAATAGTCCTTGTAATCGAATAAACTTGATTTCGGCATACCAAACTATCCAAAACTTATTTCTAAGTTATGTAAAGGTCACTTAAGGTATGTTAAGCCTATGTCACTATTCCGGAGTGTTTGTTGCATTAAACTGGTTATATTTACGCATCAGATCGCATATAACCTTCCAGAAAGCGATTTAAAGCCCGAAATCGAACAAGAATTGATATGTGCAAATGATACACATATTTTCACAAATCCCAAGTATGAAACACAAAATTTCATTGGTTTGGCATTTGTTTGACGGTCATAGTGACACAGGTGTCACATCGGTTAGTTCTTACTACCCGAAAAGTCCTAACTTCCAATGTTGACGCTTTTAACCCCTCGCGTACGAATTTGATCATAACTTTCTCATTTGGTAACGAAACTTTATGAAATTTATATCGCGCATTCTAGTGTGTATAATTTACCATTACAAAGCCTCGGGTATGCCAAAGGGTCACTCAGAGGTATAACTTAAACATGTTGACACATTTGACCCCTGTAGTTTGTAATCTCTCACTTTCTTCCTTATTTCGTTCCGTATGATCCATGATTCATTCGTTTGCAGGTACGAGCATCATATAGTGTTACTATAAAGTATATTTATCCCTTATTGACATTTTGAACCCTTGAATTCACATACTTTCTATGTTTGTCAACTTTAGTCCCTCTATAGTAATTATTGCCGCGTGCAAACTTATGACACGTGTCAATGCATTATAGGACGCAAATTTTCGAGGTGTTACATCCTCACCCCCTTAAAAGAAATCTCGACCTCGAGATTTACTGGAACAAATGAGGGTACTTTTCTTTCATCGTGGACTCTACTTCCCATGTATACTCGGGACCTCTACGGGCATCCCATTTTACCTTTACAATCGGTATATACTTCCTTCGAAGTTTCTTAACCTGTCGATCCTCGATCGACACAGGTTTTTCAACAAACTTCAAGCTCTCATCGATGTGTACATCTGTATGCGGTATAACTAGTGATTCATCAGCGAAACACTTCTTCAAATTGTAGATGTGGAACACGTTTTGAATACTACTGAGCTCTTCCGGCAAGTTTAACTTATAGGCAACCGATCCGACACGTTCGATTATCTCGAAGGGTCCAATGTATCTCGGGCTTAACTTGCCTTTCTTACCAAATCGCATCACTCCTTTCCAGGGTGATACTTTAAGCAATACCTTGTCACCTACTTCGAAGTGAAAAGGTTTACGCTTCAAATCTGCGTAGCTTTTCTTCCTATCTCGGGCAGCTTTCAAACGGTCACGAATTTGGACAATCTTGTCCGTCGTTTCAAATATTATTTTAGGTTCTGTCATCTGGACATCTCCAACTTCTGCCCAATAAACGGGGGTTCTACATTTTCTACGATACAAGGCTTCGAAAGGAGCAGCTTTAATGCTCGTATGGAAGCTATTGTTATATGAGAACTCGACTAAAGGCAGGTGGTTATCCCAACTACCACCTAAATCAATCACACATGCATGAAGCATGTCTTCCAAAGTTTGGATTGTACGCTCACTCTGTCCGTCCGTCTGAGGATGGTAAGCCGTACTGAAGTTTAAGTGCGAACCCAATGATTGTTAGAAACTTTTCCAAAAATTATCTGGTATCACTGTCAGAGATAATAGATACAGGCACGCCGTGTAGAGATACAATCTTATCCACGTACAATTGGGCTAACATGTCGGAGCTATAAGTCTCCTTAATAGGTAGGAAATGTGCTGACTTAGTCAACCTATCAACTATTACCCATATTGTATCATTTCCTTTCCTTGTCTTCGGCAACTTGGTGATGAAATCCATCGTCACCATTTCCCACTTCCACTCGGGAAGTTCAGGCTGTTGCAGCAAACCTGACGGCTTTTGATGTTCAGCCTTGACTTGCGCACAAGTCAAACATTTAGCAACATAGGTGGCTATAGACTTCTTCAAGCCTATCCACCAAAAGTTTGCTTTCAAATCCTGGTACATCTTGTCAGCTCCAGGATGAACGGAGTATTTGGATCTGTGGACTTCCTAGAGGATAACATCCCGTAGTCCTCCATAAACTGGAACCCATATTCGTCCATTTAACCTTAAAATTCCGTCCTTGTCATAGGATAACTGTTCTTCAGTTACCCCTAACTTTTCAGTAGGATAGTTAGCTTCCATCACAGCTTCCTTCTGTGCAGCGAACAACCTTTCATTCAATCTGTTCTTTATTTCAATGCTCTTGGCATTGATTCTAATGGGCTTCACTCTTTCCTTCCGACTCAAGGCATCGGCGACTGCATTCGCCTTGCCAGGATGGTATCTTATCTCACAATCGTAATCATTCAAAGTCTCCATCCATCGTCGTTGCCTCATGTTCAAATCCTTTTGATTGAATAGGTGCTGGAGGCTCTTGTGATCAGAATAGATCACGAATTTAATGCCATACAAATAGTGCCTCCACAACTTCAGTGCAAATACAACGGCACCCAACTCCAAGTCATGGGTGGTGTAATTCTTTTCATGTACTTTCAACTGACGTGAAGCATAGGCAATAACCTTGCCTTTCTGCATAAGCACACAACCCATCCCGGTGTGTGATGCATCACAGTATACTACAAACTCTTCAGTTCCGTTCGGCAATGTCAACACAGGTGCATTGCTTAGCTTCTGCTTAAGGATATCGAAAGACTCTTGCTGCTTAGGACCCCAGTTAAACTTTATATTCTTCCTAGTTAAAGAAGTTAGGGGTGCAGGAATCCTTGAAAAAATCTCAATAAAGCGTCTGTAATAACCTGCCAACCCTAAGAAGCTGCGAATTTCTATGGGCGTCTTCGGCTCTTGCCAATTCATGACAGCTTCCACCTTGGCGGGATCCACTTGAATACCACGCTCACTAACCATATGTCCAAGGAATTGGACTTCTCGAAGCCAGAATTTACATTTAGAGAATTTGGCGTAAAGCTTCTCTTGTTGAAGTAGTGAAAGAATACATCGAAGATGCTTTTCATGATCAACTTGGTTCTTCGAATAAATGAGAATGTCGTCTATGAAGACGATGACAAATTTGTCAAAGTATGGCTTGCAGACACGGTTCATGAGATCCATGAATGCCGTTGGTGCATTAGTGAGCCCGAAAGGCATCACTAGGAACTCGTAATGACCAGAACGAGTCCTAAATGCAGTCTTGTGGACATCTTCATCTCTAACCTTCAGCTGGTGATAACCTGATCTCAGATCAATCTTAGAGAAGTAGCTTGCCCCTTGAAGTTGGTCGAACAAATCGTCGATCCTGGGTAATGGATACCTATTCTTGATGTTAACTTTGTTCAGCTCACGGTAATCGATGCACAAACGCATCGATCCATCCTTCTTCTTGACAAATAAGATTGGTGCTCCCCAAGGAAACGAACTAGGTCTAATGAAACCTTTGGCTAGCAACTCATCCAGTTGTGTTCTTAATTCTTTCATCTCGGTTGGTGCCAATCTGTAGGGTGCTCTAGCAACAAGTGCTGCCCCAGGGATAATGTCAATCCTAAACTCCACTTGCCTATCTGGGGGTAAACCAGGTAGTTCTTTGGGAAAGACTTCAGGGTATTCCAAAATAACAGGGATATCTTCAATCTTGGGTTTCGGTTCATCGATAGTTACTTGTGCCATGTAGATGACACAACCTTTCTTCAGACATTGAGAGGCCTTGAGCATAGATACTTGCTCCGGTAGTCCATCTGGGCACTACTTGCTCCGGTATCTCCCTGAACGGTAAGTGACTCGCCTGATGAAGTCTTGAGCACTACTTGCTTCTTATTACAGACAATCTGGGCCTGGTTGTGAGATAACCAGTCCATACCCAAAACTATATCGAAACCAGCTAACTTCAAAGGAAGTAGGGTCAAGGGAAAAGAGTGGTCCTTAATAGATATGGAACATCCCTCTAAAATGCTTGAGGCGGTTTCTAAGGTGCCATCAGCTAGTTCCACCTCATACTTTATACTTAAAGTCTTAACAGGTAAATTTAGCAATTTGCAAAACTTATTGTCTACAAAAGATTTATCAGCTCCTGAATCAAATAGTACTCTTGCATAGACATAATTTATGAGAAAGGTACCTGTGATCACGTTATCATCCTGTACTGCTTCCTTTGCATCCATTCTGAAGGCTCTCGCATTAGTTTTCTTTCCCTCGTCAGCTTTCTTTGCATTCTTTGGGCAATTTGTCTTAATGTACCCCTTTTCATTGTAGTTGTAACACGTTGCGTCCTTCAGCTTCTTGCACTCGAGGGTCTTATGTTCCGTGGACTTGCAGATCCCACAACGTCCCGCTTGAGATTGGGATTTGGAGTCAAGTATGCATTTCCCGTAATGGTATTTCTGGCAAGTCTTACACTTGGGCTTATCCCCAGACTGATGCCCATCTTTCCTTGACCCAGATCCTTTCTTGTGGTCGTTGTTCCCTCGGTGCTTCTTGTTTGACCGACGAGAGTTGTCGTCATCGTCATTCTTCCTCTTCTCGGCATCCTTGTTCCTCAGCGATCTCAGCCTGACCGCATCCAGAGTGAGAGATAAGGATATATCAGCTACTGACCTGAATATAGCTGGCCGAGAGGCTTTCACGCTAGCCTTGATTTCTAGGGCCAAACCCCCAATGAAACGTGCGATCCTCTTGGGTTCCGGGGTCACCAGGTATGGTACCAATCTGGACAGGGTGTTGAAACTTGTGAGGTACGCCTGGCAATCCAGGTTCTTCATGACCAGAGATAGAAAATCAGACTCTATCTTTTCAACCTTGTGCTGAGGGCAGTAATTTTCTTTGATAAGAGCAACAAATTGCTCCCAAGACATGTTGTACAAAGCAACTTTCCCAGAGGCTTGGATCAATGACCTCCACCAGGCCAAGGCCTCACCCTTGAATGATTATGACACAAACTTCACAACATCCTTCTCAGCACACCCGCTGATATCAACCACCGTGTCCATCTCATCTAACCATGTCATGCAGTCTACCGCTCCTTTCTCTCCTGTAAAATCCCGGGGCTTGCATGAAACGAAGTACTTGTAGGAGCAACCCTTATCACGGGGTCCTTGGTTCATAACGATCCTTTGAGACGGAACACTATGGTGGTTCGAAGAGTGACGATCATCATCATCTTTCTTTGGTTCTTCCTTCTTGGAGGGAGGCTTCCTATGTGCCTCGGAATGAGTCTTGGGCTTTGAATGCGGTGCGGATCGGGTCCTACTCCGAGTCCCGCTTGATTCACTGTACTGCCTATCCAAGGCTTTCTTAACCGCATTGTCAATCAACGCTTGCAGTTCCGCACCCGCTATATTAATACGAACTTCATTCTCATTCTCCTTTGGATGACTATTAGTCTCATCCGAGTCAGCCATTGAAATCTTGAGCTACTACATAAGATAATGACAGAACTTTTATTTGGGAGTTTATTTATGGAATTGTCTTTTATGGCAATTCATTAACCATGGTAAACATAGACCATATTAGGTTAATTTGTTACTCACATTTATTTAGGATTTTAATATAACTTATCCTAATTACAAACAATATTGTTAGTGGCACAAAAGCCTAGTCACAAGGACGTTTTTATAAGCCATGATTTCAGAGAATCGAGGCTTGTAGGTTTGAACATAGTTCTTATACCTTTTCTGACAGGGAGTCATGGACTACAACTGTCTTTTGTCTTATATGATAATAAGTATGGCCCGTAGGCACTACATCGCTAATGGATGCTTGATAAGTGATCATCTTAATTGATGATTTAAACCCATGATTTATAAATCATTAATTTAGGTTTTGGAATCCTTTGAAGGATCCTTGTGTAAATGACACGTGTGATTTTAATGAATCACGTCTACCAGGAGTGTTAACATGTTTACAGAGGTTAACCGGAATCTGAATCTTTTAATCAGGTCTTACCATCTTGGCCGGTTCTTATAATGACACAAGGCTAGGTTACACCATTAAGATTCTTTATATGATAGGCAGAATCATTTTAAAAGGAATGATTTTGATTTATTTATTTCATATAATTATGCATATAATGACAAAGACGAAATTTATAAACTTAACATTCCAATACATATAAAAAGGATTACATACTGCCCTAAACGGGTCTTTTAATAGACAAAATACCTACGCAGAGGTTTAAAAGAAAACAAGTCCACACAGGGACCAAATACAAGGATAGATATCCACACAGGGACTGAAAGATAAGTCCACACAGGGACTGAAAGGCAAGTCCACGCAGGGACTAAACACACAATAAATGTCCATGCAGGGACTACAACAAATAAATGTCCACACAGGGACTTGATTAAAATAGGAAATACAATAGTACATATAGAGACTAATGATCTCGCTTCTTCTTTCCTTTTAACATGTTTGCTAGGCCTTTGAGGAATCCACGATTGTTCTTACGCTCTTGCTCAAAGTCTCGTTCCACCCTGTTTAAACGGTGGACGATTTCTTCCTGCTCCGGTGGAGAAAAACGTGGCTGCTGCGATAAGTGTTGAGTCGGGGGTCTAGCAGGTATTGGATACCCATGAGTTGAGTATCCCATTCCCCAAGGTGTTTCATAAGGTACTTCAGGATGAAGGGCGTGGTAGTTTGCCGCCGCTTCTATGTATGGGTCGCCACCCATATAGTTGTAGTGAGTGTGAGCTGGCTGCTCAAACGGGTTGTACGCTGTGGAACCGGCGTATGCAGGTATCGGGTTATCATAACCAAATGGTGGTGGAGGTGGTGCAACGGGTGCAGAATTCACCTCTGTAGGGTGGTTCGAAGGTCCACCCATTTGTGGGTCTTCATACAGTGGCGGAAAATGACTTCCACTCGAGTGGCGAGGGGTGCTGAAGTGAAAATCCACTCCTCGTGTGGACATCCATGCGCCTGATCTCCTACGTCTTGGCGGATCTGGAGGTGCTTGATGAACTGGTGGCGGTGGAGGCGGTGGCCTGACTGCCACGAAACGCGAATCCTCGGAAGGATCCTGCTGCTGCTGTTGTTGCTGCTCATGAGGCGATAAATGGTGAGAGGGTGTAAAGTACCACTTGCACTGGTTGAACCTCGCCTGATAACTGTCTGGACCCTGATAGGGTGTTCCGCGGAAGGATGACCCATCAGAGATCTCAATTGGATGGTTGGGGGTACCTCTTGCAGGCTCGACGAGATCTGTGTCCTCGTCCATATCCATAGCATTGTCTTCGGATAAATGGTCCTTTGGTCCTAAAGAGTTAAAACCTACTGGTTCTTGGATAAAGTTTGCCGGGTTGAACCGGCCTTGAAAGACAGGAGTAGGGTCGCCAAAAGAACGGTGCGAAGCAGAATGCTGGAGAGGTATAAATGAAGGTTGAGGGTTATCGGGTTCGTTTTCTGAGTTCGGCCCAAAAGAGTGACGGTATGAAGGTGTCGAACTGTGTGAGGTAGATCGTTTAGCGGGCTCAAAGAGGTTCCTCCTACGCCTCTGAGGTTCTTCACTCCTTGTACCGGAAGGAGCTCGCATGTGTGATGGTCCGGCCTCGTGATCATTATGGGTAGTGATCGGCCCCTTGCCTCTTCCTCCTCTTCTGATTGCTGGTGGCATATTTCCTGCTTTCATAAATTTTAAATCAACAATAAACAATAAAGGACAAACTAGAACAACAATTCGAATTTGTCCTATGTTCTTGTCTAGACTCGAGTATGTGCAATTGTGTCATTGAGATTAAACACAAAAGACTAGTGTTTAATTCACTCAACGTTGGCTCTGATACCAACCAGTCACACCCCGATTTCCACACGTTTCACCGGTGGGCCCGGTGGGGGACTATCGTGACGTAGTTGGCAACAATATAGTCAAACAACACAATATATAAATGCACAGCGGAAACAAAAATAGATATATTTCAACTGAATGATATTGTAATATCAAGTATCACAAATAGTTGAAAATAATCCACAGGGGATTAAATATATAAATAGGAACATTGTTCAACAGCTTGACGTCCAAGCTTGCGAGACTTATTGTGGACGCTAGGAGAAAGCCAGCCTAGTTCGTTTAGTACCTGCAGTGAACCTTTTTGGGAAAATACATCAGTTTACACTGGTAAATACATTCAACCGACACTTTTGTAAAAGGTTTAATAAAATTGATTTGAATGCACGTGGCACAAACTTTTATAACTTGGATAATTATTTTAATATAATACTTGTAAACGAATTACATGTTTCTTTGCGTTCAGTAGCCCGTTCCGTAGACCGGGTTAAAGACTAATAGTCACACCACAGGTATAATACCCACAAGGTTAATCCTTAAGTGAGATACCATTTTTCATATGCAGCTGTCAGGTGTACGCCTACACCCCGTGCTTAGGTCGTGGCCATCTCGTAAGATGATGCCAGGGATTTCCGGGACATGGTCATTAGCCCCCCAAAGGCTTTAAGCAAACAAATCAAATTTTTAACGGGTCATCTTGATAATACTTAACCACTAATCGATTAAGGTCAAATGCCCGACCAAGCGGTATTCTATATACCGTACCCCAAGCCCGTATAGGGAAATAAGTTAAAAGTATTTACCTTTGCAAGTATAATTCACAAACAACTAACGCAGGTAGCTTTTACCGGGTCTCCTCTTCTGGAACGAAGGTTTATAATAACCTATTAGAATCCTAACGGGTCTTTTAATTTAGCCTTAGCTTAGACCGGTTAGTTTTAACGAAAGATACGGTTCGAACGCACGATTAAGCGAAGACCGGAATAAAATGTGATTTAGACCCGGCAAGTTTGAAAACTTGTTTAATATGGGTAATCCAATCACATTCTCGATTTTGAGATAAAAACGACAAGGTTTGACCCGTTTCGGCTAATTTTTGTAAACTAGTTACATAAACTGAACCGAACGCGTAAATGGCGTAACGGGTAACCGTGAGAGTCCTACACAGGTTTCCTAAGTTAATATGCTCTAAATAGGTTGTGATATCAGTAGGATACCTTCCATTATGCCCATAACGAGTTTAATCCCAATATACGCCCCGTAGGGGTATTTTGGTCCTTTTAAAGATTATAAAGAGATTTCTGGGTTAAACAGGAAATCTGAGTTTTCTGACCAGGTTATAAAGTTCAAAATATGTTATTTATTATATGAAATCAGTAGCAATTGGATTCGGGTCAAAATACCATGTAGAACTCATTTTATGTCCGAAAAGGGTATATTCGGTATTCACCGAATCAAGGTCATAACCGTAGGTTATGAGCAGGTTAAAAATAATTAAAAATCCTTAAAAATCCCAAAATATTATTTTACATCAGTGTGTAAAAGGTTTGGTGTCGAAATTCGGGTTTAGATAGGCTTTATGCTAAATGCGTCGTTTAATTACTAAAGTTTTTCTTAATTGCGCTTTTTAGCATAACTCCTATTCTAGACCTTGGATTGACATGAAATTTTAGGGACATGCTTAGAAATCAGTAACTAAGGTTATTGTCCTTTCACATATCCAAAATTCTCGTTTTAAAGTCAAAAGGGCATTATGGTCAACTTTAAGCATATAACGGAAATGCGCAAACGACTCGGACAAACAACGGACCAGCCACAGAGGGTTATACCATCATGTAAACTGGTCCTAAGAGAGTCCTAAGGCATATCTAAATCATACCAAAACGGGTCAGAACTGAAGTCAAAGAAAAAGTCATAGTTTTGCGACTTTCGGTTCCAAACCGGGTCAAAACAGGAAATGGTCGGATCAAACAAGCTTAGACCAGTTATAATACTTATTATCAAGTTATATAAGTGATAAAACAGGTTACATGCCATCTACATTGTTAATTACGCGTTAAATCGAAAATTAGCATTCTGTTGACTTTTTCTAAGCAACTTTGACCCGACATTTGGACTACTTAGAGTGGGAATCAGGGGGAGCCCTTTTAAGGGTTTAATGCCCACATAATTACCAACATATAACTACCTTTGATTCGACTAATCACTGGACCATTTGTGATTAATCGTTAAGTCAATCATTAATTACGATAGATTGACTTTTAAGCTATAACTAAGCAAAAACTCAACTAAGGAGGGTTACGCACACTTACTGAAGTCCTATGCACGACCAGAGATGAGTAGTGAAGACACTTGAGCTCCAGAAATGATCAGAAATGTTGAAATGAGGTGTGGTTACAATGGTTGCACATAACGCCCTTTTATAGTAGTCTTAGATGCATTAGATCATGCCACACAACTCTACAAGTGTAACCAGATCATCAACAAGTGTCCCTGAGTGCTAGGGGTTGTTTAGGGGGCGCCCATGCTCTTGTAATAATGTCTAGAGTCGGTTAAAACACCAAACAGTGCTTCTGTCCACGTTTTCTGCATCTGGGAGTCTGACGAAGCCCGCGTAAGACCTTTACAAGGTTTACGCGGCCCGCCTAGATCACTCTGACAGATTTCAAATCATTCACATATTGAAGCGGCCCGCATAAGCCCTTCTTAAATCTTACGCGGCCCGCCTGAGTCCTGCTGTAAGATTTTCAAATCTTTTTCAATTATTACAGTCGGCTCTTGGCGTTTCAAAGGGGTAACTTTGCATTTTGGGCCTTTCTTGTTTACGTATAAGGGCCTCGTGACTTTTACCCGCTTTGTTAAGCCCTCGGTTAGTTCATTACTACCCGAAAAGTCCTAACTTCCAATGTTGACGCTTTTAACCCCTCGCGTACGAATTCGATCATAACTTTCTCATTTAGTAACGAAACTTTATGAAATTTATATCGCGTATTCTAGTGAGTATAATTTACCATTACAAAGCCTCGGGTATGCCAAAGGGTCACTCAGAGGTATAACTTAAACATGTTGACACATTTGACCCCTGTAGTTTGTAATCTCTCACTTTCTTCCTTATTTCGTTTCGTATGATCCATGATTCATTCGTTTGCTGGTACGAGCATCATGTAGGGTTACTTTAAAGTATATTTATCCCTTATTGACATTTTGAACCCTTGAATTCACATACTTTCTATGTTTGTCAACTTTAGTCCCTCTATAGTAATTATTGCCACGTGCAAACTTATGACACGTGTCAATGCATTATAGGACGCAAATTTTCGAGGTGTTACAGTAATTGTATTAGAATCAATAGAAAGACAGTTATTAGTGTAAATCTAGCTGAATTCAACTCATCATGTCTGTTTCCGCCTTTCATTTTGAGTAGAACGCCTCTGATCGACTCATCTCGGGTCCGACAACGATCATACATGTGGTATCAGAGCTCAGGAGGAGGAGTTCTGCAGATTTCAGCCTGATTTCATCTCATTTTCTTTCTTCTACACCTTCTTTTCACAATTGAACAAGATTTCATGGTTAAAATGATCTGAATTTCACATATCATAAGCAAAACAGTGTTTTAACAAATCCTTGAGAAAATTAGACCTTAATTCAATCTAAATCAGATAAAGTTTGTAATTCCGCATGAAAATCTGTTCGACCAAAATGACATCAGCATGATTTCGCTTGAAAATGTTTTTTAATTCCGCACGGAATTACGGTGTATAGCTAATTTCGTTTGAAATTAATTCTAATTCCGCACGGAATTCGAATTTCGTTTGTATAATCTCGTATCAAGCCTAATCTCGTGTGAAACTGAGTAATTCTGCACGGAATTAATTAATTTCGTTTGAAAGGCACTAATTTCGTTTGAAAGTTTGTGCAGGTTAATTTCGTTTGAACTTAATATCGCTTGGAAGTAATCTCGTTTGAAAATGTCTGACGAAGAATTTTACAACGCGTTTGCTACATCTCCGACTACTTCGGCTGCTATTGCTCAAAACATGAACTTGGAAAACGAAACCGGAACTTTACAAAAACCTCCGAAACTTATGGGGATGGAAGAGTACCATGGATGGAAAAATCGTTTTAAAAATTGGGTTCAGGCAAATCATCTAAGAGCTTGGGAAAGCATTGAAACAAAGTATGTTAGACCACAGACTGCTTTGAAAGTTGACAAAATCATCTCAGAATTTACAGACAAAGAGAGAGATAGTTATAAAGGAGAAAAAATGATGATTAGTCTTCTACAACAAGCTATCAAAGAAGATATATTTGTGTTGCTTCAGCATGATGGTAGTGCTTATTCAATATGGGAGGCACTTGAGAAGAAATTCGAAGGAAGTACAGAAATGCTCAAGAGTAAAGCATCTTTGCTGAAAAAGAAGTTTGAGTTGTTTACAAGTATGCCTGGTGAATCTACAAAGGCTCTCATTAAGAGATATTGTCATCTTGTGCGTACCATGTCTCAGTTGAAAAGTACTAAAACTCCAGCAGAATGGGTCGAAAAGTTAGCTGACGCATTACCGCAGAAAGAATGGGGTACTTATCTCATGATCTTAAAGAATTCTGGAGAGTTTAGCAGATTGTCAATTGGACAGTTTATTGAAAAACTTAAGGCACGGGATCTTGAACAGCAAAAGATTGCCAGAATGAACAGCTCAAGCAATCAACAAGATATCAAATTGTACTACAAAGGAAATGTTCAAACTGTTGAAGCAAGTCCAAAGATCCAAACCGCTTTTAGTGCAGGAAATTCATCTCGATCAGTCAGTCAAAGTTCAATCAACACTAGTGGATTTTCAAATGTTAATCCTCCAAGTGTTCAAAGTTCAAATGTTGGTAATGGACATATGATTCAGTGCAATGTTGCATTGCATCTTCAAAATGGTCAGAATTTTTCTGAAGAAGTGGTTAAAAGTCATATGGCATTGTTGGTTACTGCTTTGGAATCTTATGAAGGATTGATTGCCAGAAAAATTGGCAACCCTATGCTAACCAAAGAAGATTATGATCAGATTAATGCAGAAGAATTGGAGCTCATGGACATCAAATGGTGTCTAGCTAGTGTCTTGAGGAGAGCAGAAAAGTTTAAAATGATTACAGGAAGAAATGATTTCTTAGATGCAAATCTCTCTAATTTAGGTTTTGATAAATCTAAAGTTATTTGTTTTCGATGCAGGGAGAAAGGTCATTTCAAAAGAGAGTGCAAAAATCAGGAAGCTAGTTGTCACACCCTGACTTTTGCGGAAGCGTGATTATGGGGTGACTTACTTGTTATCATTGCATTCAACCATATCAAACAATCTATATGATAATACCAAAGATTTGTCATCCATAAAATGAGTTTAAAACATAACAACATTGTCTAAAACGTAGACTTCAAAGTTTAAGTTTTACAAACCAGATGAATTGTGTAAAAGTTTGCTAAGGACTCGTCAAAGATAATAGTTGTAATCCAAGTTTGGAAGACGTGTCTCGTCCAGGATTAAGACACACTGGCCAAACCTAAAAACCATGGATGACATCTTTATACTTAATCATGAGTTGAAATTCCAACGCCCGCCAGATCCATACTTAATTTCCTGAAATACATGTAGTTTGGAAAACATCAACAAAAGTTGAGCGAGTTCATGTGTATGTGAGTTTGTACAAATCGTTAATGTATGTCCTTGGTATTTAGAAATAAGGAAAAACAGATCAATTAATGTGTAGCTAATACATTAATAAGTGACATGGTCTAGGAAGCACTCAAACCTGTAACGCGTATTTTATACCGGTCCTTCCGGCGGAACGACATAGTCACCACATGCAGCCACACGCTGGCCCATGTGTGGGGCTAACAACACCCAATAGATCTATCACTCATGCCTCTCGGTCCTTATACAAGGATTAATGGTCTTACGATAATAGCCTATCCATTCACGTGATCTAACAGTAAGTTCCTTAGCTAATCATACCATGTATAAAAATGTCTGTAAATGTCTGTAAAAGTCTGTAAATGTCTGTAAATGTCTGTAAAAGTCTGTAAATGTCTGTAATAATTGTAACATGTATTTCACCCCCAAAGTATAAAACTGAAAACGGTTAAGAGAAAAGGGGGACATGAACTCACAGTATTGCGTCTTCGGTACTCGTAACCCAAATCTCCTCAACAAACACGACTACCTACAATGGTCTAACGTCTATTAGACGGACGGGCCGTGCCTTGACTTAGAGTTTAGTGTTTTGAGTTACGTTACATTGGCATTATGTTGTTAAAATAATAATAATTATTTTAACTTTATTAGAAAAATAGTTAGACAACTATTTCGTATTTATTTTCTCGAATGTTTTACTAAGTGTTCGGATTCTCGAAAAATTTCGGCAGAGTCTCCTCTGTAAATAGAGGTGTCCATGCTTAAATAGCATATCATTTTCTTTTATATATATCCAATAGTTCATTTTCAATCATCAAACCGACATATCGACAAACAAAACGTTACTTACTTTATTTCAGCTTTATTACTCAAAACCAGACTGTTTTCGAGGATTTTTATAAAATAGTTAACCTTTTCTAAAAATTACCAAATTTTCACAGAATGTCACACATGTTCCAAAGTTTATTGTGTAAAAATATCAAAGTCCAATTCGTTACCCATATTTTATAGAAAATCATTTTCTCGACTGCAATCAGATTTGTTACCTTCTGATCGCAGTTTACGGAAATATTCACTAAAAATCAACCGTAAGTCCGTTTGACGAAATTCCAGTTGGAGGGTCGTCCTGACAATGGTGTCTATATACTGTAATAATTTAATGAGTTGATTTTACTCAGGTTTTAAGTTGTGACTCCGAAAATAACCCACTTTTTCTGCAGTAAAAATGCAGCTTGAGCTGCTGTCCAAAAATAACCTTTTAAAAATAGTAAACGGTCTCGAAAAATTATGATTCCAGCGCCATTTGTTTAGTTATTCCAAAATACTCATTTTAGGCTTTAGAAATTTCGTTTTTTGTTTTAAAATGATCCCGTTACAGCCTGTTGAAGTTGGCTGGAAATCCAACTCAGCAAGCTGTTTAAGCTTGTGTGTGTGATGAACATTCAACAATCGAACAAGAATCAAAGTGAGACAAGAGTATGAATGGACTTACTACTAGCACAAGGCTAGGGTTGTAATCTTAGGATGAGATGATAACGAATGATGGTGAGAAAAGCTTGAACAAGGCTTCTTGAGAGCACTCCAACTTCTCACTTCTATGGAGGATCTTTACCACTTGAATGTGAGCTTGATGGAGAAGAAATGGAGGTTTGATGTATGGTAGTGATGGAATTCAGTTGTGGAGAGAGGGGGGGGGGGGTATGAACCGAAAATTAAGAGAGTGAAGGGAGGAGATTGGTTGCAATCTTTGTGATGATGGAGAATCCTTGGAAATGTGCACTACTAGGGGTTAGGGTAATCATACCCATCCTATTGGCCAATGGAAGTGAGATTTGCCTTGCACAAGATCTAAACAAAATATTCTCTAATTATGTGGGCAGATTTTCGGTTATGGGGGGGGGTAATGTGTAAATCTTGTTAATTAGAAGGTAGTAGGTTAGAAGGTTAAGGGTATTTACAAGTATAGTGGGTGTATGTCATGTTTACATGGTGTATAGGGATTTTTGTGACCATGATTAATTTATAATAACAAAATAATATTTCCAACAACATTTTCATGTCTCGGGTAATGTCTGGTTGTTCGGTTTCGCATTATTCCATTAAAGCGTTTAATTGTCCTGTAAAACGTCTTTTGTGCCTCTTTTTGTAACGAAATTAATTCCAACACTTAGGAAAGTGTCCAGGACCATTTAGTCAATACTCTGTATAATATGAGTGTGTTAAAAGCTGAATTGCTACTAAAATGCGGAATTCTGTAATTAAATTGCGTTTTAGGCACATTCCGGCACTCAAACTATCACCTAGTGACATAGTCTTATGGTCCTCACTTCCCTACACTCCACACTGGTGAAGTGTTTTATCCCTGGCCCATACTGGCCTAAAAATAGTATCTGTCTAAGTGCTGGCATTGTCAGCATGTATCTGAGTTATTCGCTCACTGTACTAACTGTGCTTTGTGCATCAGGTTTGTCACTAAGATTCTGTATGAGATAATTGAAGTGACCGTATGTAAAGAATGCACATGTATGTATATAACATAAATCAGTAAGCAGTTTAAAGCATCAAATGTAATCAAACACAGTCATTAAGCTCATAATTAAAATTAATTAATTGTACGGATGCATGCAAAATTGACGGTTGTCACATTCTCCCCCCGTTAAGAAAATTTCGTCCTCGAAATTTGTACTACCTTAACTCCTTAGTGTTTCATTATGTATGTATGCATATGAATAGTACCGAGGTAGATAATCACCAAATCGAATCAAACCCTATTCACATCAAGTGAGTCCAAGAACATATATAATATCACGAATCCAATGGTTAAAAGGTATGTGCTTTTAGCATTTAATGTCAAAGGCATAAGTCGTATTGACGTGTAGTCTAGTGTAATCCAGTTACAGGGATTCCACAAAAGAGGAGTTTTGTCCAATAGGATTCTCAAATGATTGGTCATAGTATGCGAATTTTAACAACCCATAGCATCCGCTACATGAACTCAAAATCAACGACTTGGAGATGAAAATGATCTGTCAACTTTCGAATAAGTAAATGGTAAGGATTTGTGTGTTGACATTCTCGAATTGTGAAAATACACCGAACGAAAAGCAAACGAATCTGGTGTATCATTGTCTTGATTCGTAGTTGCATCAGGAATGTTTAAATGACTTAGTTCAAACAAAGGTATAAGTAGTTTTGCGTGAAACGACTGACTATGATTAGCACAAGCTACAAGTTTGTAATGACGCCACAAGGTGTCGCAATGACGTAATTCAATAATAGTGGTGACTGAACAAGTTCACTGTGTTTTAAATCAAATGAAAGTGAACCGAAACAAGCCTGAAGATTTGATTTACCCAATGTTGCAAAGTTTTTAGTTGAATTCGGAACATCAAAGAGCCACTGTTTCCGATCGAAGGTGGGAAGCAATAAGTACCGCAAGGTATACGATAGACAATGAAAGAATCGTTAGGAGGTACATTGCGTTTATGAAATGAATCCATGTACCGTTGCCTTAACACACAACTGCGTTGAGACTGCTTTAATTGTGATAATCGAGACAGATTTAGAGCAAATAAATAATTTAAATCCGTATATGAAGTGAGTAATCCAATTAGCACAAGCTTCAATTTTGTGAAAATATCACCACAAGGTGTCGAAGTCAATCAAACGATTTAGTGGAGTCATAGACCGACCGAATCTACTACGACTCGTAATGAAAGAACTTTTGCAAGAATATTTGAATATGATGCTCCCAATACATCATACTGCGTCTCAAATCAAACGTGTGAAATGGATAAGTTCAAACAATTGAACTTAGTTTCAGCGTAACCCGACAATAAACGTATGTATCAACAAGGGAATCCCAACATGGTTACAAAAATAAACCATGAATGTATCATGAAACAAAAGAAGTTTTCAAGAAGGTGTGTTGACCTGATACCAAAGAGTCAACCGTTACAATAATGTAGGCCATTCGAATCACAAACCAGTAGTTAGATTTAGCAACATAATATTCGAATTTCAATGAAGCGTTCGAAATGAAACCGCACGCGTAGCAAAAGGTGCATGCGTAATATGTGAGTTTTCAAATAATGACACAATGAGTATGAGGTAATGACCAAGTATCGAAGCAAATGTGTGTTCGCTCTCAGCGAAGAAAATCAAAGCGATACAACTACTTTAAGGGGAGTAGAGATGCAAACATCTACTCGGTTAGAAGCAAAAATGAAGATTTAAACGAAAGAATTTTCAAGTACTTTCTATTCTGTTAACTGAAATGGCATATATGTCAGGTTAATAGTGTTCGATTGAGTTAACAGATATGGTGTCTAAGTAATAACCTTTACAAGTTTGGACCTGGGTTCCCAAGGGTCCTAATCATATGTTTTCTAGATCCTCAAGGTTTCATATTCTGTGTAACTCGGTTTTGAGCATTGTGTAGGAAACACCATCTTGTGTGCGTCTAAAGACAAGTTATCGTCCCACGATTTTCCCGGTATACTTTCTTCCTGAATTCATCGCTAACGACACCCGATCGTCAATCAGTCATGTAATAGTAGTTGGATCCTCACAGTTAGTTAAATACGTAATTCGTTAATCCTTAGCGAGAGTCACCGACTCTCGTGGGTTAGCTCGTTCGGCTCCTAGTAATTGATGCTCATTTGAAAGTCACATCCTTCTTCTTGATGAGCAGAGCTGGGGTTACCCAAAATGGGAAACTTGGTCTGTTATCTTCCTTCTCTACCAGCTACTGAAGCTACACTGTCGATCCTTGCATGTCTGAAGGTGTAAATTGCCAAGGTGTATTGGCTGCAAGCGCGGCGCCTGGAAATCAAATCGATGCAAAATTCGACTTGTCACTGAGTAGATAATTCTGGCAAGTTTTCGGGGATGGCTTCAGGATATTCTTTTATCACAGGGACATCTTCGAGTTTTAGTTCTTCGGCTCCCTTGTCCCCGACATGAGCCATAAAACAACCCATCCTTTTCGTAACATTCTTTGTGCCTTCAAGCGATTTGTAATTTGCAGAGGCGTATCCTACTTCATGAGTCAAGATCACTTCTTCGTTCGCCATCATGGTGCGGATATCAATCTCCTATTGATCATTTGTCAACCAATCCCTCCAACTACCTTGTTGAAGTCTCCCAATTCATTGGCAGTAGATCAAGTGTAATCTTACGCTTCCCGTGTTCTATCTTGCCGATTCCAGTTACTGTGTTGGCTTCCACTAGCTTCCCCTAATCTAGTTCTAATGGGTATTGGAATATCTACTTACTCGCTGCTTAAACCAATTATACTCTCGAACTCTTAGAGGTGCGAATCGTAGAATTTGCAACAGTATTTGGCAATAAAGATGCATAACATTGAGTAGTATGGGACGTACCGATATCCATGCTTGGATTCCTGGCGTGCTTCTCTGGCTCCGGTGTTAGACATCTTTCCCATGATTTTGCTTAATCTCCCTTGGGCAATCTTTCCTAAAGTGCCTCATATCCCCGCAGGTATAACATCCTTTATCTTTCCCCTTTCCTTTCTTTCCACGCTTCGTCTCACTCCAACACGTTTACCTGTTGTGTCCCACTTTGCCACAGCTGTCACACTTCCTATTTTTACATCGCCCGGTATGATGACGTCGGCACCTGTCGCATTTAGGTAGTTTACCCATGTACTCCTTTCTCTTTTTGACCTTGTTGTTGCTATTCGTCTGAGTACTCTATTTGAAGTTTGCGAACTTCCTCTTGTTGTCTCCAGATGACTCCACATGAGTCTCCTTCTTCTCCTCAGAGGTTGAAAGTTTGTTCATCCTGATTGCTTCTTCAGTCAAGGCCACACTTAGATTGATGGCCTCAGCGATCGTTGCAGGCTTTGATGTCGTCACCATGCTCATGATTTGGGGTGCCAATCCCCAAATGAAACGCTCAATTTTCTTAAACTCTGGGTCTACCATGTAAGGAACGATACGCGACAGAACTTGGAACTTCTCCACATACTCAGCTATTTTTGGACCTTCCATCTTCAAGTTCCAGAACTCAGTTTCCACCTTCTAGCTTTCTGTTCTCGAACAGTACTTTTTATGCATTAGCTCTTTCAGCTCGTCCCATGATAAAGCATACGCAGTAGTCTCGCCCATCGTCTGAACCTAGAGTTTCCACCATGACAGAGCCCCATTTTGGAACAGTCCGGAAATGTACGTGACCTGGTGCTCTGGGGCGCATTTGCTCGCACGCAAAACAGTGTCCGTTTTCTCAATCCAACGCACGAAAGCTACGGCACCCCCAGTGCCATCGAAATGTAGGGGCTGGCAGCCTAAGAACTGCTTGTAGGTACAGCCGTTGGCTGGGTTATTTCCCGAGGTACCTCCGCTGCGTTCAGAGCGAAGGGCCTCGTACTGTGCGATGATCTGTATGAGGCGTTCTTGAAATTCCGCCTCTGTAGTCGGCAGAGGGTTGTTGGTATCGGTGCTCCCTGGAGTCGACATCTTCCTAGAAGAATGTTGGTTAGGTCAGGTCTTGTTAAGGACACGAGTACACAAGTCTCTATTTAACGAATAGGACCTCAGAGGTATACTACATATATGTATATCCGCAGTCGTTGTAACATTCAATCACGTATCATCACAATTATTGCACAACTTGTAAATAGGAACGTAACAAGTAAACATGTAGCATTATAGTTGTAGCACAAATATGCTGATCAACAGCGTGCTTAGTGGGAATACATCGACCGAGTTATTCATTAGTTATTAGTCATAAGTATTGTCGCATGTTTAAAGATGATTGGGCTTTCGTTATCCTCCGGCCATAATCACTGTGTCTTACATAATGTATCACATCAGGAAGGACACAGGGTCACCCTACCCTTGTCCAACACGTATATTAGTGTATCAAAATTACGTAGTCAGAAGTGGTCTTCAAAAGTCTTCGCAATCCCGGCTTATTATTGGTGTCTTTACCCAAGTGTAATGCAATCCGCATAAATCCAGAAACCAACTATACTGGTGACTGAGGAAGAGGAGGAAAAGAAAGTAAACTGTTAACGCGCGTGGACTTCCTCCTCGGGCTTGTGTACATGTCGAAGTAATTGTCTGCTCTGCTGCTCGATAGTAAAGAAATGAGTATCAGAATCCTGGGAACGGTGTGATAGCAACGGTCGAGAGCGCGAAAGGAACCTTGATATATGTGGAGGTTAAATGTATACTGGCAATAGACAGGGTGGAGGGCGTGGTGTCTTACATAAACTTTTCAGGCAATATGCTGTTTTGTGATGTAAATACTTAAATCATGTTTTCAATTATGCAATGTTTTTGCATTTGAAGTTACCAAATGTGGTGTCAGCTCAAGCTCCAACACTCTGCGAATCATATCCTCAAACTGTAGCTCATGTGACAGGTGTACTCATCCTGTGTGTGGCCTCCATAATGTGAGGGATGACAAGGGTCTAAAATCAACATAGTGTAGCATAGGGATCCATCGAAATGACTTGTCCAGCGTTGTAGAGGTGAATGTAGCAAACGGCGCGTCTTGTAAAGTTTAGGAAAAATGTTGCCGTAGCAGAAGAATCGTTATGCGGGTGCTGACCTGGAGCGCCTTCCCGGGGTGCGGGTACGTCTTGAAAGAGAGCGGTAGGCATGTCGGTGCAATGGACGTCGGTCTTCATAGGTGCAACATCAGCGGGTGCAGGTGCGGTAGAAATGTCTCAACAAAAGAAGATTAATAGGTACAGGTACTGGGTCTGGTAAGAGGAGTGCAAGGTATAGCAGTCCAAAGGAAATAATGTCACGTTTAAATAGGTTCAGCAGGTGCAACATTAAGCTGGCCCGCAAGGAACTGGAGCTGCCTCAGGGGCAGGTCCTGGGGAGTGTGAGGGTATGTGATCTTGAGCAAGTGTTAGTGCAGTAGTCAAAGCGGCGGCGTCGTCCGTGTCGGGAGCAAAAAGCGGTAACCTGCCTGTTTGTAAAGTCGTAAATGTCGCAGACTCAAAGGAGTCTGAAATCGAGTGTATACTAGAATAAGAGGATAGTTTGATAATAGGGATCTCAAAACGTAGAGTTAGTAACAACGTCCTCATCTAACTTTCCATCATCCTGGGTATCAACGGAAGGATCATCAATAAGCAAATTAACGTCGTCATCAAACAACTTGTCTAAGAGGTACGGCGTCGAGAATCGGAGCCACGATGTGCGCGTCATCGAAGTGTCCAAATGATGAGGTAATCGTGGACCGAAACAAGGATGACAGGAAGTTTCTTGTCAAGGAAGCCATCTGCAAGGGTAATTCATCACCAGAGTCTGGCAGCGCGGATGGTTGGCAGTCGTCCTCGTTCTTGGTCAACATGTCAGGGTCACTCTCAGTGTCTGACGTAAATATCTCCGGCGCAAGTGCAGTCTCATTATTTGTGGCGGCGGCCATAGGGTCATCAATGTTTGACAACCCGCTTTTCGGTGCATGGTAGTCATAGTATGTATTTCCATAGTAATCACTATCAGTTAGCGTATGCAAACAGGTTCCACATATGCACATTTATCAAAAATCAGCAACTAAGCATGCATGCGATAACAATGTAAGCAAGTAATCATCCTAGTCTTCCCTAGACTATCTCACCCAGTCTCTTAGACCGAACTCCCTAGTCTCTTAGACTAACTCCCTGGTCTCTAAGACCAACTCCCTGGTCTCTAAGACCAACTCCCTGGTCTCTAAGACCAACTCCCTGGTCTCTAAGACCAACTTCCCCAGTCTCTAGGACTAAATCCCTGGTCTCTAAGACCAACCTCCCAGTCTCTAAGACTAAATCCCTGGTCTCTAAGACCAATCTCCCAGTCTCTAAGATTAATTTTTCCCCAGCCTCTAAGACTGAACCTCCTCAATCTCTAAGATTGAACCCCTCAGTCTCTAAGACTGAACCTCCCCAGCCTCTAAGGCTGAACCTCCCTCAATCTCTAAGATTGAATCCCTCAGTCTCTAAGACTGAATTATAAACATATATTTTGGAATGTGTATTTGTGCCTTTTGTTTGTAAAAATGTTTGTTCCCTGGATCTGGGCATTTTGTGTATGCAATGAAAACATGTTTGTAAAAGCGTTTTCGTGAGAGCCCTATTGATCGTAGTCTAGACTCGAGAATGAATCCTAGTTCGCTACGATCAAAGCTCTGATACCAAGCTGTCACACCCTGACTTTTGCGGAAGCGTGATTATGGGGTGACTTATTTGTTATCATTGCATTCAGCCATATCAAACAATCTATATGATAATACCAAAGATTTGTCATCCATAAAATGAGTTTAAAACATAACAACATTGTCTAAAACGTAGACTTCAAAATTTAAGTTTTACAAACCAGATGAATTGTGTAAAAGTTTGCTAAGGACTCGTCAAAGATAATAGTTGTAATCCAAGTTTGGAAGACGTGTCTCGTCCAGGATTAAGAGACACTGGCCAAACCTAAAAACCATGGATGACATCTTTATACTTAATCATGACTTGAAATTCCAACGCCCGCCAGATCCATACTTAATTTCCTGAAATACATGTAGTTTGGAAAACATCAACAAAAGTTGAGCGAGTTCATGTGTATGTGAGTTTGTACAAATCATTAATGTGTGTCTGTATAGATTGTGAAATATATCTGTATAAATGTATGTCCTTGGTATGTAGCAATAAGGAAAAACAGATCAATTAATGTGTAGCTAATACATTAATAAGTGACATGGTCTAGGAAGCACTCAAACCTGTAACGCGTATTTCATACCGGTCCTTCCGGCGGAACGACATAGTCACCACATGCAGCCACACGCTGGCCCATGTGTGGGGCTCGCAACGCCCAATAGATCTATCACTCATGCCTCTCGGTCCTTATACAAGGATTAATGGTCTTACGATAATAGCCTATCCATTCACGTGATCTAACAGTAAGTTCCTTAGCTAATCATACCATGTATAAAAATGTCTGTAAATGTCTGTAAAAGTCTGTAAATGTCTGTAAATGTCTGTAAAAGTCTGTAAATGTCTGTAATAATTGTAACATGTATTTCACCCCCGAAGTATAAAACTGAAAACGGTTAAGAGAAAAGGGGGACATGAACTCACAGTATTGCGTCTTCGGTACTCGTAACCCAAATCTCCTTAGCAAACACGACTACCTACAATGGTCTAACGTCTATTAGACGGACGGGCCGTGCCTTGACTTAGAGTTTAGTGTTTTGAGTTACGTTACATTGGCATTATGTTGTTAAAATAATAATAATTATTTTAACTTTATTAGAAAAATAGTTAGACAACTATTTCGTATTTATTTTCTCAAATGTTTTACTAAGTGTTCGGATTCTCGAAAAATTTCGGCAGAGTCTCCTCTGTAAATAGAGGTGTCCATGCTTAAATAGCATATCATTTTCTTTTATATATATCCAATAGTTCATTTTCAATCATCAAACCGACATATCGACAAACAAAACGTTACTTACTTTATTTCAGCTTTATTACTCAAAACCAGACTGTTTTCGAGGATTTTTATAAAATAGTTACCTTTTCTAAAAATTACCAAATTTTCACAAAATGTCACACATGTTCCAAAGTTTATTGTGTAAAAATATCAAAGTCCAATTCGTTACCCATATTTTATAGAAAATCATTTTCTCGACTGCAATCAGATTTGTTACCTTCTGATCGCAGTTTACGGAAATATTCACTAAAAATCAACCGTAAGTCCGTTTGACGAAATTCCAGTTGGAGGGTCGTCCTGACAATGGTGTCTATCTACTGTAAAAATTTAATGAGTTGATTTTACTCAGGTTTTAAGTTGTGACTCCGAAAATAACCCACTTTTTCTGCAGTAAAAATGCAGCTTGAGCTGCTGTCCAAAAATAACCTTTTAAAAATAGTAAACGGTCTCGAAAAATTATGATTCCAGCGCCATTTGTTTAATTATTCCAAAATACTCATTTTAGGCTTTAGAAATTTCGTTTTTTGTTTTAAAATGATCCCGTTACAGCCTGTTGAAGTTGGCTGGAAATCCAACTCAGCAAGCTGTTTAAGCTTTTGTGTGTGATGAACATTCAACAATCGAACAAGAATCAAAGTGAGACAAGAGTATGAATGGACTTACTACTAGCACAAGGCTAGGGTTGTAATCTTAGGATGAGATGATAAAGAATGATGGTGAGAAAAGCTTGAACAAGGCTTCTTGAGAGCACTCCAACTTCTCACTTCTATGGAGGATCTTTACCACTTGAATGTGAGCTTGATGGAGAAGAAATGGAGGTTTGATGTATGGTAGTGATGGAATTCAGTTGTGGAGAGAGGGGGGGGGTATGAACCGAAAATTAAGAGAGAGAAGGGAGGAGATTGGTTGCAATCTTTGTGATGATGGAGAATCCTTGGAAATGTGCACTACTAGGGGTTAGGGTAATCATACCCATCCTATTGGCCAATGGAAGTGAGATTTGCCTTACACAAGATCTAAACAAAATATTCTCTAATTATGTGGGCAGATTTTCGGTTATGGGGGGGGTAATGTGTAAATCTTGTTAATTAGAAGGTAGTAGGTTAGAAGGTTAAGGGTATTTACAAGTATAGTGGGTGTATGTCATGTTTACATGGTGTATAGGGATTTTTGTGACCATGATTAATTTATAATAACAAAATAATATTTCCAACAACATTTTCATGTCTCGGGTAATATCTGGTTGTTCGGTTTCGCATTATTCCATTAAAGCGTTTAATTGTCCTGTAAAACGTCTTTTGTGCATCTTTTTGTAACGAAATTAATTCCAACACTTAGGAAAGTGTCCAGGACCATTTAGTCAATACTCTGTATAATATGAGTGTGTTAAAAGCTGAATTGCTACTAAAATGCGGAATTCTGTAATTAAATTGCGTTTTAGGCACATTCCGGCACTCAAACTATCACCTAGTGACATAGTCTTATGGTCCTCACTTCCCTACACTCCACACTGGTGAAGTGTTTTATCCCTGGCCCATACTGGCCTAAAAATAGTATTTGTCTAAATGCTGGCATTGTCAGCATGTATCTGAGTTATTCGCTCACTGTACTAACTATGCTTTGTGCATCAGGTTTGTCACTAAGAGTCTGTATGAGATAATTGAAGTGACTGTATGTAAAGAATGCACATGTATGTATATAACATAAATCAGTAAGCAGTTTAAAGCATCAGATGTAATCAAACACAGTCATTAAGCTCATAATTAAAATTAATTAATTGTACGGATGCATGCAAAATTAACGGTTGTCACACTAGTGGAGCAAAGAATCCTTTTGGAAAAGATGATTACTATCGAAAGGCTATATATCAGCAAATCGCCCATCAACCGCATCAACAAAAAGAACCACAAACGGCACATGCTAGGATGATCGAAGATGCTAATAATAAAGCTTATTATGGTATCATTGATCAAGATGATGAGAAAATGGCTCCAGGATTTAGCTGGGATAGGTTTGTGGATGAGAATAGGGAGTTTAAAGCTTTTATTGCTCAAATTGTTCAAAAACCAGAATTGATGAAAGAGTGGATTGCAGTGTTAACTGATGAAGAAAATAGTCAAGATGAAGAATCTGTTTCTTCTGAAAACAGTTCAACAGATACTAGTGATGATGATGAAGATATTGAACAAATAAACATTGGAAAAAATCATTTATCTTCTGACGGTTTTGAATTTTATTTTGTAGATAAATTGAAGAAACTTAAAGAGAGAAAAACTGCAAAACAAATGAAAGAAGTTAAGATTGTTGAGAAGATAGTTGAAGTGGAAAAGATAGTTGAAGTCGAGAAGATTGTGGAGATTGAAAAGATTGTTGAAGTCACAAAACCTTGTCTTACATGTTTGGAACCTTGCAAGCAATGTGAAGTTAATGATGAAAGGTTTAGTGAGCTTGAAAAGTTGAAAGAGAAGTTGCTGTTTGATGTAAAGAATTTGAAAGAGTCGTACGATGTATTGAACAAAACTGTGAATAGTTTGCAGAAGACGAACTCAGAAAGAGAAGATGCTTTGACGATGATGAACGCTACAATGATGTCTAAGCAGAAAGAGATAATTTTTTACATTGAAGAATGTGCGAAATGGAAGCAAGAGTTGGAAACTGAGAAAGCTGAAAATGAAAGAATCAGACGATTACTGAGAAGTTATTCGAGTTCTGACTATTTAATTGACAGAATTTATCCAACTGTTGCAGGTTTTGAAGCGTTTGACGACAAGAAGCCAAAGAAAAAGGATACTGGTACATCTGCTGAGGATGAAAAGAAGAGCTCATTCTAGAGACAGTCAAATCAGGAATTTCTTGCTGAAAAGAAGAAAACTGAAGCTCATCAGAGAAAAGAGACAAGAACCTGTTACAGGTGTCAAGAAGTTGGTCATATTGCTTGGAACTGTCCCAATGCAACCAACACAAAACAGGGAGTCTTAGAAAAACTAAAAGAAGTAGTTGTTGATAAAACTGAACCACCAACTGAAAGGTTTAAAGTGTTTAAAAATTCAACATATGAAGTTGGTGAGTGTTCAAAAAGGTTTTACAAGAAAAGGGGAAATCTTGACAATCAAGTTTGGGTTCTTAAGAAATCAGATGTAAAACCTGGCGATGAATCTGATTCCACAAAATCAGAGGAGCCACAAGTTGTTAAAACTGGTGAAAACTCAGTTCCGCCTTTGGATGATGTTCACTTTCCACCATTGCGGGCTGAGAATTTAAAATCAAAGGTTGGAAGAGTTGAAATATCAAATCAATTTTATTCTGAAAATAATGAATTTGATGTTGATAAAGCTTTTAATGGAAATGTGAAGAATATTTTTGGGAAGATGATCGAGGGAAAGGTTACAGGGGTTAAAGATTTTTATAAGTCTAAAAAGGCAACTTACACCCCGACTGCAGATGAATTGGTTACACCCAAGGCTGGTCAGGCTTGGGTGTCTGTATTTTTCACTTGAAAAACAGGACTTGCCGGAGCTCCCAAGTGTGTAATCGTGGAACAGGAATCGGCATCATTCTTGATAAAAATTGATTTTATGAATGAATTTTAAAGTTGATAAATTTTTTACAGGATGAGTACTTGCAGGAACTCCCAGGTTGGTAAGTGAGGAGTAGGTATCGGCATCTTTCTTGATAAATTGATTTCATCTTACAAGTGGTACAGAGGTTTATTCTTACAAGTGATTCGTCAAGGTCATTAAGTTGAACTTGATGTAATATTTGTACATGTGATATTTTTGAAAAACAAAGTGATGATCTTATCCCCTAACCTACAAGTGGTAAAATCAACTAAACTTATTTTCCGGAAAAACCATTTTGATTAAAAAAAACTTAAGTGTTTTGAAATCTAAATGGGAAAATAGTTTGTTGTAAGGGGGAGTTCTGATTGTTTATGACAAGTGGATGGCGAATTGAGGCGATTTGATATCAGTTGTCACTTTACTTGTACATTTTGTTTTCAAATTTCTTTAAATGTGTTTGCATTTTAGGGGGAGTAAAAATTTCAGAAAATCCAAAACCATTAGAAAATTTGAAAAATCCAAAAACATGATAAAATCAAAAATGAGTTTTGTTGTGAAAAGAGGAAATGATAGTACATCAGTGGACTATCACAACATGCTAAAGAAATGAAAAGTCAAATGTGATAAACAATCTCACTATGGATATGCCAGTAGGTTTTTACACATTTAGTAGATTGTTTTCGAGATATAAACATAAATTTCAAACTTGCTTATATCGTGGGGAACATTTCTTGGATATATGGGTAACCCCCGAAATCTTGTTTGAAAGGTCCCTCTTTCTGAGATACTAGGTCTTTATACTCGGTGATATCTGGGGTATTATCCCGGGACTTCTGATTTTGCGGAAACAATGGCCTAGTCCCCGTATAATACTTTGCAAATTGCTTGAAATATAGCATTGCCCTCAGTACAAAAAATGATGAAACATTGCAAAATGTTAATCATGTGCTGTTGAAGAAAAGATTCTTTAAATGGAACACACCGAAAGTCGAGCCGTCATCTCTTTGCTGAACGGAAGTTCTGACTTGAGCTCTCACGGTTTCGCATTTAACCCTTTTACAGATATCATCTAGGTATACTCAACTGTAAGACTGAATATTGGGATCTGGATACGGGAGTATATTCAAGTGGTGGGATACGCGAATAAGTTTAAGTCTCTAAGACATTAATCTCGTATCTCTAAACAATTGAACTTTGTGTGAAAATTTAAGTGGACCAGTATACTGACAATCTAGGTGAATTGTTTAGATCTTAAAATGTTCAAAGCTTAACGGTGTTGGTGAGTAGTCTCATAAACTGATATGATCCTCTTACACAAACTCACAAAAAGATTGTCTGTAAATATTTATGTACTGCATTTCATTAAAATCAAAAATCCAAAAAAAAAAAAATTAAGTGTGTTTTAGCATAAACTTTTGTAAAATTTAAAAATGATTTTCGACAACTGATGTTGAAGAGCTGATTTTCAAAATTCCAAGTGCTGAACATAATGATCATTTTGAAGAGGAGTCTGTTGAATCTAAAATGATTGAATTTTTTTTATGCAAGTGGTCATCAGAAGGTTTAAAATGTAAATCATTCTGTTTAAGATTTGAGGAAGAGTTTGGATAAATAAATTTGTCAAATGTTAAATTTGTGGAATTTATTGTGAGGTAGAGAATGTGCAGGAAAGCCAATTTCCGATACCTGAGTAGAATGTGAGCCAGGTGATGACTCTGGAACTGATAATGCTGATGAACTTGAGGAATCAAGAGATCTGATCAAGAGAATTAGAATTCTTGAGAGCCAGATCACAATCCTGATTCTGTGAAAGCCAGGCTGCGATCCCAGCAAATCGAAAGGGGGAGTCTGAAGACATCCAAGAAAAAGATTTGTTCAAGAAGAGTGTGTTGGTGCTGAAGGAAAAGAGTGCAGACAGGCTGATAAAGATTGAAGACGGCAAAGACTCGACACTTAAGACTCGTCAACATCTGAGGGGGAGTCTGTTGGTGCATACATCTGTCGACTTCGTCTTGTATCGAATCTTGCATTGCTCATGGCACAAAGATCAAGAAATCAAGTCATCAAGTAATTCCACATGTAATGTGTAATTCCGCTTGAATGTGTCTACATGTAATTCCGCACGGAATTAAAATGTAATTCCATGTGAAGTGTGTTAATATCGTGTGAGTATCTAATTCCGCGTGTAAGTAATTTCGTTTGAGTCATGTTTCGTGCGGAATTAGTGACACTATATATAGGGGTGATTCCGTTTCAGTTGGTACGAAATTACTTGTTGTTTTCCGACGGCGAACCTCTGTCGAAGTGTCTTCAGATCTGTAATCGTATCAGAATCAATAGAAAGACAGTTATTAGTGTAAATCTAGATGAATTCAACTCATCATGTCTGTTTCCGCCTTTCATTTTGAGTAGAACGCCTCTGATCGACTCGTCTCGGGTCCGACAACGATCCTACAAGACTATACTCCTAATACGCGGGAACCGGATAGAATACGTAACCCCCCCTGGTCAGGTTCGAACTCGAGATTAAAGCCCCGATTCGTCCCTTTACCCAAATGTCCGTCGAAAATGGTCCGAGTTGAAATCGAACCTACGTCTCCACCAGGGAAGGCATGCCTCTTACCACACTACTAGAAAATACACTCCTCTTAACACGCAAACAATGACACGTGCATATTTTATGACATTAAAAAGCGTATGTCAAGAAAAAAATGTTATGGTTTACAAAATTTAATAAATCTATGACATTGTTTTTTGTGTGTCATATTTTTAGCGTCATAAAAAAACAAGATTCATTTTGACACGCAAACAATGACACACGCTCATTTTATGACATTCGAAAGTGTCTGCCAAGAAAAAAAAAGTGTCATGGTTTTAAAAAATTCAATATATTTATGACATACTTTTTTGTTTGTCATCATTTTAGCGTCATAAAAAAAAGATATATCTTGAAACGCGAATAATGACACACAATTATTTTATGACATTTAAATGTGTGTCAAGAAAAAAATGTCATGGTTGTACAAAATTTAATAAATTTATGAAATTGTTTTTTGGTGTCATCTTTTTAGCGTCATAAAAAACTATTATATAAACATAAGGGTTATTGTTTATGTAATATGGACATCATGGTTAATTTCCAATAGCAAATCATGGGAAACACTTGAAAGCTGTTAAAAAGAAAAAATTGCACGGATTTATAAAAAGTGATATATATCTATTATATTAATTAAAAGTTATATTAATAATGTCTCGTTTAGGCTCATGAGCTAGGTTGAGCTCGGGCTAGTTTACTTAACGAGCTTGTTTTTAGGTTTAAGCTCGTTAAAATTCGGCTCGTCATAGTGGTTTTGGGATCGCTACAAATAAAAAGCCATTTAGTGGCATACACTTTTAATGACATTTAGCTTTTGTGCCATTACTTTAGGTTTTTAAAGGCACTTTGCATATGTCACATTTAGTTAGCACACACTTTTAGTAGCATTTAGCTTTTATGGAACTAATTCAGGTTTTTAATGGCACTTTGCGTATGCCATTAAAACCGTTTTTCTTTTCTTTAAACTCTTTAATATACTCCCCTTATCTCTAAAATTTCTTCCTTTCCATACAACATTAACTCCGTGGACTCCCAAAAGTTCATCCTTATTTAAAAGCTATTTTACCAAAGGGGCAGTACTCTAACGCTATCTTCTGGTGACTTTCTTTAGGGGAGGTCGCAAGTTAAAGTAATATTTGTGACAAAATTTCATAAGCGAGCTAAAGGTTTTACCATAGTTGGCATTTTGGCGACGAGTTTCCTCTGAAATTGATAACGGGTCGAGTCACTAGCTCTGTTTGTGATCACGTGGGTGGGTGATATTCTGCAAATAAATATACACGGGTGACCGGGGTTTATTGAACGATAAAAAAAATCCTAGCCACACATCTCACTAGCAACTTTTTATTATTAATCTTTTATATTTCATTTCATTATTATTTATTAGTGAACCAACACTAGATTATATAACTACTTTTTTATACACACGCATACCTTCAAATCTTTTGTTAAGTAAAATTTTAAACTGATTAAAGTTAATTAAAATATGAAATTATATTATAACTTATAGGAAAATCATTTTAATATTCTCAATTCTAAACTTAAAAGAAATTCACTTTAATATTCTCAATTCTAATAAAAGAAATTCATTTTAATATTCTCAATTCTAATTGAGACACTCCACTCATCTAAAATTATTGAAGTTCCCTCCTAATTTTCCTCCTAAAATTTCATCTAAAATTATTTTCCCCAAATATTTAATCATCTAAAATTATTAAACTCCCCCGCCCAATTTTCCCCAAATTCCCCATCATTCTCAAAACCTAAACTTTTAGCAAATCATAGTATCTCTCACTGTTTTCAAACTTCCCTACCACTTCGACTCAGAGATTAGATCTCCACCATGATGATGAACACAATCATCATGACATTGGTAAGAAAATTACCTGAATTGTAGATTTATTCACGTTCTTTATTTAGGGTATTTGGTATGAATCAGGTCACCATTTGCGGGGAAAGGTGGGAAGATATACTATTGCCATGATGGATTGACACAGATTCATTTACTCGCGGTGGTTCCTTATCCGTCGAGCATCGCCACTTGTTACCATCGGTATTGATTGCCTTGTCGATATAGGGTAAAACTTGAAAATTTTGGTCCCTCACATTACCCTCTGAGGTTTTATGGATTTTTATTTTTTGGTTTTGATTTATTTAGGATTCTGCTTGCTTTTGATTGTTTCATTTTATTTTTTACATGCATAAAGAAATGATGGTTTTCAAACATTCTACTGTATCCATAACATCCAAATCTCACATCTAAGTGTGTCATTTGTGTTGGTTTTGACTGGTTAAATTGTTCAACACGAACATGACCTGTATTTTTACTCGTCTAAACAACATCAACCATAACCCGCACACACTAAAAATAATGTAACCCGAATGGCCGAAAATGACCCGTTTAACCCAATTTATCTAACCAGATTGAATAGTAATAATTAAGTTGCACAAGCCTAATTAGTAACGTTACCTTTATCAATGTATTAGTTATACTTATTATTTTTGTGAGTTTTAATATTCCTAATCCGTTTTGTAGTTACCGTTTAGTTATTAATTTCCATAGATATTTTTTTAGTTGTAGCATGTAATGGAAATCGTAAGGTTCATGGTCCTGCACTAATTGTCACACCCGCTAAAGTCAGAATTGGTGTGATCTAACTGGTATCTTTATTGCACAGGGAAAGTATGTAATGCTAAGACTTTTAGAAAGTGAACACCTACTGCTAAGTACTCGAATCCCCATGGGTTCTCCTATTCCAACCGCGCCATTGTTTGAAAATGCAACCTGAGAAAAAAATGCGAAAAATCAACATAAAGTTGGCGAGTTCATAATTTGTTTGAAAAAATTTAAATAAATCTTTTTGATAACCGATTTAAATAGTATTGAGAAAACGAAATAAAACCATTTTTCTCGGCATGTCAACTGAAAACTTTGTGTTTATAAAACTTTGTATGTAGGACAATCCAGTCCCTAAATCTTCATGCCACGCACGAGCATAGGTAGGCGTAGCCCAAAACAGTCTTTGTGCCTTGCACAGGTAAGAATAGGCCTAACCCATTCGAGTCTGTAAGCAGGACCAACTTGTCCCCTTACTTGTATATAAGTTGAAAACGTCACCAAGGTTTGTAAATTCATGTGTTTGTGAGTTTGTATCAAATGAATCTTAAAAGCATTTGAAAGTTTGAGTATCGAAAGCTGGTGTGTAAAGCGTAAATGAATTTAATTATCATTAATGTGTAGCTAGGACATTAATATGTGTGCCGACATAGGAGACACGCAACCCGGTAAACGATTTTATGTGTCGATTACCCTCGACAAGGACACAAAAGCACTCTAAGTTGTCTCACAATGGACCCGTGAGTGGGGCTCGCCCGTACCCGATATGTGACAACCCGAACTTTCAAGGTTAGTGTCTTTTAGTCTCGTAATCCTGATTCCTTATTATTCCTCTTTCACGTTCCTTGCTATGATAAATTTGTTAAACACTCGTGATTACGATAAACTTGTCACACCCTCAAAATACCACCTAGGGAGTGTCCCTGATAGGCGTGTGACATACCAATAACGAGCCACCAATTACATTGAACCCATACAAGTTATAATTAAAATCCCCATTATTAATAAAAACATCTTCAATAAGTTTAAACGAAAACCAATAAGTTCAGCGGAAGCAAATAGTAAACGAAGTTAAACTGTTTCAAAACTAAAATATAATATCAAGAAATCAGTCACATAAATCCTTCATGTCGACCCATGACCACTCCAGCTACTCCAGACAGCAAGTTCCCCAAATCCAAGATACCTAACGACCTGCGAGCATGCAACAAGTGTATCAGACAACGCTGGTGAGTTCATAGTTTTACAAAAACGTTGTTTACCAAGTATGTAGTTAATCCATTGAAGTTAATTCCCGAAGTAATGTTGAAAACAATGTTGATAACAATGTTGATAATACCCCAATACAAGACGGCTTCTGATTATTTTGCCCTTTCTCCAATGCTCCTATCAAAGCATTGGTCATGACTAGGTCATTAGTTCAACACCCGTCCTCCCAGATACGGGGTGAGGTTGCCAAACCTAAGTAGCGCTACTAACTAATACCATGTTACCTTCCTGGTAACCAAACAACACGGAGGGACTTTAAAGGTGATAGGAAGAGTATATTATCCAACATTCCCGTTTTTACCCAAAAGACTTATCCCTCCCAGGAATACCCACTGACTGTCCCAACCACCGGGACGCATGCTCAAGAAAGATGAACTCACCTTAGAGTGCTCCGTAGAATACGTTACATGTTCAAGTTGATCAAACCAATCCTAGCATAGTTACCGTTATCAATCAGTTTTGTAATACTTAAACACATATTCTTTTATCCACATTTCACAAGTGACACCCACATAATATCAAGCTATTCATAACAGTTAGTCAAGCAACATACTGGCCCATATCACACACACCCTAATTGTAACATGTAATAACATTTAGGTCAAGTACAAAATCGTATCACATATTCCCTCTTCATGTATTTAGTTAAATAGTTCGTGGATCTTCTCCGCATAAATGTATGACAGGACCACCATACGTGGTCATATGCGACCCATTAGTCTGTTCCCTGTACACAAAACCCAACCCAATAATTAAGCCCATACTAAAGGGTACAGTCTGCACCTAAGTGTGTTACCAAACCGGTACACTAATCCATTATAGGACTGAGCGGCTCACCCCAAGTACCCAAACAGTTAACACATAATTCCCATTCGAGCAAACATGTAAATTATAACTATAGATCGTGCAACACAGATATCCGTATCATCATTTCACCCTAGTTTACATGTCGTATCATTACATCAATCACACGAGTTACCGACCTGGTTTAAAAGTGTACCACTTATTTCTCTAGCCTAACTTCCAAATTTAAATCATGGCCCATCCCCCTAGAACCCGACCCAGTAGTCCGCTGCCATAACCACCCGATGTGCGGCCCAATTGATACACATTTTCATGTTGTCTAATAATAAGTAATCTTCTTTTTAATATTAAAGGTTTCATTCACAAAGTCAGTAAATCTGACATACCATGAATGAAAAGATGATTGTTTTCAAAGGTCCAATTAGATACATCCATTATTTGACACCACATGCTATCTCTTTATATTTGATAAATTATTAATACATGTGTGGTCCAATAGAATAAAGTGGTGTGTTATCACAACAATCACTTAGTTCAAATATAATCAATTCTTGTCATAGGTATCACATGCAAGGTTAGGCTCAATAGGACATCATTCGGTTTGATAGTTTCTATAACATTCAAGTTGATAAAGTTTGTTGGTCCAACCAACAAAAATGGCGGCCCACTATATTGTTTCAATCAACTAAAGTGGCGGCCACTATATGGTTTTGTGATAATTTGTGTCTAATGAATTGGATAAGGGTTGTCAGCCCATGTGCATAAATTTTGACAACTTATAAAGACCTATAACGTGGTTATCATATATCCCATATAGACTCATGTCAATCAGCGCACATATACACAAGATTAAATGAACAAGATTCAATACAATTTACAACCATCCCTATGATTATATTTCTAATCTACACACACCCCATATTCATGAATCATATAAAAAAATATCACATCAGTATCTATATCCACATCAACACATCAATACACCAACTAAAGTAAATCGAATAATAAGGAAAATATACTAACCAAAGGATTTAATTGCACAAGATGCTAGATGTGATCGCACAAGATGCTTTATCGAGAGGGGGAGGGGGTTCTTCAGTCGTCGTGCGTCGCAAATCAGGGAGTAGGGGCGTAGGGTTTGTTTGAGTTTTAGAGGATACATATACATATATAATACATATAAAGGGCGGTTCATGTGATAGGGCTGTAGGGTGTTATTGTGGGCCGAATTATTCACACAAGGAAAGGAAAGGTAGCAGGATGTAGGGTTTTGTTATGTGGGAAATTGTGATATATAAGGATGTTACGTACATCCAGTTATAATGCCAAATAAAACCAATAGTGGGTCAGTAATTATGTCACGTACAAACTTGGGCCAAGATTACAAGTGTTGGGCCGAGGTCAAAATCTACAAAAATGAGAGCATACAAGAGTGCAATGGGCTCAGGGTTAATTTGGGCCGAATGTGTGTAGGCCGAGGGTATGTTCGGGTGGTTAAGGTAAAGATAACATACTTGAGTTTGGTTGTGATAACATTCATAATTCATTAAGTCTTGTGTCATAGTTTGTCGGCCAGTAAATCCAATTGTGTGAGAAATTTATTAATTACATTGGTATTGTGATATAGTTTATAGGTCCAATGAAAATCAAGTAAAAATAAATCAAAAGGTGTTTGTTTGAATTGAGTCAGTAGTCATTACGTGATATTGTTTATGCATGAGAATATATCAAATGTGTCAGCCTTTAATAAATACATGTGAAGCATCATTATCTCTAAAATTTGCATATGAAGTAATATGAAGTAATAAGTATTGTCGGAGAGAAAAGAAAGTTTAGGTCACAAGTTTAAACGTCACTAAGCTAGGGAGTTCGGGTTGTCACATCATCCCCAACTTGAAAGAAATTTCGTCCCGAAATTTGACAAGTAAGCACAAAGGAGTGAAGTGAGAAATCAGGATTGTTGCAGGTTTTCCTCAGGTGCGACATCATCCCCAACTTGAAGAGGAATTTCGTCCCGAAATTCGCCAAGGATATCGAAAGTTGGTCCCACCATTTGAACGATCGGGTCTTCAAATTCAGAGGTAACAGAAGGAAATCGTTCCGCGACTTTGTTTCCCAAGAATTCACAGCTCCCAGCTGTGCTAAGGAGGTTGTAGTTACGCAGTCTTTGAAAATCCCATGATGAATCTGCGATAGCGTCCAGCGAACCCAAGGGATTGCTGTATCCCAGAAGGAAATCAGGATTTGCATAGGGTCAGTCTGAAATTCTGCCTAACGATGTGGAAGTAAACCAGATAACTCTTCAGAAGACACGTCAGAAAATTCTCGAACAGCTGGAAGATCCTCGATCTTCCTTTCTTAAAGTGGCGAATCGGTGACAAGAGCTAGTATAGCAGAGTAGCCCTTCCGTAGACACTTCTGGGCTTTCACGACTGAGACAATGCCAACAATGGCACCACTACGATAATCTTAAACTGATAAGAATTCCCCACTGGGGAGAGGGATACGCACGATTTTCTTTTTGCAGAAAATTTTCTGCTTGATCCATAGATAACCAAGTCCATGTCAACGACAATGTCAAAACTTACAAGAGTATTGGGAAGTAGGTCAATGTCGAACACTTGACCCACGAGATCAAGTTTACAACTAAAAAGAACATGAGAAGCTTAAGGGTCGAAATGAGGTAAAAGTCGAGTATCACATTGAAATCTACAAACTACCAAGTTTACACACAATAGGACAGAACCCTTCTCACGCTCATTAAGCCTCACTGGGATTTGCATGCACCTCGCGTTATTATTATGTGTGCACCCATAATAATAAGGCAATTTGCATGCTTATCTCAGTGCCTCTTAACTTGCGCTAAAAGGTTCCCCGCATTCAAATAGCAAGCGAGGGGTTTTATGGGATCAAGAACCACAATAGTCGAAGGGTAGTGTCACACTAATAGATCACATAACAGGGGTCGATAACATAAGGGCTCATACTGTTGTGCCAAGTGTGCAGTCACGTGTAATGTTATACATAAGTGTACGCTAGTTATACTATGCAATAGTAAATGAGAAACGAACCTTGCAGTCTGGAGTTGAGTGTCATGGTCGATTTCGGTACTGTTCGGTTATAGTCTGGTTTTTATAAAAACGTTTTAAAACCAAGTTCACTATAACCAATGGCTCTGATACCAAACTGTCACACCCTCAAAATACCACCTAGGGAGTGTCCCTGATAGGCGTGTGACGTACGAATAACGAGCCACCAATTACATTGAACCCATACAAGTTATAATTAAAATCCCCATTATTAATAAAAACATCTTCAATAAGTTTAAACGAAAACCAATAAGTTCAGCGGAAGCAAATAGTAAACGAAGTTAAACTGTTTCAAAACTAAAATATAATATCAAGAAATCAGTCACATAAATCCTTCATGTCGACCCATGACCACTCCAGCTACTCCAGACAGCAAGTTCCCCAAATCCAAGATACCTAACGACCTGCGAGCATGCAACAAGTGTATCAGACAACGCTGGTGAGTTCATAGTTTTACAAAAACGTTGTTTACCAAGTATGTAGTTAATCCATTGAAGTTAATTCCCGAAGTAATGTTGAAAACAATGTTGATAACAATGTTGATAATACCCCAGTACAAGACGGCTTCTGATTATTTTGCCCTTTCTCCAATGCTCCTATCAAAGCATTGGTCATGACTAGGTCATTAGTTCAACACCCGTCCTCTCAGATACGGGGTGAGGTTGCCAAACCTAAGTAGCGCTACTAACTAATACCATGTTACCTTCCTGGTAACCAAACAACACGGAGGGACTTTAAAGGTGATAGGAAGAGTATATTATCCAACATTCCCGTTTTTACCCAAAAGACTTATCCCTCCCAGGAATACCCACTGACTGTCCCAACCATCGGGACGCATGCTCAAGAAAGATGAACTCACCTTAGAGTGCTCGGTAGAATACGTTACTTGTTCAAGTTGATCAAACCAATCCTAGCATAGTTACCGTTATCAATCAGTTTTGTAATACTTAAACACATATTCTTTTATCCACATTTCACAAGTGACACCCACATAATATCAAGCTATTCATAACAGTTAGTCAAGCAACATACTGGCCCATATCACACACACCCTAATTGTAACATGTAATAACATTTAGGTCAAGTACAAAATCGTATCACATATTCCCTCTTCATGTATTTAGTTAAATAGTTCGTGGATCTTCTCCGCATAAATGTATGACAGGACCACCATACGTGGTCATATGCGACCCATTAGTCTGTTCCCTGTACACAAAACCCAACCCAATAATTAAGCCCATACTAAAGGGTACAGTCTGCACCTAAGTGTGTTACCAAACCGGTACACTAACCCATTATAGGACTGAGCGGCTCACCCCAAGTACCCAAACAGTTAACACATAATTCCCATTCGAGCAAACATGTAAATTATAACTATAGATCGTGCAACACAGATATCCGTATCATCATTTCACCCTAGTTTACATGTCGTATCATTACATCAATCACACGAGTTACCGACCTGGTTTAAAAGTGTACCACTTATTTCTCTAGCCTAACTTCCAAATTTAAATCATGGCCCATCCCCCTAGAACCCGACCCAGTAGTCCGCTGCCATAACCACCCGATGTGCGGCCCAATTGATACACATTTTCATGTTGTCTAATAATAAGTAATCTTCTTTTTAATATTAAAGGTTTCATTCACAAAGTCAGTAAATCTGACATACCATTAATGAAAAGATGATTGTTTTCAAAGGTCCAATTAGATACATCCATTATTTGACACCACATGCTATCTCTTTATATTTGATAAATTATTAATACATGTGTGGTCCAATAGAATAAAGTGGTGTGTTATCACAACAATCACTTAGTTCAAATATAATCAATTCTTGTCATAGGTATCACATGCAAGGTTAGGCTCAATAGGACATCATTCGGTTTGATAGTTTCTATAACATTCAAGTTGATAAAGTTTGTTGGTCCAATCAACAAAAATGGCGGCCCACTATATTGTTTCAATCAACTAAAGTGGCGGCCACTATATGGTTTTGTGATAATTTGTGTCTAATGAATTGGATAAGGGTTGTCAGCCCATGTGCATAAATTTTGACAACTTATAAAGACCTATAACGTGGTTATCATATATCCCATATAGACTCATGTCAATCAGCGCACATATACACAAGATTAAATGAACAAGATTCAATACAATTTACAACCATCCCTATTGTCACACCCCCAAAAATCCACACGCGGAGTATCACCGCTTGGGAGCGTGACTGACCAGGATCAAGCCACCAATCATATAGAACATTGTATAAAGTAAAAGTAATTGCAATATATTCCAAACCAAATCCATATGAAAGGTGTTTCCAAAACATAAGTAAGTTATCATTGCTTAGCGGAAGCGTATAATCAAAACCCAACATAATTAAGTACGAAATGTCATAAGTGTTTAATAAGGTAATCACGATCCAAGCCCACAACGACCCGCTCCTCCATGTGCAAGCTCCATATACCTAACGACCTGCAAGGCATGTAACAGAGGGTCAACAACTAGTTGAGCGAGTTCACAGAAAGTAAATGCGTAATAGTAAGTTCATATGTAACAGGTGGCTCCACTGGGCCGTTAGTACGTTCTATTGGTGGGGGCTTCCCATGTTGTATAACCACTAGACTATTCGTAACTATAAGTATCCTTCACAACCGAGGATAGTGATCAGTATAAGTATCCTGCACATCCGAGGATAGTGATCAGTATAAGTATCCTTCACAACCGAGGATAGTGATCAGTATAAGTATCCTTCACAACCGAGGATAGTGATCAGTATAAGTATCCTTCACAACCGAGGACAGTGATCAGTATAAGTATCCTTCACATCCGAGGATAGTGATCAGTATAAGTATCCTTCACGACCGAGGATAGTGATCAGTATAAGTATCCTTCACATCCGAGGATAGTATTATGGTAGTCTAGTCATAGTGTCAGTAGTGTATCTATTCAACCTTATCCTTTCAATCCCATTCCCAACACCCCGGGAATCCCATGCCTTGGTAAGAGTGTGAACTCACCTTGGTTTGCTCGGTATGCTAGGTTATGCACTCACAAGAATCAATCAAGTCCTATTGTATGCACGTATAACAAATCAGTTCATGTTCGCAATGATACGCATGTAATCTAATGTCACATAGTGCTTGATAGCCAATATCATGTATCAATCATGTATCACGTAACAGCTAACCCATTTATACAATTCACGTAATTCATGTGTCGTGTCTTTGATTACACAGTTTAACCTCACATGGGTGTTAACCTAGTTACCACTGATAACGTACTTACATTTTATTATCGTTAATAAGCTTAACAGGTTAGTCATTATAAATCACACAGTTCATTGTTTCAAAATGAATATCACATAACATCAGACAGGGCCTTGCCCTTCTAAAACTCAAACAGTATGGGGGGGGGGGTCTCCCTGTTCAAAACTCGGATAGCACATGTAATCATCATACAACCTCGGACATTAAATCAACATACAAACTCAGACATGGGTGATCATGTTTAAACTCGGTCCAATGGATAGTCAATTAAACTCGGTCCAATGATTTGTCCTTAAACTCGGACCAAAACAATTTATTATACTCGGACCAAAAACAATTTAATAAACTCGGACTACATGCATTCACTTGAAACTCGGACTCTAGACCATTAATTAAACTCGGTCCACATTAACAACCCAATAAGCTCGGCCCAAACAACTTTATACTCGGTCCATATTGTATTTATTAAACTCGGACCACTATTACTTCATTATATTCGGACATGGTGATGTAACATTTAAACTCGGACATAGTGATACATACAAGTTTAAAGTCGGGCCATCAACTCCCCTAACAAAGTCGGACTATAGGGTATCATATTAAACTCGGGCATGCTACCTCACATTAAACTCAGACAAAACACATACTCATACGTTCATCGAGATTGCATCAGTTACACTTCTTTTCATTCACAGTTACGTTCTATCGTTCACGCAATCAAACCCTAATTACACTATGTTAGACTAATATCATCTCAATCATCACATAAATCATGTATTCTTAATCATCAACCCAATCGATTAAACAATCATTCAGCGTCATTATCATTATAATTCGAATCAAATCCAAAATCACAGACATCATATGGAGAACTAGGGTTTTTCAAGAGTTCACAAGAATCAAGAATCGATACAATTAACAATCATTTAAGGTTTACAAGTATTACAATGATCAATAACAATTACCTTGAATGATTCTAGATGAGGAGAGTGATCAAACTTGTGATGATTATCTTGGTGATGATGATGGTGATGATTGCTAGAGCCAAAGAAATGAAAGTACGTGCTTGAATTCTTGTGTGTGTGGTTTAGTGAATGATTTAGGGTTAAGTATAGTTTAAGTTCACTAATGACCCTCTACACCCTTAACTAATATATTTTACAGTATTACACCATCTCAAATAGTTTCACAGTTTCACCACCAAGTTTATGCATTTGACAAGTTTATCACAATTAACACATAATCATGCATAATCACATAATCATACAACACACTTCATTGAATCAAAACATATACAAATTCCATAACAACTAATTGTGATATCAATCGACTAAATAATACAAGAACGTGCATTAAATGCGAAACAGAAATCTTGAAATTTCGAGTTGTCACATTATCCCCAACTTAAAAGAAATTTCGTCCCGAAATTTGGTACGCACTCACTGAGGAAGCTAGGTAAGTTACATCGTTTACTGGTTTTCCTGGGGTCTCACATCATCCCCCCGTTGATTTGGAATTTCGTCTCGAAATTCAGTAGTAGTAGCTTCAGCCTCAGTAGTGATTGCATTGGCTTCGAATAATTAGGGGTACTTTTCTGTCATCTGGTTTTCGCGTTCCCAGGTGTACTCTGGGCCACGTTTGGAGTTCCAACGAACTCAGACGAGAGGGATTCTCTTGTGTTTGAGGACCTTAACATCCCGGTCCGTGATTTCAACTGGTTCCTCGACGAACTGCAACCGCTCGTCGATAGTGAGTTCCTTAAAAGGAATTATGAGGGTCTCATCTGACAGACACTTCTTCAGATTCGACACGTGAAATGCGTTGTGAACTGCACCGAGTTCAGCTGGCAGGTTTAGTCCGTAGGCTACTTGGCCTATTCTTTCAGTGATTTCGAACGGTCCAACATACCGTGGATTGCGTTTGCCTCTTTTACCAAAACTAACCACACCCTTCCAGGGTGAGACTTTTAATAAAACCCGGTCCCCGACCTAAAATTCCAATGGCTTCCTACGCTTATCCGCGTAGCTTTTCTGGCGATCGCGAGCTGCCGCCATGCGTTGTCGTATCTGTGCAATTCGTTCAGTAGCGTCAACTACCATTTCTGGGCCTGTAATCTAACTATCCCCCCACCTCTGCTCAACCGAGAGGTGACCGGCATTTACGTCCGTACAATGCCTCAAATGAAGCGGCTTGAATGCTGGCGTGGTAACTGTTATTGTACGAAAACTCCACTAAAGGAAGGTGCTTTTCCCAGCTGTTGCCGAGTTCGATAACACATGCCCGAAGCATGTCTTCGAGAGTTTGGATTGTTCGCTCAGATTGCCCATAGGTCTGAGGATGGTACGCTGTGCTCATGTCTAATCGTGAGCCGAAAGATTTGTGCATCGCTTGCCATAATTCTGACGTGAATCGTGCATCCCGATCCGAAATGATGGAGGTGGGCACCCCGTGCCTCGAAACAACTTCTTTAAGATAGATGTCTGCGAGAGTGGAGAACTTATCCGTTTCCTTTATAGCCAGTAAGTGTGCAGACTTGGTGAGTCGATCCACGATTTCCCCATATTGTATCATTCCCACGCTGGTATCTAGGTAAGCCCGTAACAAAATCCATGGAAATTTCTTCCCATTTCCACTGTGGTATCCTGGGTTGCTGAAGTAGACCTGCGGGTTTCTGATATTCAACCTTGACTCTCGCACAAGTCAAGCACTTGCCAACATAGGTGGCAATGTGGGCCTTCATGCCAGGCCACCAATAAGTAGTTCTGATGTCGTGGTACATTTTATCTGACCCTGGATGTACCGAGTAGCGAGACTTGTGTGCTTCGTCCATCACAAGCTCTCGTAAACCGCCATAAATTGGGACTCAGATACGCCCCGTTACATAGTAGGCGCCGTCTTCCTTTTGTTCCATTCGTTGCCTTGAACCGCGTAAGGCTTCAGCCATGACATTTTCAGGGTTTTAAAGCTTCTATCTGAGCAGTTCGTATCTGAGCAGGAAGGCTAGACTGAATCGTAAGCTGGAGCGCTCGCACGCGCTTCGGTAAAGTGTCCTTTCGACTGAGGGCGTCAGCCACCACATTGGCCTTGCCTGGATGATACTTGATAGCGCATTCATAATCATTGAGTAGCTCGACCCATCGTCGTTGACGCATGTTCAATTCCTTCTGCTTGAAGATATGCTCGAGACTCCTGTGATCGGTGTAAATAGTGCACTCGGTACCGTACAGGTAGTGTCGCCATATCTTAAGCGCAAAACAACAGCTCCCAGCTCTAAATCGTGTGTCGTGTAGTTCCGTTCATGAACCTTGAGTTGACGAGAGGCGTAGGCAATAACTTTATCCCGCTGCATCAATACACCACCAAGCCCCTGTATCGATGCGTCACAATAAACCACGAAGTCATCCGTGCCCTCGGGCAGTGAGAGGATAGGTGCGCTGCATAGCCTATCCTTCAGGTACTGAAAAGCAGTTTCCTGCGTACTACCCCATCTGTAAACGACACCTTTCTGTGTCAGCATAATAAGCGGCTGCGCGGTCTTAGAGAAGTCTTTGATAAACCGCCTGTAGTAACCCGCCAAACCCAAGAATTGGCGTATTTCCGTTGGTGTACGCGGTGCAGGCCAGTTCCTGATCGAACTTGTCTAGATAGGGTTTGCACACCGTGTTCATAAAATCCATGAAAACTGCAGGTGCGTTCGTAAGCCCGAATGGTATGGCAAGAAACTCGTAATGGCCGCAGCGAGCTCTGAATGCTGTCTTGGAGACGTCCTCATCCTGGACTCTCAGCTGATGATAACCAGACCTTAGATCAACCTTGGAGTAGTAACTCGACCTTTGCAACTGGTCGAATAAGTCGTCAATGCGTGAAAGAGGATAACGGTTCTTCACTTTGACCTTGTTCAGTTCACGGTAATCAATTTCACATCCTGAAGGTGCCATCCTTCTTTTTCACCGATAATTGGTATCTAATAGTTCTTGTAGCTCCCCAAGGCGAAGAGATAGGTCGGTTAAATCCCTTATCCAAGATTCCTGGTAGCTGCGTCGATAGTTCTTCCGATTCTAGTGGAGCTAAGCGATACGGTGCTCGAGCTATGGGTGCTGCTCTTGGAGCGAGCTCGATTTGAAATTCGTCCTGATGATGCGGCGGTAGACCAGGTAAATCCTTGCGAGACACCTGAGGAAAGTCGCGTACAACTGAATGGTCTTCCAACTTCTTTTCTTTCGCTGATGTGTCAGTAACGAGAGCCAAAATTGCGGTGTGGCCCTTCCGCAAACATTTCTGAGCCTTCAAGAAAGAGGTGATGCCAACCACAGCACCACTCCTGTCGTCTTGAACTTCGAGAGGTTCTTGACCTGAACGAGGAATGCGAACAATCTTTTCTTTGCATAGGACTTCTGCTGTGCTCTGGTGATCACTATTCTTGCGCTGCTGCTGTGCTTGAGACTGAACGGTAGCCGAACCCTTGCTGGAATACCCATCCCATTTCCGCTTGTTGTCACTAGGAGTAGCGGGGGTAGCAGAAGTGGTAGCGGTAGTAATAGCGCTGATACCACTAGGCAACATGTTCTGTTCCACTGCCTGATCCGTGAGGCGATAAGCAAGATGCTGAATGTCTTGGATATTGTCGTGGTTAGCCGATGAAGCATGGCCCTGAATCTCTGAGGCTAGACCCTTGAGGTAAAATTCGATACGCTTGCTTGAAGGGTCCACCATGGTTGGACACAAGATGGCCAGTTCGTTCGACCGTTTCGTATAAGCATCAGTTTCCTGACCCCGTCATTTTCAAATGGTAAAGTTCCACTTCCAACTTGTGGATGTCATCACGCGTGCGGTATTCCCTTTTAATGCGTTCTTTTGAATTCATTCCAGGGGTGGCGTTAGCAGTTGCCAGCCCTAGGATTTGTACTTGCGCGTTCCACCAAGTTAACGCGATTTCTTCCAACGTGCCAGTGGCGTACTTAACCCTGCGAGCCTCAGGGCATTCACACATCTCGAACACTGACTCGAGCTTCTCAAACCAATGGAGTAGTCCCACTGCTCCTTCCATGCCACTGAATGTGCTTGGACGACAGTCCATGAACTTCTTGAATGTGCAGACAGGTTGCTGTGCGTTCTGACCCGTTGCGCGAGAAAGATAGGTCAAGGTTAAGCGCGAGAGTTGGGTCACGAGAGTAGGATCTAACATCCTAGGATAGGTCTGGAATAGCAGGTTATACCTCCTGCTTGTGCGGCTGTAAGTGCCGCAACAACTTGTTCGTTAATGAGAGCCGTCAACCGGGCTTGAGTCATGTCAACACGTCCAGACATGATCGAACAGTAAAGGTAGCATAAGTATGAATGGTCCGCGAGTAGTGCGATGACAGAAAAGTGTAGGCACATAGGTGTTCTCAAGCAATAACAAGTAGTGAGCAAAGTAATGTGAGCATACTACGAGCAAAGTTCTATGCAATTCTAGCATGTAGGCAATAAACATAAACCTTATTACCTAGGATGTCGAGTCTTGCACGTGGAGCGAAGCGTCGTTGTGGATCGTTGAGAGCACTGTTCTGGTTATAGTCTGGTTTTAATAAAAACATTTTCCCCATATTAAAACCAAGTTCTCTATAACCAATGGCTCTGATACCAATCTGTCACACCCCCAAAAATCCACACGCGGAGTATCACCGCTTGGGAGCGTGACTGACCAGGATCAAGCCACCAATCATATAGAACATTGTATAAAGTAAAAGTAATTGCAATATATTCCAAACCAAATCCATATGAAAGGTGTTTCCAAAACATAAGTAAGTTATCATTGCTTAGCGGAAGCGTATAATCAAAACCCAACATAATTAAGTACGAAATGTCATAAGTGTTTAATAAGGTAATCACGATCCAAGCCCACAACGACCCGCTCCTCCATGTGCAAGCTCCATATACCTAACGACCTGCAAGGCATGTAACAGAGGGTCAACAACTAGTTGAGCGAGTTCACAGAAAGTAAATGCGTAATAGTAAGTTCATATGTAACAGGTGGCTCCACTGGGCCGTTAGTACGTTCTATTGGTGGGGGCTTCCCATGTTGTATAACCACTAGACTATTCGTAACTATAAGTATCCTTCACAACCGAGGATAGTGATCAGTATAAGTATCCTGCACATCCGAGGATAGTGATCAGTATAAGTATCCTTCACAACCGAGGATAGTGATCAGTATAAGTATCCTTCACAACCGAGGATAGTGATCAGTATAAGTATCCTTCACAACCGAGGACAGTGATCAGTATAAGTATCCTTCACATCCGAGGATAGTGATCAGTATAAGTATCCTTCACGACCGAGGATAGTGATCAGTATAAGTATCCTTCACATCCGAGGATAGTATTATGGTAGTCTAGTCATAGTGTCAGTAGTGTATCTATTCAACCTTATCCTTTCAATCCCATTCCCAACACCCCGGGAATCCCATGCCTTGGTAAGAGTGTGAACTCACCTTGGTTTGCTCGGTATGCTAGGTTATGCACTCACAAGAATCAATCAAGTCCTATTGTATGCACGTATAACAAATCAGTTCATGTTCGCAATGATACGCATGTAATCTAATGTCACATAGTGCTTGATAGCCAATATCATGTATCAATCATGTATCACGTAACAGCTAACCCATTTATACAATTCACGTAATTCATGTGTCGTGTCTTTGATTACACAGTTTAACCTCACATGGGTGTTAACCTAGTTACCACTGATAACGTACTTACATTTTATTATCGTTAATAAGCTTAACAGGTTAGTCATTATAAATCACACAGTTCATTGTTTCAAAATGAATATCACATAACATCAGACAGGGCCTTGCCCTTCTAAAACTCAGACAGTATGGGGGGGGGGTCTCCCTGTTCAAAACTCGGATAGCACATGTAATCATCATACAACCTCGGACATTAAATCAACATACAAATTCAGACATGGGTGATCATGTTTAAACTCGGTCCAATGGATAGTCAATTAAACTCGGTCCAATGATTTGTCCTTAAACTCGGACCAAAACAATTTATTATACTCGGACCAAAAACAATTTAATAAACTCGGACTACATGCATTCACTTGAAACTCGGACTCTAGACCATTAATTAAACTCGGTCCACATTAACAACCCAATAAGCTCGGCCCAAACAACTTTATACTCGGTCCATATTGTATTTATTAAACTCGGACCACTATTACTTCATTATATTCGGACATGGTGATGTAACATTTAAACTCGGACATAGTGATACATACAAGTTTAAAGTCGGGCCATCAACTCCCCTAACAAAGTCGGACTATAGGGTATCATATTAAACTCGGGCATGCTACCTCACATTAAACTCAGACAAAACACATACTCATACGTTCATCGAGATTGCATCAGTTACACTTCTTTTCATTCACAGTTACGTTCTATCGTTATAATTCGAATCAAATCCAAAATCACAGACATCATATGGAGAACTAGGGTTTTTCAAGAGTTCACAAGAATCAAGAATCGATACAATTAACAATCATTTAAGGTTTACAAGTATTACAATGATCAATAACAATTACCTTGAATGATTCTAGATGAGGAGAGTGATCAAACTTGTGATGATTATCTTGGTGATGATGATGGTGATGATTGCTAGAGCCAAAGAAATGAAAGTACGTGCTTGAATTCTTGTGTGTGTGGTTTAGTGAATGATTTAGGGTTAAGTATAGTTTAAGTTCACTAATGACCCTTTACACCCTTAACTAATATATTTTACAGTATTACACCATCTCAAATAGTTTCACAGTTTCACCACCAAGTTTATGCATTTGACAAGTTTATCACAATTAACACATAATCATGCATAATCACATAATCATACAACACACTTCATTGAATCAAAACATATACAAATTCCATAACAACTAATTGTGATATCAATCGACTAAATAATACAAGAACGTGCATTAAATGCGAAACAGAAATCTTGAAATTTCGAGTTGTCACACCTATGATTATATTTCTAATCTACACACACCCCATATTCATGAATCATATAAAAAAATATCACATCAGTATCTATATCCACATCAACACATCAATACACCAACTAAAGTAAATCGAATAATAAGGAAAATATACTAACCAAAGGATTTAATTGCACAAGATGCTAGATGTGATCGCACAAGATGCTTTATCGAGAGGGGGAGGGGGTTCTTCAGTCGTCGTGCGTCGCAAATCAGGGAGTAGGGGCGTAGGGTTTGTTTGAGTTTTAGAGGATACATATATATATATAATACATATAAAGGGTGGTTCATGTGATAGGGCTGTAGGGTGTTATTGTGGGCCGAATTATTCACACAAGGAAAGGAATGGTAGCAGGATGTAGGGTTTTGTTATGTGGGAAATTGTGATATATAAGGATGTTACGTACATCCAGTTATAATGCCAAATAAAACCAATAGTGGGTCAGTAATTATGTCACGTACAAACTTGGGCCAAGATTACAAGTGTTGGGCCGAGGTCAAAATCTACAAAAATGAGAGCATACAAGAGTGCAATGGGCTCAGGGTTAATTTGGGCCGAATGTGTGTAGGCCGAGGGTATGTTCGGGTGGTTAAGGTAAAGATAACATACTTGAGTTTGGTTGTGATAACATTCATAATTCATTAAGTCTTGTGTCATAGTTTGTCGGCCAGTAAATCCAATTGTGTGAGAAATTTATTAATTACATTGGTATTGTGATATAGTTTATAGGTCCAATGAAAATCAAGTAAAAATAAATCAAAAGGTGTTTGTTTGAATTGAGTCAGTAGTCATTACGTGATATTGTTTATGCATGAGAATATATCAAATGTGTCAGCCTTTAATAAATACATGTGAAGCATCATTATCTCTAAAATTTGCATATGAAGTAATATGAAGTAATAAGTATTGTCGGAGAGAAAAGAAAGTTTAGGTCACAAGTTTAAACGTCACTAAGCTAGGGAGTTCGGGTTGTCACAAAACTAGTTTAATGTAAAGCGTATTTGAGTATGATTGAGTGTGTAGATGGGCTATGCTAAATGTCTAGTTGCTAGGATGGGCCACACATTTGGGCCGGAGATATTACACTATCTTACACCTCACTAGAAACCACATTGTCATTATTATGCATACCATACCCGGCCTAGCTTTCTCGAAACCCAACTCCTTCGGGCCCAAAACCCTTAAATCCAACTGGACCCAAACCCAAACCCATTGTGGTGTCACACGTATATGTATTAGGTAGTACGTATCATCCTTATTTGCAAATCTTTGCAAACCCTAGCATTCTCTTGGTCCCTGGAAGCATCGACAACCCTTTTCCCTTCGATTGAAGCCTCTTTCTTGGTCCTAGCACTCTCTTTTACGTCTTGAAACAGGTCAGTATGTTCGTTACGTGATCATGCAATTTCTATCGAGTTTGTATGCGGTATGTTCTGAGTTATCTTGTGTTGCAATTCATGCAAAGAATATTATGGTATGGAAATATTATATGAAATATTAGTATGCAAAGAATCACGTTGGTTTATGATATGTGCAAGATGGGGTTTGGGTATTATTTAAATTCTACAAAGAACTAGTAGTGGTATGACATTAGGGATTGATGAAATCGAATGAATTGAGGGCTGTATATATAAATTCATGATTGTCTAGTGGATTGGGTGAGGGTTGAGTTAACATTATCCTTGGTTGTCTAGTGGGTATTTGATTATGTATACATGTGAGTTTTAATCTGTTAGGGTCATGATCATGTGCATGAGCACTAGGGATTGGGTTAATAAATTCTAGTAATGATCCGGTGATGTTGGTGTGATATGCTCATACATGGAAAGTGTTATGTGATGATATGAAGAAACTGTTCTTGTGCGATTAATTACTCAACTAGATTACTGTAATTGTTATCGAAATTAATATTGATATTATGTGGTTATTTGATGAACTATTATTTGTTTAAAAACTTTTGTGTTGATTAATTCAAACTGAGCATTGTTGCTGATGTTTGTCGTGTGCGGCAATTCAAAAAAATAATAAGGATATGATGGTGTAATGGGGTTGGGCCGAGGGTTAACATTGGGCGTACCCAACCATAAGTTACACATACCCACCTGATCACATACTCTCGGTGTTGGGCCACGCATGGGTCGCACACCCGGATTGTGATCGTATACTTCAATGGAGTCGCACAAGTTCCCTAGACTTGACTTTATTTGGGCCGGTACCCAACTGGGCCGCACACTGTTCAAGAAAATGATAGTGGGCTGTTAAGTAGAGTAAGCATGGTTTGATGTGTATGTGTTGTACGTGGCCCAACAGCTAGTGAAGAATTTCTATGGGATGAAATTATGACATGTTATATTAGATTCAGTGTGTGTGCTAAATGCCTAAGTGGTGTCATGAGATCATATGCATGCTCTACAAGATGTTAATTATGTAATCATGTAATGTAAGGGCTTGTGAACTAATTGTAAATGTACCATATTAGGACTTGGTTGACTCACCTGAACACGTAACTAATCTTACCGAGCAAACCGAAGGTGAGTTCATTTCTCTTGAGCATGTGTCCTGGTGGTTGGGACAGTCAAATGGGTATCCCTGAGAGGGATAAGTAATTTGGGTAAAACTAGAATGTTAGATAATACACTCGTTTCCTATCATTTTAAGTCCCACCATATACCGAGTAGTTACCTGAGAGGTAACGGGGTATTAGTTGATAGCGCTACTAGGCTTGGCAACCTCACACCGTACCTGAGAGGACGGGCGTGAACTAATGACTTTAAATCATGACCAATGTTTGGATAGGGGCATTGGGGACGTGCAAAACAATCTGGTAGCCATCTTGTACGGTACTTGAGTTATAATCAACATTATTATCAATGACCTGAGCTAAACACTTGGTAACTAACGTTTTCACAAAACTATGAACTCGCCAGCTTTGTCTGATACACTTGTTGCATGCTCGCAGGTCGTTAGATTTCTCGGATTTGGAACTTGCTGTCTGGAGTGGCTGGAGTGGTTATGGGTCGAACTGAGTGGATACATGTGATGGAATTATTGATATTACACATTTGTTTTGAAACATTTAAACTTTGAATTACTTATTGCTTCCGCTGAACTTGTTGGATTTTTATTAGACTTATTGTTGGTAGTTTTCGTTGATAATGGGCAATTTCATTTGAAAACTTGCTATGAGTTCAACATGATTAATGGCTCGTTATTGGTACGTCACATGCCTAGCGGGATTTCCGTAGGTGGTATTTTGGGGGTGTGACAGTTTGGTATAAGAGCCACTGGTTATAGTAAACTTGGTTTTAAAACGTTTATATAAAACCGGACTATAACCGAACAGTTCAGAAAATCGACCATGACACTCAGCTCCAGATCGCAAGGTTCGTCCTTTGTTCACTTTATGCATTACTAGTTTAGTAGTCACACACTCACGACTTGCATGAAACTACATACTAGATAACATGATGTGATTACCTGTGTTGCATGTTTTAGTGAAGCTTGATAGTGTGACACTGCCCTTCGACTTTTGTGATTCTTACTCCTGTAATACCTTTCGTTTTGCTGTTAGAATGTGGGGAACCTTTTAGCGCGAGTTAAGAGGCACTGAGATAAGCATGCAAGTTGCCTTATTATTATAGGTGCACACATAATAATAACGTGGGTGCAGGTGAGTCCCAGTGAGGCTTAACGAGTGTGAGAGGGGTTCCGCTTTGTTGTCTGATGTGATTTCAGTGGTCTGTAGAAGTCATTGTGGGGTTTGACTCCTACCTTATTTCGACTCGTAACCTTTTCCCTCTTCTTATATAGAAACATGAGTGGACGAGGTCATGAATGCGGCAACATTGTTGTAGGTCCCTCTTTGGAGGATGACGAACCTAAACCTTGTTATACAAACCCACTAGCGAGTGCGGAATCCAAGCTAGCAAGCAAACCGGGATGAGACAAGTATAAACACAAACACACAAGGGTTCACCGATTAACACCACTGTATTAATACGAATGAAGGTTCCGGTTACAAGCACAATGTTTACAAATCTAACTTGCAAACTCTCTAGTGTGTATGTGTGTGTTTTGATAGAATGCTCTCAAACTCTCTCTATGTGTGCATCTATCTAACAAGCCTCTCAAGTCCCTTTAACACATACACTACATGGGTATATATATACCCAGCCCATGATGTCTGGTCCGAAGGATTCGATAGATGGTCCGAAGGATCATCTATCGATGACAAAGTGTTCGAAGGATTTCCAAATACTTCGAAGGATTTCATATCCTTCGAAGTTCAACAGTAGCCCTCGTAACATATCTTTCGATGTCATCGAAGGATAGATATTATCCTTCGATGAACTATCCTACGACACAGAACATATTCAACCAATATTCTAACTGTTGGCCAAGTCAAACCAGGAGGACGGTTGACTTGGTCAACTTACAGGACTGACAAGGACATCGTTTGCATATAGACCGAATACAGACAAAGTACAGACACAAGTGCATCAACAAACTCCCCCTTGGCTGTAGCTTTGTCTTTATCTTCTATAGTTGTAGACTCGTCTCAAACTTCGATGGTCTTTGGTCTTCGAGTTCTCAAAACTCTGATGTCCTTTCAAGTCTTCAATGTCGGAGGATCTTCAAAGTCTTCACATATTGAAAGCAGAGAGTGTATCAACAAACTACCCGTATCATGTAGGAAGTGTGTTAACAAACTCCCCCTTAACATAAGCTCCCCCTTGAGTTATGCTCGTGAAATACTTTATCTTTATGAAGTGAGATCCTTGTGGTGTTGACGATGGTCAGCGGCAACTCGATCATCTTCATCATTTGAGTGCCTTCATGTCGTGTCTTCATTCCAAAGCTTTGTCATCGACCATGTTCTCCTAGCCTTTAGAATCTGCACATGCAAGAAATCTAAACGCGTAATGAGAACAACTGCTTGGAATATAGTTAATCATAAACAAGTGACACACGGATGACCATGTCACAATCAAACACTGTCCGACAGTTTGAAAGTTTTTTTTTTTCAAATTTATCAATTTCAGATTTCAACTTTCAAAACATGCAAATTTCGACCGTTTATGAAGATTTAGTCAATTCAGTTTTCAGTCAGGTTTCAGGTAACGAAGACTCGAGCTCCAACATCGTACAATCGAAAATAAGGTAGAAATAAAATCTTTTTGGCTTTTACAAAGTTTATATTAAAACACACCTAAAATCTTTTTGGTATTTTTGAAATTAAAAGACAACAATTTAAAATCCTTTGAGTGTTATCAAACGACATCACCGCTAATGTCGTGCTGATATGCACCAAACGGCGAAACTGTTTAAAAGAAAACAATAAAAGTTAAGCAGTAAATAAATATTTACAGACATTCTTTTTGTGAGTTTCGAGGGTAAGAGAATCATATCAGTGTACGGTCATGCCAAAACACTCTTGTTGTTCAGTTAGTTAACATTAAGATAAGCATCCTATAACAATTATCGGTATTGTTGTCCACTTAAGCTCAACTTATCAGATGTAATCATGGCGAGGGGATACGTTAAGGTATGATTTATACTTACCGACCGGTGTTCATCCACATCACGACACATTCCCGTATCAAGGTATGCACGAGGGTTCATCTTACCGGTGAGTATACCGATTATCATCTGTTTGACCGTATAAGCTGTGAGATACTCACTTATTTTGATTTGAAAACAAGCCCTTTGTGATAGAATCACTTATTGATGAGGAACTTGATTTTCATATGCATGAGGGCACAGGAGCAAGTCCGTGAACAGGTCAGTACTTTCGTACAGCAGAGAGACGAACTTGACTCCCGGATAAATGTGATATTTTATCACTTATTTGATTTGGACATGTGATTGTTTATCACTTATTGAGGTCGAATGCAGTATGTAATATGTACACGTATGTATAGTATCATGGAAGATCTAGACTTGCGTCCCCGTTATTTTTCGGTAAAAGATACAACCATGATACCCAGATGATAAGCAGCATAAAGACCGAATATCTCAGAACCTCGGCAATCTATCAAACGAAATTTCGGTACTAAGACCATATGCCAATGAATGGTTCCCACTTGGTCTTCAGTCGGTTTAAGATTTATATCACCCTGCACACTTTAAAATGATTGTGAGCCTACCGATACATCTTATATAGAGCTGCTTATCGTTTTTCATTTAAGATTTAAAGAGGCTTGGATAGACCACTGATGTACTATCACTTTCTCTTTTGCTCGCCAGGAAACTCATTTTTGATTTTCTATTGTTTTTGTGTTTTTGAAATTTTTCGATGTTTTTGGGATTTTCATATTTTTGGATTTACTCCCCCTAAAATCAAGAAACTAAGACAAATTTAAAAACACAAAGGTATTTACAAAAATGATTTTCCGATGATGGTTTTGCTCTTGCTTGACCTTAATGCCGGTTACCCAAATTAAGTTTTTATCAGAAAAGATTTATCGAATTTTGGGAAAATCAGTTGGCACGTCGGTAAGCGGTGCGGACCATAACAACATTGACGAGTTTCATAAAGAAACAATCACGTGTGAGGTGATATTCGAGATCAACGTGTCAGGCCAAAGAGTGCTGTACGAGACGATATAATTCATATAGCAGCCTAAAAATCAACAAGTATGGGAGAGATTAGAAATTTAAAAACCGTATCCTGCAACTGCTTCGTGCATTGCAAGGAATCGGAGCACTCTCCCAAACTGGACATCCACTGGATGTGGACTTCAAAGTCGATTTTGTAGCTACTGAAAAATCTCTTCACAGCAACACGATCAAAAACCTTTGGTTCCGGCTGGTCTTCCACATTACACCAGCGAAAGGTCTTTGTCTTTCTCTTTCAGAAGCGGTGTGCGGATGTTCAATCTACACCACAGCATCTGCACATCGTTCATTATATTCTTTCCTGAGAACCCGATCAAAAACCATAACAAACAAAATTTTGGCACTTTCTTCATCTGGACGAATTTTGCAACTTCATTCAACCACGTTCTTCTTCTTTCTCTTTTTCTTTCCTCTCTCTCTCCATCAATGGCAACAACATTCTCCTAGATATAACAATATTTCGGAGTAATGTGTCGCCAATCTTGTGCATGGACGCTCCACTATCAACAATCCTAAAACTATCAATAGTTCCTCCTGGAACATCCTGCACACTCACTCAGAGATTAGTTGGAGATGGGGACCCAAGCCTTCACAGACTTGGGTCGTCCGTCATCATCGAGAATTGTAACATCCATTTCCCGATGATTCGGAATTGATGTAGCTCCCCCTGAAACAGTTACCGGTTTTGGTATCCAAATCTCTTTCTGTTTTTCATGTTTAACATCTGATTTAATAGATTTTGTTTGGATAACCTCCGGTTTCAAAGCCTTTTCAACTTCTTTTCTTTGTTTCTTTTTCTGTTTCTTTTCTCGTTGTTTAACAAGACGAGGGTCCTGTTTTGGTGAAACAGATCTTTTATGGTAATTGTTACCATGGGGGGCATCAATTTTTGACTTTCTCTTGGTGAGATATGGACAATTCTTAATGATGTGTCCATACTCACAGCATTCAAAGCATGATCTCCGCTCAACAAACCTCGGAGTATCATAATTGTAATAGCTAGATGATGAACTTCGTGATCTTGAGGTACTTGGTCCTACATCACAACCGTTTGTGTGTTGTGTATAGTTGTTTTGACTGTTTCTTTTCAAAATTTTACTTTGTTTAATAGAATCCTTGTTGGATTTGTTTTTGAAAGTATCAATTTTATCAGTCCCTCTTGATTTCACGAAGTTTATCTTCCGATCCTTTTTCTTGTTTTCGCCCTGTTTGCCTTTTCTATTCTCTTGGGCGGCATGATTTTGTTCACGGGGATCATCAACCTTTGCTTTCAACTTATGAAGATATGGACAATTTCGAATTATATGTCCAATTGTACCACATTCAAAACACATTCTCCGCTCTACAAGCCTCGGAGAAACATGTTGATGACCAGACGGAGAACCATACACTGAACTTTGTGATCTAGATGTGCTTGGACCTAAGTCACATCCATTTGTGTGTTGGGTATAATTGTTCTGATCATTTCGTTTTAAAATTCTAACTTGTTTTACAAAATCAATGTTAGATTTATTTTGAAATGTTTCAAGTTTGTCCGTACCCTTTGATCCAACAAAGTTCACTTTCTGTTCTCTTTTCTTAGCTGGAGCTCTTTTGTTTTGCACCCTTTGAACCTTAGGTTGCCCAACCTTAGATTGTTGAATTTTAGGTTGTGTAGCCTTAGGTTGAGTAGCCTTAGACTGCTCAACTTTAGGTTGTTGAACCTTTGGTTGTTCAGTCTTAGGCTGCTGAATTTCTGGTGCTTGAACATTCTTGTTCTGAGCCTTCTTTCCCTGTACTTGGCCCTTACCCTTCCCAGAATTGACTTGTTGTTTTCGCTCAACCGGTAGTTTTTGGTTTCCGTATTGTTTTCTAACTTGTTCACACAGAATTGGTTCACATTGGGTTACGGTTACTTTGCTACCTTTGTTTCCCAAAAACTTATCAGTACGTCCTTCAAAAATTTGTTCAATTAAATCTTGATTTACATTCTTAATTGAAAAATCTTTGTCAGAGTAGATCTTGCTATCTCCTTTGAGCGTATACAACAAGTTATTCCCTTCAGGGCTAACTACAAGGGATTCCATTGCCTTTGACTTTTCAGTCTTACTCGGTTTCACTAGTGGATCACACAGAATGTGATTCTCGATAGGAATATCTGTTGTAACCGAGTCAGACTGTTGCTTCACAATTTCTTCAGATTCATCGTCCGAAGAATCAGCATCCTCAATAATGGGAGGACTCTGTTCCTTAACACACGATGTATCTGTCACGTTCTCAGATTCTGATTGCCCCGAGGATGATGTACCAGTTGTGAACCCGAGGCCTGCTGCAAAGTCATCTGGACCGAGTGGCACAGTAGGTTCAAAACGGGGCATATCCTCGTCATTAGGCAATTTGGAATAATTGTGATTCATTGGGGGAGGACATGATTTGTAACCAATACATTTGGTATCCCCCTTTTTCTTTTGAACATCAATGATGTGATCCAATACAAAGCGGGAATTGGAATAGCTTTCCAATTTCTGCTTGATTGTCTCACATTCACATCGAGCTGTTGCTAACTCTACCATTTGTTTTTCAATTGTGTCAATAAGATTATTATTAGCATGTTGTTTCCGCAAGACAGCGTTTTGTAATTCAGAAACATCATATTTTAATGACGCAATTGTTTCTTTAAATTCCTTTTCATTTCTGGTTAAAAATAAATTAGCTTCGGTTGCTTTAGAAAGGTCCACAATCAATTCGTGATTGTGTTTCTGTGTGATTTCAAACAAACTCTCCTTTTCTGCATATTCTAAACACTTAGCACATTCAACAACAGCAGAAATAGAATCAGGTTTAGAATCACATACCTGACTGGAATCACTCTCAAGTGTTGGCCTTTCTGCATCAGAATTAATAACCTCCCTTGATGATTCACATTTAGATCCATCCTCGCTCGAACTTGAACTTGAAGTTGTATCACCCTCAACTGAAGTTGAGACATCTTCATCTGAACTTCTGTCATGTTCAGAACTGTCATCATTTCCCGAGGATTCACCATTGCTTGCATCTTTGACAATTTCAGCATACAACGCCGATTTTGTCTGACTACTGTTCTTTGGATCAAGAGATGATGGTTCTACAGTAGAACGATGGTGTTGTAAACCAACTGGGGGTAATGGATTTCCATACAAGTCTGTGGTTGGAGCCGGCTTTACAGGAACTTGTATTGGATTGCCAAACCAATCTGTTGTTATTTTCGGTTCACTTTGCCTTTGATTGGTAACTGATGCCCACTGATTTGCAGATATCATGGCAGCTGAAGGTGGGGCAATAGCCTGCATCCAAGCAGTCTTGAAATCTGTTGCAGATTGAGAAGCAGATGATTGCGTATCAGATGATTGCGGAGCCAAGGATGTTGTAGTCCACGCGGATGGATCCCATTGACTGTCTGGAGCTGGAGTTCCCCACCAACTCTGATTCATCTTTGATAAGAAAACTAAATTCTATATCAGATCGACGAAGGATCAAATTATCGAAGGATCAACTGAAAGATCACACGAAAGACAAACACCAAACCGGTCTCAAAAGATGATCTTTCGTAAGTTGATACAAACGAAAAACGGTTTGTAGATCTTGGGCTATTGATATAGAAATTATTGGGCTTTGCGATTTACTAAACATGGGCGGTGCACAACAAAAAAAAATCAAAATTTATTGGTAAATTGGGGCGATCTGATTTGGCATATTTGGCGGTGCATTGGGCGGTGCATTAAACGGTGCATAACAAACAACAACAGCCCATGTGCATATTGGCATAGCATTAAACGGTACAAGGTTTGAGGTCCCTCTTTGGGCTTTGGTTCCTTAAACGGTGCACAATCAAAACATCAAAACTTATATATTTTTTTATTTTTATTTTCTTGTGGGCCGGTGCCTTGGGCCGAGAACACCGACAACAAACAACAAATTTGTTTGTTACTTGGGTGGTGCACACCAATCAACAAGACATCTTTTTAATTGTTGATCTGTACGTGGGCGGTGCCTTGGGTGGTGATCACAAACCACAAACAACAAAAATTATTAGTCTATTGTGGCGGTTCCTTGGACAGTGAACCTTGGGCGGTGATCATAAACAACAAACAACCAAATTATTGGTCAATTGGGGCGGTGCACCACACTCAACAACATAAAATTCGAATTGTTTATCAAATATAAGCCTCTCTCTCCTGCAATATCAGTGCAGCCGCCAATTCAAAACATCTTTCGAAATATTAGATAATCTTTCGGATAGAGAATGATCCTTCGAATTGTCTTTCGAAGTTGATGAAGTTGATCCTTCGAAAATTTTGATTGATCTTTCGAAATTGTTGTTATGACCCTTCGAAAAGACAAAGAATAAATATCTGATCCTTCGAGATTTGTAGAGGTTTCCCACAAAATATCTTGATCCTTCGAAAACAACACGTTGACCTTTCTATTCAAACAAATGACCTTTCGAAAAAAAAGATCTTTCGAATAATAAAAGGATGACCCTTCGAATTGTTTATGATCTATCGAGGTTCTTAAATGATCCTTCGAAGTATGAAGAAAAAGATGAACTTTATCTTTCGAAATATGAAGATGATAAGATCATCAAGAACAACGACTGTTAGTTTTCCAGATTTGACGGAAACTAACCGCAGACTAGAACAAAACCCGGTTTTAAACAAGGAAAAGAGCCTTAGCTCTGATACCACTTGTAGGTCCCTCTTTGGAGGATGACGAACCTAAACCTTGTTATACAAACCCACTAGCGAGTGCGGAATCCAAGCTAGCAAGCAAACCGGGATGAGACAAGTATAAACACAAACACACAAGGGTTCACCGATTAACACCACTGTATTAATACGAATGAAGGTTCCGGTTACAAGCACAATGTTTACAAATCTAACTTGCAAACTCTCTAGTGTGTGTGTGTGTTTTGATAGAATGCTCTCAAACTCTCTCTATGTGTGCATCTATCTAACAAGCCTCTCAAGTCCCTTTAACACATACACTACATGGGTATATATATACCCAGCCCATGATGTCTGGTCCGAAGGATTCGATAGATGGTCCGAAGGATCATCTATCGATGACAAAGTGTTTGAAGGATTTCCAAATACTTCGAAGGATTTCATATCCTTCGAAGTTCAACAGTAGCCCTCGTAACATATCTTTCGATGTCATCGAAGGATAGATATTATCCTTCGATGAACTATCCTACGACACAGAACATATTCAACCAATATTCTAACTGTTGGCCAAGTCAAACCAGGAGGACGGTTGACTTGGTCAACTTACAGGACTGACAAGGACATCGTTTGCATATAGACCGAATACAGACAAAGTACAGACACAAGTGCATCAACAGAACTCGGGTCAACAACGCAAACCAAGCAGGCGCCATGAATCGTAATCAGAGAAACAACCAAGCGGGAAACAATGGTGGGAACGGGCAGAGGCCCGGATGTTTCAACTGCGGTGATATTGGGCATTACAAGAGGAATTGCCTGGAATTGAACCAAGCCCGCGGAAGGGTTTTCAACATAGAAGCAAGGGAAGCGCGCCAGGATCCTAATGTTGTCACTGGTACGTTCCTTGTAAACCAACGCTATGCATCCGTTTTATTTGATACTGGCGCCGATTATAGCTTCGTGTCGTTAGAATTTAAGAATATGCTTGGTTTAGCCGCTAGTAAGTTAGATATTCCATACTCGATTGAATTGGCGAATGGGAAGTTAGTAGAAGCTAATGAGGTGATTCGAGGTTGCGTAATCGAGTTGGGAGAGCGTGAGTTCGCTCTAGATCTACTACCAGTCCAGTTGGGAAGCTTCGACGTGGTAGTAGGGATGGATTGGTTATCGAGTAACAAGGCCGAGATAGTTTGTCATGAGAAGGTCGTTCGTATCCCGACCGATGATGGTGAGACCATTGTTGTTCACGGAGAGAAGCGTGAGACGCCGTTGAGGATTATTAGCTGCCTGAAGGCAAGAAAGTGTTTGTAGAAGGGATGTGCTGCCTTTCTGGCACACATTGTAGATAAGAAAGCTGAAGAACCGAAGATCGAAGACATCCCTGTCGTGAGGGAGTACCCAGAAGTTTTCCCAGAAGATTTGCCTGGCTTGCCGCCACAAAGGCAAGTGGAGTTTCGCATTGACTTAGTTCCAGGCGCCGCGCCTGTGGCTAAGGCACCCTACAGACTTGCTCCGTCTGAGATGCAAGAACTGTCGACGCAACTTCAAGAGTTGTTAGACAAGGGATTTATCCGACCGAGCTTCTCGCCTTGGGGAGCTCCAGTTTTGTTTGTCAAGAAGAAGGACGGTAGTTTCCGTATGTGTATTCACTACAGAAAGTTGAACAAGCTGACGATCAAGAATAGATATCCTCCGCCAAGGATTGATGATCTGTTCGACCAACTACAAGGTTCAAGCTTTTATTCAAAGATCGATCTTCGATCTGGATACCATCAGCTACGGATACAGGAGGAGAGTATCCCAAAGACAACCTTCAGAACTCGATATGGACACTACGAGTTTCTCGTTATGCCGTTTGGTTTGACAAACGCACCTGCAGTGTTCATGGATTTGATGAATCGAGTTTGTAAGCCGTACTTGGATAAGTTCGTGATTGTATTCATTGATGATATTTTGATTTATTCAAAGACTAAGGCTGAGCACGAGCAGCATTTAAGAGCCATTCTTGAGCTTCTAAAGAAGGAACAGTTGTACGCCAAGTTCTCTAAGTGCGAGTTTTGGCTACGAGAAGTGCAATTCCTTGGGCACGTGGTAAATGGAGATGGAATCCACGTGGATCCCACAAAGATCGAGGCGATCAAGGATTGGGAAACACCAAAGACGCCAACCGAGATTCGGCAATTCTTGGGTTTGGCTGGCTATTACCGAAGATTCATTGAGGATTTTTCAAAGATCGCTCAACCATTAACGCTCCTCACGCAGAAAGATAAGAAGTTTGATTGGGGAATCAAACAGGAAGAAGCGTTCCAGATATTGAAAGAAAAGCTCTGCAACGCGCCAATCTTAGCCCTACCAGAGGGTACAGATGATTTTGTGGTATACTACGACGCATCGCGTCAAGGATTGGGTTGTGTGTTGATGCAACGCCAAAAAGTTATTGCCTACGCGTCACGCCAACTGAAGGTACATGAAAAGAACTATACCACACACGATTTGGAACTCGGCGCGGTGGTTTTCGCTTTAAAGATCTGGAGACACTACCTTTATGGTACGAAGTGCACAATCTTCACAGATCACAAGAGCCTCCAGCACTTATTCAACCAGAAGGAGTTGAACATGAGGCAAAGACGATGGGTAGAGCTATTGAACGATTACGACTGCGAGATTAAGTAACATCCAGGGAAGGCGAATGTGGTCGCCGATGCCCTAAGTCGAAAAGAGAGAATCAAGCCCATAAGGGTTAGGGCTTTGGAGATGGTTATTCGAACCAACTTTCCTCTGCGCATTCGTGCCGCGCAGAAGGAAGCCCTCAAGGAGAAAAACCTTGAGGAAGAGTATCTCCGTGGGATGGAGAAGATATTGGTACCAAACAGGGAAGGAACGTTGTGTTTTGAGAAAAGGATTTGGGTTCCTCTGTTTGGTGGTTTAAGGAAGGTTATTTTCGATGAAGCTCACAAGTCGCGGTACTCTATCCATCCTGGAGCGGATAAGATGTACCAGGATCTTAAAGATTATTATTGGTGGCCTAAGATGAAAGGCGATGTGGCTGTTTATGTGAGCAAATGTTTAACTTGCGCTAAGGTTAAAGCGGAATACCAGAAGCCTTCGGGACTTCTGCAGCAACCAGAGATTCCCAAGTGGAAATGGGAACAAATCTCTATGGATTTTATTACGAAGTTGCCAAGAACGCCAAGAGGTCTTGACACTATTTGGGTAATAGTGGACCGCTTAACGAAGTCAGCACACTTCCTACCTATCCGAGAGAAGGATAATACGAGCAAACTGGCCGAAATTTACATGAGAGAGATTGTTACACGCCATGGAGTACCTCTCTCAATTATCTCCGACAGAGACGGAAGGTTCGTATCAAGGATATGGCAATCCTTCCAGGAAGCTTTTGGCTCAAAGTTGAATCTGAGCACTGCTTTTCACCCGCAGACCGACGGCCAAAGCGAGCGGACGATACAGACACTAGAAGATATGCTGAGAGCATGTGTGATGGATTTGGGCGGTAGCTGGGATAAGCATTTGCCTTTGGTTGAGTTCTCATACAACAACAGCTACCACACCAGTATTGGTGTAGCGCCATTCGAAGCTTTATATGGGCGCAAGTGCAGATCACCGCTTTGTTGGGCTGACGCAGGTGATAGACAATTGGTTGGTCCTGAAGTAGTCCAGGAAACCACCGACAAGATCGCACAAATCCGAGATCGCATCAGTGTGGCTCGTGACAGGCAGAAAGCCTACGAGGATCGAAGCAGGAAACCTCTAGAGTTTGAGGTTGGTGAGATGGTTTTGTTGAAGGTATCACCCTGGAAGGGTGTGGCACGCTTTGGGAAACGTGGAAAGTTGAACCCGAGGTATATTGGACCATTCAAGATCTTGGAGAGAATCGGGTTAGTAGCTTACAAGTTGGATTTACCTGCTGAACTGAATGGTGTTCACGATACATTCCATGTATCCAATCTGAAGAAGAGTCCAACTCAAGTTACCGTTGCCATTCCCACTGACGAAATTCATGTTGACGACACGCTCCATTTCGTTGAAGAACCTGTTGAGGTCACGGATTGGAAAGTAAACAAGACCCGCCGGAGCAGTGTCAAGCTCGTCAAAGTTCGTTGGAATGCTAGACATGGTCCCGAATTCACCTGGGAGCGTGAGGACTGAATGAAAGAGAGATACCCCCACCTATTTCCCGAGAACCCTGCTTCTACAAGCAGAACTTAAAATTTCGGGACGAAATTTCTTTAACGGGGGGAGAATGTGACAACCCTCACTAAACCAGGTATCCGTACGATTTAATTAATAATTAATTGCTGCTTAATTACTGTGCTTAACTGAAATTGCTGACGAACTGCTACTTGATTTCTAGTACTTGTATATTCCTGCATCATACTTTGATTTCCGTCACTACATTATTTACACGTTGAACCTTAGTGACAAACATGATGCACTAAAGCACAGTAGCATTAGAACGGATAACCTATTGAACATGCTGATAAAGCCAGCATCAGGCAGACACTGCCTCTAAGGGCCTGTATGAGCCAGAAATATTTTACTACACCCATAGTGAGTGTAGGGATACAAGGGTTGTAGAATTGCGTCTCTAGGAATAAGATATAATGACTGGATGTGCCTAAAACGTAATCTAAGCACGAAACACAACACTTTTATTAACATACTAGCTTCTAGCTAACTAATAAAGTGCCAAAACATGAGGAGAATATTCCTGACACTTTGCAGAATGAGTTGTGTCACTAAAAATATTACTTACGACACTTAAAAGCTTACTTAAGCACTTTAACGGATTACTATCCAACCGAACAACCGGACTATACCCGGAACATAAAAATATTGACAATAATATTATTGGTCTTTTTCTGAGCCAGTTAGGGTCCCTGAATACCCTAACACCCGCGTTAAAGCACAACATGTGACTAACTAAGTTAACCCCTAATCTAACTTGGTTTAACGTAGCTAAACTCCAACTATCTACTTGAAATCAAACCAAGACCCCCCCCCCCATGTAATCAGCCTAACTAGAGGGGACAACAAGAGTACAAGACTTGATTAAAATATTGTTGTGCATAATATATAGGGAACATTGAATCCATTGGACGATGATCAAGAAATTGTCTATAAGTACCTCACTAAACACTAGAGACTTTCACACTCCACAACTCACCACACACACACTCTCTCCCTCCTTGCTTCCTCTCGGCCGAACCCCCCTCCATCACTACAACCATTTTCGAGCTCTCATCTCTCCATTTCAACATCATACAAGAGTTAGGGATCTCACATAAGGAGTCTTGGAGCAAGCGGAAGGCAAAGGACCTCGATATCTTGCTTTTATCCACCACCTTTTCGCCTAGAATCTTCCCTAGCCCCGAGCTAGAGGTATAACACTTGAAACTCATACTCGAATCATTCTAAGGTGGTTAATAAGATTTGTAACGGTTAAAATGCGGAAACTTATCTTTTGAAGCTTTAAAGGCTACTAAAACATGAATATTGTTGGATAAAAGCTTAATACTTGTGTAAAAGTTGTAGTATTTGAAAGTTGTGAATATTGAGGCCCGATCTATGATGTGGTAGCTCGGATCATCATTTAACCCGGTTTGGTTAAGATCATGGATCTTGACATAAGCTTGTTTCGGACGGTACAAGGGTTAAAAGGTGAAACTCTACCACACGAGAAACATGAACTTGTGTAAAAGTATTTTTACTTGTAAAATAGTGTTTAAAACTAGCAGATCTACGTATCTGCAAGTGGTATTTTCAAAGGACCAAGTGTCGAGAAAATCATGTCTTATAAAAGGCGGATAACACACTAACGAGTATGATTTTTACAAACCACAAGTGTATAAACACTTGTGAAATGAAAGATCCGACAAAATAACAATTTTTGTAAAAGTTGACAAGAAGATGTAAAGATAGATTTATTCTAAAAACGAGGTTTTTACGATATTAAGTTACTTTACACATAGATCCACAAACTATAATGGGATCAACACTATAGTTTTCGGAAAAACTACAAGTTCATGTGATTATGCGATTTACATACTTGTCGACTAGTTTGATGTGTCGGAAATTGTTTGATTGAATCAAGAAGTTGTTGAAATGATTTTGTAAAAGAAAATGATACGCTTGAAAGCGTGGCCACCTCCAGTTACAGGGGAAACTCTGGCAAAATTTTTCTAAAAACATAACACTTAGAATTATTTACAAGTGTTAGAATTATTTTTGATATATTTCAAAATATATTTCGCCACGACTTTATTTACAAATATTCGGAGGTGGGATTTTCACAAAACTAAACGTGATACATATATATTCGGTAAATATATTTTCATCACACTGTTTATGATTATTTTGTGAAAATACACAAATATTATTTTTAGAGTAAAAATAATATTTACCAACATTGACGAATCCAAAATAATACGAACGCTTTCACGATAAACATATAAGTTACAACGGTAATTATTATTACCACAAAATCGCTAAAACGTAACTTACGCATTATGCGGAAATAATTATGAACGTATATTTTATCAATGTATTATTTTTGGGGAAAAATTATGTGAAATGGAAATATAATATTTTGAGAAAAATATTTATATTTGGAATGAAGATATATTAAGTGAGACTTAATATTATAAATTGAACGCACATGTATTAAATCCCCCATCCTTGGGAAGGAGATTAACTACCAAGTACATGCAAAATATAAACACGAAATAGTTGTCTAACTATTTCCCAAAAACCCAAACTATAAAGCTAAGGCACGGCCATCCGTCTAATAGAATTAGTACATGTAGGTCGTCGCACAGCTGACATTCGGAGTACTTGGTAGAGACGCACTGACTGTGAGTTCATGTCCTCCTTTTCTCTTAACTGTTTTCAGTTTTCTAAACTGCGGGGGTGAAATACATGTTACTATGATTATGAATAAGTTTATACATGGTATGGTTAGCATAAGGAGGTTTGTTACTTAGATCATGTGAATGGGTAGGCGGAAACTTGAGGTCATTAGTCCTCAGGGTAGGACCGAGGGGCAGGAGCGATAGATCTATTTGGGTGTAGCGAGCCCAGTCCCAGGCCCAGCATAACGGACCTTGGGATGACTTTGTACCCGACGCATAAATCTGCTAGGTTTGAGCCTTCCTACTTGCATTTCACACATATCAATGGCCTTGCAAACCATTGGTGATCTCTTTTTCCTTATTTGCTACATACCAGGATTTTTGATAAATACAAAGGTTTACTTACTCACCTACACATGAACTCGCTCAACATTATTGTTGACTTTTCAACTTACATGTATTTCAGGGAATTAAAAGATCTGGCACGGTATGGCACGTTTTCCCGCTGCACTAGTTTCCAAGATCATCCGGGGTTTAGGGAATGTGACTCTTTCCTGGACAAGTCACAGTCCTTAAACTGTGTTTATGATATGTTTGAGTTTGTACTGTCTGTTGAACAAGATTGTGGTTGTTAGGGTGTTTTCCGTTAAAACAATGTTATGGTATTTGGTTTTTTAAAAACTTAATGGATGATTCTTGCATATTTTTAAATTCATATAGCTTTGTTATGATTAAGCTATGGTATTAAGAAGTCACACCAAATTAACCACGCTTCCGCAAAGCCAGGGTGTGACATCTTTAGTGAAGAGAGTGGCATCCACTTTCCCTCTGATAAAGCTGTTTGCGAGTAGGTGTTGAGACAAAGTCTCGTACCAGGCTCTCGGTGCCTGATGTAGACCATACAACGCTTTGTCCAGCAGATAAACTTTGTTCTTGTGGATTGGGTCAGTGAAGCCCGGCGGCTGACCGACATAAACCTCTTCTTTGACCTTCCCATAAAGAAACACCGATTTTACATCCAACTGATATACTTTGAAGTTCTTCCAAGACGCAAATGCTAGGAAAATTCTGATTGCCTCTAGTCGTGCCACAGGAGCATAGACTTCAGTAAAATCAATCCCTTCCTGTTGACTAAAGCCCTGAACAACGAGTTGAGCTTTATTCCTTACAACAACTCCATGATCATCTCGCTTACACTTGAATACCCATTTCGTATTGATTTTCCTATGACCTTCGGGTAGATCAACCAGCTTCCACACTCCTAATTTCTCAAATTGTCCCAATTCTTCTTGCATCGCGTTGACCCAAGAATCTTCAGTAAGCGTCTCTTTGTAAGTTCGCGGTTCGATCTGCGAAATAAAACAAATCATTGAAAAATCAGTTTGTAAAGGTGCTACTGTAGAATAAAAACATGTAAGGCCCTGGTCAATTTGACGTCTCGTGCGAACGCCTGATTGCAACTCTCCAATAATCAGTTCCTCTGGATGGTACGAAAGAGTTCGCGGCATCACTTCGCCTGGAACATCTACATTTCTCTCCGGATTAGTAACATTTTGTTCTGCATCTTGTTCACCGACTAGGTTTGTTTGACTTGAAATCTGGATCTGCTCCCCCTCAGAATCTGAATCACCATGGTCAAATACTGGCATGTTGTCAGCTTCTTGATTATCATTCACTGCCGACTGATTACCAGGAGCAAATTCATCATCATGTTCACCAGCATTGCTAGGACCTGCTTCATCATCATTTGATGTTTCCCGAGGTCTTCTAGAATACTCCGCTGGGAACCTGAGCTGCGACTCACACTCTCGCAAAATATCCAGCTCATCAAAGAAATCTTCATCTTCCTCTGATTCTTCTCTCATGTCAAACGAATCCCAAAGTTTGTCATAATGATAACGCCATGAATCTCCAGGATTCTGTGGCGGCATAGTGTGACCTTGACATTCAACATTTGCTGCTTCAATAATCCGCTTCTCACTTGGAACGAAGACACGTCGCAATGGATTGGCATAACTAACAAATATTCCCTCAATGCACTTCGGACCAAACTTTCCATGAGGCTCTAAAACAGTACAGGGTGACCCGAACGGTTCTAGATACTTCAAATTCGGTTTGCGATTATTGATCAGCTCAAAGCATGTCTTGTTGAACTTCTTGACAGTAAGAACCCTGTTGAGCGTATAGCATGCGGCGAAAACAGCTTCAGCCCAAAAATTTATCGGTAACTTTGAATCTGCGAGCATAGTTCTAGCCGTCTCGATTAGCGTCCGATTCTTGCGTTCTGCGACTCCATTCTGCTGTGGAGTGTACGGAGCACTAAACTCATGTAGTATACCTCTTTCATCACAAAATTCTTCCATCTTACTGTTTTTGAATTCAGTACCATTATCAGTTCGAATTCTTTGTATACTCCTTTGGTACAAATTCTCAATTCTTTTGAACAATGCCATTAAACTGTCAAACGTTTCGTCTTACGTTTTCAAAAATGAAACCCATGAAAATCTGGAATAATCATCAGTTACGACCAAACAGTAGTAATCTCCTGTAATACTCTTGACATTCACCGGACCAAACAAATCCATGTGAAGTCTCTCCAAAGGTCTTGAAACTGAATTGACTTGCTTTGTAGGGTGTGACTTTTTCTTCTGTTTGCCTTTAACACAACTAATGCACTCCCCTTAAAGATGAAAACCTTTGACATGAACTCCTGTAACCAAATCATTGTGCACCAAATGATTCATCTTCCTTAGGTGAATATGCCCCATTTTCCGGTGCCACAATCTTGATTCTTTTTCTGTTGCTCTGGACACAAAACAATGAGCCTGACCCGTGGTAGTAGTAGCTACGCTCATGTCCAACACGTACAGATCATTGACTCTTGGTGCCCTCATTATAATCCATTCCTCAGGTATCACAAATCCTGGTTTCAAGATCAAACATTCTTTGTCAGTGAAGTGAGTAGTATACATCCTGTCACAGATCTGGGAGATACTCAGTAGATTGTTCTCCAGCTCAGCACTGTAGTTAACTCTCTCAAACGTTACGATTCCATTGGATAACGTTCCTTCACCTATGATCTTTCCTCCTTGATTACCAGCAAATCCTACGTAACCACCATTGATATTCCTCACATCATACAGTAACGCAGTCTTCCCTGTCATATGCCTTGAAGCTCCACTATCCATGATCCATCTGGATACAAGTTTTGGAAGATCCTGCACATAACAAACTTTGACTTAAACAACTTCAAGAAAGATGCCGATTCATGCTTCGCGATCCAGGAAGCTCCGGCAATTCAAACTGCTTAGTCAAACATGGTGTCCACCCAGGCCTCATCAGCCTTAGGTGTAACCTTGACTGTTTTAACTCTCGCAACTTGAATTTTAAAGTTTTCAGCCTTCAGAGGTGGAAAATTCACATCATAATCAACTTGAATTGATTCCTCAGAAAGTGAAACCTTTTTCTCAGTTTTGGGTTTCCAAACTTGTTGAGATAATGCAACCCGTTTGTAAAATTTTTCATTTTTAGTTACCGACTTCTTTATGGGTTCATTTTTCACTTTGGTGTTATCATTTTTACGCTCTTTTTCTCAACAACGATTGGTGTTTTTCCCTTCACATCAACTTTCTTCTGTTGAGTCTTCACAGTTTCAGTCTTAGGCTTCACGTTGGTACACTTTCGTGCAATGTGACCAACTTGATTACATCTAAAGCATGTTCGAGTATCAGCCATTCGACTTGTGCCTTCAGACTTAGACTGAGAAGTCCTTTTCTCAAAGAACTCTTTGTTTGATTTTGAAAAAATTTCTTTCTCCTCATCAGCAAGTGAAATTGAACTGTTCACAAATTTTTTCTTCTCAACCAACCTCTTGTTTGGAATATTTCTTTTCTGATAAGACTTACCCCCCTGATAACCACCCGACCAATTGTTTCGGTTATTATTATAAACACGCGGTGGATTACCAAATTTCTTGTTGTAAACTTTTTCTTTCTCAAAACTCATTTTACTTTTCTTTTGACTCAGATTGTTCACTTCTGACAATTCAACTTCAACCAATTTGAAAACATTTGTCAATTTGTTCATGTTAACATTCTCTATCGGAAACTCTAAATCCGAAAACAACTTATCCGATCCTAACATCTTGTACATAACAAGATTTGATTCTTCATTTAAGTTCTTCTTGGACTTTTGTTTCGGAATGTATTTGTCCAAGAAACACCCATCTTCCTCAGTAGTGTCACTATCCGTTTTTAGCACATTTTCAATAACACCTTTTACAATATCATTTTGGACACTATCGTCATTGGAAGATGTGAACGTGACATCAATGTTCTCTGGAAGTTTAACTTCATTTTCTTCCCCAATTTCAACCAACCCAGATTCCTTTTTCGTGTAATTATGCAAAATCGGCGGTGGAACTTTGTGAAAACCCACCCCGGTTCCAACAGAATACACGTCTTCGTCAGCTTTGTTTTTGCCGATGGGTTTTGGAACAATGTGTTGCAAAACAAAGCTTGCAGAACTATAGTTGTTAAGCTTCATCTGGATTCGCTCATTTTCAATTTCAGCCTCTTGAAATTTAAGTTTCAATTTAGCGATTTCATCCAGTTGTTTGTTGATTGATTCTTCTTTTACTCTCAGCACTGCTTTTAGATGTTCGTTTTCTTTAAAAGTTTTACCATTTCGATCATCACTATCTTTCACTATGCTTTTGAGTTTTTCAAACTTTTCAGAAATTTGACGGTTTTCAAGAATTAACTTTTCATTTTCCTTTTCAACCTTTTCATGATCAATTTTATCTTTTTCAATTTGACTAGTTAATTCTCTTATCCGTTCAGTTGAAGCTTTAACTGTTTTGTCACGATCAAGAATTTGATTCTCAACGCTTCTGACCTTAGCTTTCAGATTTTCAACTTTTTTACCGTTGAGATACGTGATTGTATTATAAAATTTGCACTCTTTGTTGCAATTTTTGCAATCAACATTTCCTTCGATCTTTTTACCTGACGCATTCGTTGACAAGTTTGAGCTGACCTGGCTTTTTGACTCAGACATGGAGTTAGAGTCTACCTCAAGTGCTTTAGCAGCCAGCACTTTGTCAGACATTTTTCCCAGGTTCTCTGCAGTCAACTCCAGTATCAATCTTCTTTGGTTTCTCGATCTCTTCTTTCTCCTTTTTCTCGTTTTCTTCTTTCTCCTTTTTCTCTTTCTCTACTTTCTCTTTGTCGGTTGGAGTTCCCCACCATTTGTTCTGCCAATACTCATCTTCTTCTTTTAACTCTTGGATTATGGCTTCCAGATCAAGGGTTTTGTCATCGATTGCAATATTTCCATACTCATCAAGATAACACTCCCTGTCCGGATCCCATCTTCTCGCTCTCCTCGCTTCCAGATATATACCAGAAATTCTAATGATTCTGTTCTCAGCAATCATTTTTCTGTATCTATACTTCTGATCTTCAGTACGATTATCTTTCCACGGAATAGGTTGGTTGTTTTTCGCCATGAATGCGTAACCAATCGCATCTTCCTCCGGTAGCACTTCTTTGCTCCAATCATACCCTTCATCATCATAAATCACCGCAAGAGCTCTAGATTTCTCTCTGTTGTCTTCACCCTGCTTCAATCTAGGTGGCTCAGATTTATTCTGATGGTATATTGCCTTCTTGTAGTAATCGTCTCTGAAAGGATTCTCCGACTCATCAGCATACGCGTTTCTGCATTCTCGCTTGAAGTGACCCTTCTGCTTACATTTGAAGCACGTCACTTTGGATTTATCGAACCCCAGCTTGGTAGATGGACCACCAATCGTCTTCCTGCCGGTTATTTCCATAAAACTGTGCTCACGAACAGCACTGGCCATAGCCCAACGAATATCGATCAACTCCATTTCTTCAGGATCTATCTGATCATAATCTTCCTTCGTCAGGTTTGTATTGCCTATCTTCCCAGCTACTAACCCTTCGTATGATTCCAACACCGACGCCAAGAAGACCATTTGTTGCTTAGCCGACTCCTCGTCAAAATTCTGTGCATTCTTCAAATCTATTGCAATATTTCATTGAAACTTAGCATCAGAATGACTTGCAGATGAGGAAGATCCACTGTGATAACCACTGTGATTTCCGTTTCTTTGACTACTTTGACTTTCTTTGCATGCTGTCGACACATTCTTAGCAGAAAATGCAGTCTTGGGAGAAGTAGCTTTCGGCATCATGCTTTTCGGATAATATAGATCCAAATTCTGCTGGTAAGATGAGTGATTGACTTTGTACGTCCTCTTCAGTTCCAGCTCGTGACTCTCGAGTTTCTCAATCAGCAGATCTAAAGTTATCTTTTCAGGATCTTTGATGGTGTTCTTCAGCATCAACGCGTAATATCTCCAATCCATCTCATCGGGTAATGAATCAAACAATTTATCGATAAGCTCATCCTCAGGATATATGATATCATGTCGTCCTAATTCCAACTTCAGATGTCCAAACCGTTCTATCATTTTACAAACTGACTCGTTCTTTAGACATCCAAAAAGATCAAATTCTTTTCTAAGAAGTTTTCTTTTGTTCTTCAGAATTTCAGAACTTCCTAAACATTTGATTTGTAGCTTGTTCCAGAGATCTTTTGCGTTCGAATAATCGATCAAAGAGATAATATCCTCTCGGACAGACTGAAATAACAAAGCCACACATTTTTGCTTAGCTACAAATGCATCAATCTCTTCAGCTGATCTTAACGTTTCACCATTTTTGTTTCCATTTTCATAACCGTTTTTCAAACTTTTCCAGCTGGGAAATGCAAAAGCCATCAACCAATCTTCAAACTTTCTGGACCACCGACTGTATTCCTCGATAGCCATTAGCTTTGGAGGTTTATTGAATGTTCCAAAAGCACTTTCTGATTCCCAAGCTTCCTTTTTCTTTTCTTTCGGCGGATTCTCATTTTCTTTGCTTGATGAAGTATCATCATTTCCGGAATTTCCTGTGAAAGTGTACATGTCACTGAACGGATTCAAGAATATATCATCCATCTTGAGTGTACCTGCAAAATCAGCCAATACTTAGAAAAATTTTCAAGATTTTGAACAATGACAGAAAAGCGACACTATGATTTTGACAGATAAGCGAAACCAAGAGTGTCCGTATAAGCGGAACAATAGATGTTCGTATGAGCGGAACTAGTAAGTGTCAGAAGAGCGAAATTAGCAGGTCCGTTCGAGCGGAACTACCCAATGTCTGTTCGAGCGGAACTACCTGATGTCCGTTTGAGCGGAACTAACAAGTTTCTATGGTCCAAATAAGCAAAAGTACCATATGAGCGGAACTAACTTGGTCCTATAAGCGGAACTACCAAGTTATTTCGAGCGAAACCTACGTATTACGAGCGAAACAAGCAATGTCCGTAAAAGCGGAACTATGTTTTTACCCAATTTTTACCATTTTTAAGCCGAGTTTTAACCTGAAACTTTCTAGGGTTTGTTAATTGTATGTTTCGCACGATATACTAAAAAATCAGACCATTTTAACCGTAGGAACTAGTTTAAATCAAAAAAGTATGAGAGAAAGTGAGTAGAAATCAGAGAATTCGGTAGAATCAAGCTGTAGTAGTATGAACTCCTCGTCCTGAGCTCTGATACCACGTGCTGGACCGTGTTCCGACCCTAAACAGTCAGTTGAGAACGTTCATCTTCACGTACGAAGGCGGAATCAACGTAAATGAAGTTACACAGCTTTTCCTATTCAATTCCTTCTCTTTTATTGCTTTCTGATTACAATTTGACAGAGTTTGGTTACATAAGCAATGGTCTAGATCCGCTCCAACGTACATAAGTGATCAGGTATTTATAGTGCTAGAGGTTTCGCTCATATGGACTGCCAAATGTGTCACACCCCCAAAATCCACCTGCGGAGTATCACCGCTTGGAGGCGTGGCTGACCAGGATCAAGCCATCAATCATATCAAACATAGCATTTAATAATAATAAAAGTAGTTAAGGTAGTTCATCAAGACATGATTGATGTTTCAAAACCAAACATTGTTTAAGTAGCGGAAGCATAGTAATGTAATCTCAAAATAGTTATAAGTTCAGATATCGTTCATGATCCGTATCCCACAACAACCTGCTCCTCCTTGTGCAAGCTCTATAATGTACCTAAGGTCCTGCAAGGCATGCAGCAACTAATCAACAAACTAGTTGAGCGAGTTCACAGAAAGTAAGTGCGTAATAGTAATGCATAAGTCATCTTGTGGGGGGTCCCCATGTATATACTACTGGTGAGGGATTCTCACGTTTATCCTTTATAATGGGGGCTTCCCATTATGGTACTTACTAGACTAGTGCAACCATGTGTTCTTCTTAAACCGAGAACAGGAATACGTACAGGGTCACGTAGGCTTTACGTGACGTGCCCTTCCCCGACGACAGTGGTACGCGTGGGGGCTACGCAGGCTTTACGCAGCGTGTCCTTCCGACCCGGAAGACAGTAGATGGTAATGGGTTACGTAGGCTTTACGTAACGTGTCCTCCCGACCCGGGAGACAAATGGAAATTTCTGGGTTACGTAGGCTTTACGTAACGTGTCCTGACTATCCTGAGGACGATGGTCTATAGTCTAGTGAATGCGTAAGTACGAGTAATCATTCCATATCAACATATCCAACCCAATTCCCAACCCGGGAATCCCATGCCTTGGCTGTGTGAACTCACCTTGTAAGCTAGTAAATGGTCAACCACGTCCTATCATGGTTATTATGCAAGTCAGGTTTTGACTAAGGTAACACACGTATAGAACATACAAGATAACATGTTTCGAGCACTTATAGAACATGGTAACACTTAGCAGTCAAGAGCATAACTTGTGTGTTCTAATCTCAGCCCAACATAACCCGGCCCAATTATATACCACGTATTAAACTTGTGCGATCCAATGTCTAAGCCCAAAAGACAATCAGCCCAAATACATACCACCAAATAACATATTGGCCCAAACAGATAGCAGTCCAATAACATACAGTCATAAGTCCAATCATTTGGCCCAACTGATTGGGCCCGTGACAGTGAAGGCCCAAAACAGTGTACGTGCACAACTGGTCTCGAGTCGCAACCGGCGATCTCGAGTCGCAACAGGGGGTTACGAGTCGCAACTGCTGGTTACGAGTCGCAACAGGTGGTCTCTGTGACAACTCGAATTTCTAAGATTGATTTCATACGTATTACACGAGCATGTGTTTGACTAATTACTTAATTGCACATTTGATTGAGATGAAAGTATATATATACATGTTTGATTGCTTGATTGTGCATAATTGTTTGATTGTGTATAATGGGTTCCATATTGTGAAACTTGTACTGTATGTTAGCTAGTTAGTGTGAATCATGGCCCAACCTACGAAGGATGTTCCACGAAACATGATGCATGAATCGAAGGATGTCGAAACATATCTTTCGATTCGAAAGGTCCTCCTTCGGATTGAAGGTCTCGAAACATATCCTTCGCGCTCGAAACATATCCTTCGATATGTTTCGGCCCAGTCATTTTAAATGGGCTTGGCCCATTACTGTGAAATGTTATATACGAAACACATGCATAGTCGGCAGTTTTTTTTTGGAGAAAAACCCTAGAACCCTTTTAATTTGTGACGGCAACCACAACCCTTACGGAGACTTTGCTGATCAATTCTTTTGCTTACTATCCCGGTTAGTGTCCACAGTACATGATTTCTTGAATTATCAATCGTATGTAAATATGTTGGTTGTATGTTAACTGATTTGTAAGATGATTGTGTATGGGTATTAATCGGAATTGTATGCACATTGGATCTGTTGTGATTATGGTCAAATGATTTCATGTTCGGTGTTACGAATCGTTTTGTTAATCGGCTAGTTAATCCAGCCAGGGTGATCGATCGGATAGGAAATTTATGTTTGTTAAATGGATGATTGGTAATACGATTTGATGATAACTTGTGATTTAGAACATTGTAATCGGACACGTTTATGTAATCGGCGCATATGTGTTAATCGGATAGTTTGGATGATCTTGTTTCAGATTAGGGTTCTTGAGTGAAACTTTGTGATTATGCTTGTTTGATCCTGTTGACAATAACTGATTAGTGAAATTGTGTTAATGGATAAAACGTAACTGCCATGACCGAAAGATAGCAATGGCTCGAACCATGGTAGTTTGACCGAACCATAATCTGATCGAACCATAGTTGACCGAAGGATACTGGTTGACCGACAGATAGTTGGACCGAAGGATAGTTTGGACCGAAAGATGTCATGGTCCGAAACATGACATTCGGTCCGAAGGATCTTTGTGACACTTGTTTTCGAAAGATGATAGTATGAGTCGAAGGATACTAGGGTTTTGAATAATGTTTGAACAGTGGAACATATGTTGATTAAATTGACATGCCATGCTTAGTGATGAACGTGCAATACTACGTGCCGTGCTGATATGCAAACTGACTGCTATGTGAACAATTAATTGCATGCGTATCATTTCGAACATGAACTGATTTGTTATACGTGCATACACTAGGACGTGATTAATTACTTGTGAGTGCATAACTTAGCATACCGAGCAAACCAAGGTGAGTTCACACAGCCAAGGCATGGGTTCCCAGGGTGGGAATGGGTTGGATGATTACTTGTGCATACTTTGATACTGTAACGAACGATTAAACTGTTGATGCTTACGAACTACTCAACTGCCTTCGCACACACCCTGGTCGGTAAAGACTATGGTCGCGAATGAACTGATCAATTGCCTTCGCACACACCCTGGTCGGTAAAGACTACGGTCGCGAACTAACGAACCTAATCTTCGCACACATGCCTGTGAGGCCGCGATGGAACTGATACGATATGAAACTTGATTGAACAAACGCACTATTACCCAAACTAAACTATTAACTGTGAACTCGCTCAACTAGTTTGTTGATTATCTGCTGCATGCCTTGCAGGACCTTAGGTACATATTGGAGCTTGCACAAGGAAGGAGCAGGTCGTTGTGGGAATTGGATCGCGAACGTTAATTGAACTCATAACGACATTTGAGAATTTTATTACTATGCTTCCGCTACTTAAACAATGTTTGGTTTTGAAACATCAGTCATATCTTTATGAGTTGTATTAACTATTTTTGATTATTAAATACTATGTTTGATATGATTGATGGCTTGATCCTGGTCATGTCACGCCTCCAAGCGGTGGTACTCCGCGTGTGGGATTTTGGGGGTGTGACACTAGGATCTTTAGATCCTACATTAATTCTCGTACTTAACTTTGCCCTATTCGTACACAATAGGTCAACCCGCTCAGCAACAACCTGCGTGTACCTTCAAGACTTTCATGGACTGTCGTCCTAGCTCGTTCAGTGGCACGGAGGGAGCAGTTGGACTCCTCCACTGGTTTGAAAAGCTCGAGTCGGTTTTCGAAATGTGTGAATGCCCTGAGGCTCGCAGGGTGAAGTTCGCCACTGGCACACTTGAAGGGATTGCGCTCACTTGGTGGAACGCACAAGTGCAGGTCTTAGGGTTGGCAGCTGCTAACGCCACACCCTGGAACGATTTCAAGGAACTTATCAAGAGAGAGTACTGCACACGTGAGGATATTCACAAGTTGGAGGACGAGCTGTATAACTTGAAAATGGTTGGATCAGAGATTGAAGCGTATACTAAACGGTCAAATGAGCTGGCCGTGCTGTGTCCAACTATGGTGGACCCTCCTTACAAGCGTATCGAGTTGTATCTCAAAGGTTTGGTGCCAGAAATACAGAGCCACGTTACCTCGGCTAACCTCAACAATATCCAGGAAATACAGCGTCTCGCTCACCGCATCACCGATCAGGCAGTGGATCAGAATAAACTGCCGAAGCGTGTCGGCGCTACTGCTACAGTTGTTACTTCAGTCACTCCCACTGCTGCTACTTCTGCCACACCCAGCGAGAATAAAAGAAAGTGGGACGGGGATTCCAGCAGGGGATCAGCGTCTGTTCAGTCCCAAACTCAGCAACGTCGCACCAACGATTACCAGAGTCCGAGTCAGCAGTCATCGGGCAGTCAGGGACATAGTGGTTATAAGGGAAATCATCCGTGGTGTAACAGGTGCAACAAACACCACAGTGGAAGATGTCGCAGGAGTCAATGTCAAAGATGCCACAAGATGGGCCATGAGGCCAAAGATTGTAGAAGCGCGCGACCAGCGAATCAGAACCAGCAACTTCCACCGCCAGCTCCACAGAATCAGCAGCAGCAGCCACAGCGTGGAAACCGGGGGTGTTTCCAGTGTGGGGCTGAAGGTCACTACAAACGCGATTGTCCCCAGTTGAACCAGAATCGCAATAACAACAACAACCAGGGCAACGGGAATAACAACAATCAGGGTAATGGTAACAACAACAACGGGGGAAACAACAACAACAACGGCAATGAAGCTCGTGGTCGTGCTTTTGTGTTGGGTCGAGGAGATGCAGTGAATGATCCCAATGTGGTTATGGGTAAGTTTCTTCTCGACGATATTTATGTTACTGTTTTATTTGATTCGGGTGCTGATACAAGTTATATGTCACTGAAAATGGGTAAATTATTAAAACGTACACCAACACCCCTAGACACCAAACACGTCGTAGAACTAGCCAATGGTAAAAGTGTAGAAGCCACACAGGTAGTCAAGGGTTGTAGTATTGTTCTAGCGGGTCAGACTTTCTCGATTGATCTCATACCCATAGTTTTGGGTAGTTTCGACGTCGTCATCGGTATGGATTGGCTATCCCAACATCATGCGGAGATCTTATGCAAAGAAAAGGTTATACGTATTCCTCGCTCCAGTCAGGAACCTCTCGAAGTTCAGGGCGACAAGAGTGGTGCTGTGGTTGGCATCATCTCTTACTTAAAGGCGCAGAAATGTTTACGAAAGGGGCATACTGCCATTCTGGCTCTCGTTACTGATGCATCAGCAAAGGAAAAGAAGCTGGAGGATATCCCAGTTGTACGTGACTTCCCTCAGGTGTTTCCTGAAGATTTACCAGGCTTACCGCCTCATCGTCAAGTCGAGTTTCAGATTGAGTTAGCTCCTGGAGCAGCACCAATAGCCCGCGCACCGTATCGTTTAGCTCCAACTGAACTGGAAGAACTGTCGAAACAGCTGCAAGAGCTCTTGGAAAAGGGCTTTATTCGTCCAAGCTCTTCGCCTTGGGGAGCTCCAGTGTTATTTGTGAAGAAGAAAGACGGTACGTTCAGGATGTGCATCGACTACCGTGAACTCAACAAGGTGACGGTGAAGAACCGTTATCCTCTTCCACGCATAGATGACTTATTCGACCAGTTGCAAGGGTCGTGTTACTATTCCAAGATCGATTTGAGGTCAGGGTATCATCAGCTGAGAGTCCGGGATGAGGACGTCTCCAAAACTGCTTTCAGAACTCGCTACGGTCATTACGAGTTTCTGGTCATGCCATTCGGGCTTACAAACGCACCTGCAGTCTTCATGGATCTTATGAACAGGGTGTGCAAACCGTATCTCGACAAGTTCGTCATCGTTTTCATCGACGACATTTTGATTTACTCCAAGAATCAGGAGGAGCATGAGCAGCATCTACGTATTATCTTGGAACTTCTTCGAAAAGAGCAACTGTACGCAAAGTTTTCAAAATGCGACTTCTGGCTTCGTGAAGTCCACTTCTTAGGTCATGTGGTAAACAAGGATGGGATTCATGTCGATCCATCCAAGGTTGATTCGATCAGAAACTGGCCAGCACCGCGTACACCGACAGAAATACGCCAATTTTTGGGTTTGGCAGGTTACTACAGGCGATTTATTAAAGACTTCTCCAAGATCGCGCAACCACTCACTATGCTTACACAGAAAGGTGTCGTTTACAGATGGGGTAATACACAGGAGACCGCTTTTCAGTACTTAAAGGATAGGCTTTGCAGCGCGCCTATTCTCTCACTGCCCGAGGGCACGGATGACTTCGTGGTTTATTGTGACGCATCGATACAAGGGCTTGGTTGTGTATTGATGCAACGGGATAAAGTGATTGCATACGCCTCTCGGCAACTCAAGGTTCATGAACGGAACTACACGACGCACGATTTAGAGCTGGGAGCTGTTGTTTTCGCGCTTAAGATATGGCGACACTACCTGTACGGTACCAGGTGCACGATTTACACCGATCACAGGAGTCTCGAGCATATTCTTAAGCAAAAGGATTTGAACATGCGTCAACGAAGATGGGTTGAACTACTGAACGACTACGAATGCGCCATCAAGTATCATCCAGGCAAGGCCAATGTTGTGGCTGATGCCCTCAGTCGGAAAGACACTCTACCTAAGCGCGTGCGAGCGCTACAGCTTACCATTCAGTCCAGTCTTCCTGCACAGATACGAGCAGCTCAGTTAGAAGCACTGAAACCCGAAAACGTCAAAGCTGAAGCCTTACGCGGCTCAAGGCAACGCATGGAACAAAAGGAAGACGGCGCCTACTATGTAACGGGGCGAATTTGGGTCCCACTTTATGGCGGTTTACGCGAACTTGTAATGGATGAAGCTCACAAGTCTCGCTATTCGGTACATCCAGGGTCGGATAAAATGTACCACGACATCAGCACTACTTATTGGTGGCCTAGTATGAAGGCTCACATCGCTACGTACGTTGGAAAATGCTTAACCTGTGCGAGAGTCAAGGTTGAATATCAGAAACCAGCTGGTCTACTTCAGCAGCCCAAGATACCGCAGTGGAAATGGGAAGAAATTTCCATGGATTTCGTTACGGGCTTACCTAGATCCCAGCGTGGGAATGACACTATTTGGGTAATCGTTGATCGACTCACAAAGTCTGCTCACTTCTTGGCTATCAAAGAAACGGATAAGTTTTCTACCCTAGCAGACGTTTACCTTAAAGAAGTTGTTTCGAGGCACGGAGTGCCCACTTCTATTATTTCGGATCGCGATGCACGATTCACGTCAGAGCTTTGGCAAGCGATGCACAAATCTTTCGGCTCACGATTAGACATGAGCACAGCATATCATCCTCAGACGGATGGGCAGTCTGAGCGAACTATCCAAACCCTTGAAGACATGCTTCGGGCATGTGTCATTGATTTCGGCAACGGCTGGGAAAAGCATCTCCCTTTGGTGGAGTTCTCGTACAATAACAGTTACCATACCAGCATTCAAGCCGCTCCATTTGAGGCATTGTACGGACGTAAATGCCGGTCACCTCTCTGTTGGGCAGAGGTGGGGGATAGTCAAATTACGGGTCCAGAGATTGTAGTGGACGCCACAGAAAAGATTGCACAGATACGACAACGCATGGCGGCAGCACGCGACCGTCAGAAAGCCTACGCGGACAAGCGTAGAAAGCCATTGGAATTTGAGGTCGGGGACCGGGTTTTATTGAAAGTTTCACCCTGGAAGGGTGTGGTACGTTTTGGCAAACGGGGCAAACTAAATCCGCGGTACGTCGGACCATTCGAAATCTTAGAAAAGATTGGCAAGGTAGCCTACAGATTAAACCTACCTCCTGAACTCGGTGCAGTTCACAATGTGTTTCACGTGTCCAATTTGAAGAAATGCCTATCAGATGAGACCCTTATAGTTCCTTTTAAGGAACTCACTATCGACGAGCGGTTGCAGTTCGTCGAGGAACCAGTTGAAATCACGGACCGGGATGTTAAGGTCCTCAAACACAAGAGAATCCCTCTTGTTCGAGTTCGTTGGAACTCCCAGCGTGGTCCAGAGTATACCTGGGAACGCGAAGATCAGATGCAAGAAAAGTATCCCCAGTTATTCGAAACCAATGCATCCACTTCTGAGGCTGAAGCTACTACTACTGAATTTCGGGACGAAATTCCAAATCAACGGGGGGATGATGTGACACCCCAGGAAAACCAGTGAACGATACCTAGCTTCCTCAGTAAGTGCGTACCAAATTTCGGGACGAAATTTCTTTCAAGTTGGGGATAATGTGACAACTCGAATTTCTAAGATTGATTTCATACGTATTACACGAGCATGTGTTTGACTAATTACTTAATTGCACATTTGATTGAGATGAAAGTATATATATACATGTTTGATTGCTTGATTGTGCATAATTGTTTGATTGTGTATAATGGGTTCCATATTGTGAAACTTGTACTGTATGTTAGCTAGTTAGTGTGAATCATGGCCCAACCTACGAAGGATGTTCCACGAAACATGATGCATGAATCGAAGGATGTCGAAACATATCTTTCGATTCGAAAGGTCCTCCTTCGGATTGAAGGTCTCGAAACATATCCTTCGCGCTCGAAACATATCCTTCGATATGTTTCGGCCCAGTCATTTTAAATGGGCTTGGCCCATTACTGTGAAATGTTATATACGAAACACATGCATAGTCGGCAGTTTTTTTTTGGAGAAAAACCCTAGAACCCTTTTAATTTGTGACGGCAACCACAACCCTTACGGAGACTTTGCTGATCAATTCTTTTGCTTACTATCCCGGTTAGTGTCCACAGTACATGATTTCTTGAATTATCAATCGTATGTAAATATGTTGGTTGTATGTTAACTGATTTGTAAGATGATTGTGTATGGGTATTAATCGGAATTGTATGCACATTGGATCTGTTGTGATTATGGTCAAATGATTTCATGTTCGGTGTTACGAATCGTTTTGTTAATCGGCTAGTTAATCCAGCCAGGGTGATCGATCGGATAGGAAATTTATGTTTGTTAAATGGATGATTGGTAATACGATTTGATGATAACTTGTGATTTAGAACATTGTAATCGGACACGTTTATGTAATCGGCGCATATGTGTTAATCGGATAGTTTGGATGATCTTGTTTCAGATTAGGGTTCTTGAGTGAAACTTTGTGATTATGCTTGTTTGATCCTGTTGACAATAACTGATTAGTGAAATTGTGTTAATGGATAAAACGTAACTGCCATGACCGAAAGATAGCAATGGCTCGAACCATGGTAGTTTGACCGAACCATAATCTGATCGAACCATAGTTGACCGAAGGATACTGGTTGACCGACAGATAGTTGGACCGAAGGATAGTTTGGACCGAAAGATGTCATGGTCCGAAACATGACATTCGGTCCGAAGGATCTTTGTGACACTTGTTTTCGAAAGATGATAGTATGAGTCGAAGGATACTAGGGTTTTGAATAATGTTTGAACAGTGGAACATATGTTGATTAAATTGACATGCCATGCTTAGTGATGAACGTGCAATACTACGTGCCGTGCTGATATGCAAACTGACTGCTATGTGAACAATTAATTGCATGCGTATCATTTCGAACATGAACTGATTTGTTATACGTGCATACACTAGGACGTGATTAATTACTTGTGAGTGCATAACTTAGCATACCGAGCAAACCAAGGTGAGTTCACACAGCCAAGGCATGGGTTCCCAGGGTGGGAATGGGTTGGATGATTACTTGTGCATACTTTGATACTGTAACGAACGATTAAACTGTTGATGCTTACGAACTACTCAACTGCCTTCGCACACACCCTGGTCGGTAAAGACTATGGTCGCGAATGAACTGATCAATTGCCTTCGCACACACCCTGGTCGGTAAAGACTACGGTCGCGAACTAACGAACCTAATCTTCGCACACATGCCTGTGAGGCCGCGATGGAACTGATACGATATGAAACTTGATTGAACAAACGCACTATTACCCAAACTAAACTATTAACTGTGAACTCGCTCAACTAGTTTGTTGATTATCTGCTGCATGCCTTGCAGGACCTTAGGTACATATTGGAGCTTGCACAAGGAAGGAGCAGGTCGTTGTGGGAATTGGATCGCGAACGTTAATTGAACTCATAACGACATTTGAGAATTTTATTACTATGCTTCCGCTACTTAAACAATGTTTGGTTTTGAAACATCAGTCATATCTTTATGAGTTGTATTAACTATTTTTGATTATTAAATACTATGTTTGATATGATTGATGGCTTGATCCTGGTCATGTCACGCCTCCAAGCGGTGGTACTCCGCGTGTGGGATTTTGGGGGTGTGACAGTCTCGGCTCGTCATGGTCCGGTTACGAGTCGCAATGGGACTCGCAACCATGGTTTCGGCTTGTGCTGTTGTGTCGGTGTGAGGTTTCGAGTCGCAACAGGAGGTACCGACTCGCAACCGTGTGGCTTTCAACTGTAACAACTTTCCTGATTTCATGCACAAGATTTCCTTGATGACAGCTAACAAGTTTGGCAGTTTCACCATTCCGATTAAACCAAATCATTTAACATAATTTCTATCATCCGGTTAACCTATCATCGATCAACAGAACAATTGCAACACCAAATCACATGAACCCTAATCAGACCATAATATGAACAACATCTTAACAATACATAATCATTCTAACATGGATCTCGATTACCAAACTACATCCGATTATGACAATACATAACAGCCGATTACATCTTTCTATCCTAATCATAATGCAATAACATAATCAATCATAGTAACCATACATGTGAACCGATTAACAATCATTCAGTTTCATATATCAAACAATCCGGTTAGTATTGCAAAACACATATAAGTCGATTAGCTATAACACATCATCAAACAACAACAACAAACACCTAATCATACTAACCGAATTGGAGAAGGAACAAGGATGATCCGAATGAGAATGATCTTCGGTTGTAAGGTGTGTGTGTGCCGTCGGGTTCCAAGCAAACAAGAGAGAGAGCAAAAGTTGTCTAGGGTTTTGTGTGTGATGGTGTTTGTAACAAATGAGATTACTAATCCTCAACTATGGGTGTTTACACGGTTTAGAAGGGTGGGCCGGCCCTTACATGGGCTGCCCTATTGGTCCGCGTACAAGGTGTGGCCCGAGTGGGCTTGTGTGACCGGTTAGCCTTGTGCGATCGGGTTTTAGTGTGTGGTTTGGGCTCGTGCAACACCTAACATACATACACACATAATGCACATGAACATAACATATCAAGTATTCATTCAATTAATAACGTTCTCATAAACACGTATCGTTACACAAAGTAAGTCTAAAGTTCGAGTTGTCACATTATCCCCAACTAATTGGAAATTTCGTCCCGAAATTTGGTATGCACTTACTGAGGAAGCTAGGTAAACTGTATTGTTCACTGATTTTCCTGGGGTGTCACATCCTCCCCCCGTTGATCTGGAATTTCGTCCCGAAATTCCGAAGTAGTAGCTTCATTCTCAGCAGTGGTTGCATTGGTTTCGAATAACTGGGGGTACTTTTCTGTCATCCTGTCTTCGCGTTCCTAGGTGTACTCTGGGCCACGTTTGGAGTTCCAACGTACTCGAACAAGAGGGATTCTCTTGTTTTTGAGGACCTTCACATCCCGGTCCGTGATTTCTACTGGTTCCTCGACGAACTGTAACCGCTCGTCGATAGTGAGTTCCTTAAAAGGAATGATGAGGGTTTCATCTGATAGGCACTTCTTTAGGTTCGATACATGAAAGACATTGTGAACTGCCCCGAGTTCAGCTGGTAGGTTTAGCTTGTAGGCTACCTTTCCGATCTTTTCTATGATCTCGAATGGTCCGACATATCGCGGATTTAGTTTGCCCCGTTTGCCAAAACGTACCACACCCTTCCAGGGTGAGACTTTCAATAAAACCCGGTCCCCGACCTGAAATTCCAAAGGTTTTCTACGCTTGTCCGCGTAGGCTTTCTGACGGTCGCGTGCTGCCGCCATGCGTTGTCGTATCTGTGCTATGTTTTCTGTGGCGTCCACTACAATCTCTGGACCCATAATCTGACTATCCCCCACCTCTGCCCAACAGAGAGGTGACCGGCATTTACGCCCGTACAATGCCTCGAATGGAGCGGCTTGTATGCTGGTGTGATAACTATTATTGTACGAAAACTCCACCAAAGGGAGGTGCTTTTCCCAGCCGTTGCCGAAATCGATAACGCATGCCCTAAGCATGTCTTCAAGTGTTTGAATCGTTCACTCAGACTGCCCATCCGTCTGAGGATGATATGCTGTGCTCATGTCTAGTCGTGAGCCGAAAGATTTGTGCATCGCTTGCCATAGCTCTGACGTGAATCGTGCATCGCGATCCGAAATGATGGATGTGGGCACCCCGTGCCTCGAAACAACTTCTTTTAGATAGACGTCTGCGAGAGTGGAGAACTTATCCGTTTCCTTTATAGGTAAGAAGTGTGCAGACTTGGTGAGTCGGTCCACGATCACCCATATGGTATCATTCCCACGCTGGGATCTAGGTAGGCCTGTAACGAAATCCATGGAAATTTCTTCCCATTTCCACTGAGGTATCTTAGACTGCTGGAGTAGGCCCGCTGGTTTCTGATATTCGACCTTGACTCTCGCACAGGTCAAGCATTTTCCAACGTACGTAGCGATGTGGGCCTTCATACTAGGCCACCAATAAGTAGTGCTGATGTCGTGGTACATTTTATCCGACCCTGGATGTACCGAGTAGCGAGACTTGTGTGCTTCGTCCATCACAAGTTCGCGTAGACCGCCATAAAGTGGGACCCAAATACGCCCCGTTACATAGTAGGCGCCGTCTTCCTTTAGTTCCATTTGCTGTCGTGAGCCGCGTAAGGCTTCAGCCTTAACGTTTTCTGGTTTCAATGCTTCTACCTGAGCATTTCGTATTTGTGCAGGAAGGCCAGACTGAATCGTAAGTTGTAGCGCTCGCACGCGCCGAGGTAAAGTGTCTTTCCGACTGAGGGCGTCAGCCACAACATTGGCTTTGCCTGGATGGTACTTGATAGCGCATTCGTAATCGTTCAGTAATTCAACCCATCGCCGTTGACGCATGTTCAAATCCTTCTGCTTAAGGATATGCTCGAGACTCCTGTGATCGGTGTAGATCGTGCACCTGGTACCGTACAGGTAATGTCGCCATATCTTAAGCGCGAAAACAACAGCTCCCAGCTCTAAATCGTGCGTCGTGTAGTTCCGTTCATGAACCTTGAGTTGACGAGAGGCGTAAGCAATAACCTTGTCACGCTGCATTAACACACATCCAAGTCCCCGAATGGATGCATCACAATAAACCACGAAGTCAACTGTGCCCTCTGGCAAGGAGAGGATAGGTGCACTGCAAAGCCTATCCTTTAGATACTGAAAAGCAGTTTCCTGGGGATCTCCCCAACGGTAAACGACACCCTTCTGTGTTAGTAGCGTGAGTGGCTGAGCAATCTTTGAAAAGTCCTTGATAAACCGTCTGTAGTAACCTGCCAAACCCAAGAATTGGCGTATTTCTGTCGGTGTACGCGGTGCAGGCCAGTTTCTGATCGAATCTACCTTGGATGGATCGACATGGATCCCATCCCTGTTCACCACATGGCCTAAGAAGTGGACTTCACGAAGCCAGAAGTCGCATTTAGAAAGCTTGGCGTACAGCTGTTCCTTCCGAAGGAGTTCCAAAATAAGACGAAGATGCTGCTCGTGTTCCTCCTGACTCTTGGAGTAAATCAAAATGTCGTCGATGAAGACAATGACGAACTTGTCTAGGTAGGGTTTGCACACCCTGTTCATAAGATCCATAAATACGGCAGGCGCGTTCGTTAACCCGAACGGCATGACAAGAAACTCGTAGTAGCCGTAGCGAGTTCTGAATGCTGTCTTGGAGACGTCCTCCTCCCGGACTCTCAACTGATGATAACCAGACCTCAAGTCTATCTTCGAATAGTAGCACGACCCTTGCAACTGGTCGAATAAGTCGTCGATGCGTGGAAGAGGATAACGGTTTTTCACCGTCACCTTGTTGAGTTCACGGTAATCTATGCACATTCTGAACGTACCGTCTTTCTTTTTCACGAAAAGTACTGGAGCTCCCCAAGGCGAAGAGCTTGGACAAATAAAGCCCTTTTCCAAGAGCTCTTGCAGCTGCTTTGACAATTCTTCCAATTCTGATGGAGCTAGACGATACGGTGCGCGAGCTATGGGTGCTGCTCCTGGAGTGAGCTCGATTTGAAACTCGACCTGTCGATGAGGCGGTAAGCCAGGTAAGTCTTCAGGAAACACCTGAGGGTAATCACGTACAACCGGAATATCCTCCAATTTCTTTTCCTTTGCTGATGCGTCTGTAACGAGTGCCAGAATGGCAGTGTGACCCTTCCGCAAGCACTTCTGAGCCTTCAAGAAAGAGATGATGCCAACCACAGCACCACTCTTGTCGCCTTGATCTTCTAGAGGTTCTTGACCAGAACGAGGAATGCGAATTATCTTCTCACTGCATAAGATCTCTGCCTGATGTTGGGATAACCACTCCATCCCAATCACGACGTCGAAGCTACCCAAAACTATGGGAATGAGATCAATAGAGAAAGCTTGACCAGCTAGGATAAGATTACAACCCTGAACTACGTGCGTGGCTTCTAGACTTTTACCGTTAGCTAACTCTACTACATGTTTGGTGGGTAAAAGTGTTGGTGCACGTTGTAGCAATTGACACATTTTCACAGACATATAGCTTGTATCCGCACCCGAATCAAACAAAACAGTAACGTAAATATTGTCGAGGAGAAACTTACCCATAACTACGTTGGGATCGTTCACTGCGTCGCCTCGACCTAGCACAAAAGCGCGTCCCCTAGCCTCGTTGCCATTATTGTTGTTGTTCCCACCGTTGTTGTTCCCGTTGCCTTGGTTATTGTTGTTGCGATTCTGGTTCAACTGAGGACAATCGCGTTTGAAATGACCTTCAGCCCCACACTGGAAACATCCCCGGTTTCCACACTGTGGCTGCTGTTGCTGTTGTGGGTTCTGTGGAGCTGGTTGTTGAGGTTGCTGGTTCTGATTCGCAGGACGAGGGCTCCTACAGTCCTTAGCCTCGTGCCCCATCTTAAGACACCTTTGACAACGACCCTTGCTGCATGGGCCACTATGGTGCCTGTTGCAATTGTGACACTTGGGGTGAAAACCCTGATATCTTCCCCGTCTATGACCACCAGAGGATTGCTGACTGGGACTCTGGTAGTGATCAGTCTTCTGTTGCTGAGCTTGAGACTGAACAGATGCTGAACCTTTACTAGAATCTCCATCCCATTTTCTTTTGCTGTCACCAGTAGTAGCGGGAGTAGCTGAAAGAGTGACTGTAGCAGTAGCGTTGACACGCTTAGGCAGTTTATTCTGATCCACTGCCTGATCGGTAATGCGATGAGCGAGGCGCTGAATTTCCTGAATGTTGTCGAGATTAGCCGATGTGACATGGATCTGGATTTCTGGCGCCAATCCCTTGAGATACATCTCAATGCGCTTGTATGGAGGGTCCACCATAGTAGGACACAGAACGGCCAGCTCATTCGACCGTTTAGTATACGCTTCGATCTCTGACCCAACCATTTTCTGATTATACAGCTCGTCTTCCAGCTTGTGAATATCTTCACGCGTGCAATACTCACGCTTGATGAGTTCCTTGAAATCGTTCCATGGGGTGGCGTTAGCAGCTGCCAACCCCAGAATTTGCACCTGCGCGTTCCACCAGGTTAGCGCGATTCCTTCCAAGGTGCCAGTTGCATACTTGACTTTGCGAGCCTCAGGGCACTCGCACATTTCGAATACTGACTCTAGCTTTTCAAACCAGTGGAGGAGTCCCACTGCCCCCTCTGTGCCGCTGAAAGTACTTGGACGACAGTCCATGAAGTTCTTAAAGGTGCAAACTTGCTGCGCGTGTTGACCTATTGTGTACGAATAGGACGAGATTAAATACGAGAGTTAATGCAGGATCTAAGGATCCTAGTAGGAATCTATACTGCAGGGTATACTACCTGCTTGAGCAGCTGCAAGTGCCGCAGCAACTTGAGCTTGTACGAGAGCCTCTAGCTGGGCTTGAGTCATGTTGATTCTTCCAGACATGATCTTCATAGTAAAAAGTAACGTAAATGAGAGTGGTTCGCGAGTAGGGCGATGACAGAAAAGTATAAGCATGTAGGGATTCTCATGCTATAGGATCATGTGTATCTAAACGTAATGCGAGCAAAGTTCTAAGCAGTTCTAGCAAACAGGCAATAAACATAAACCTTATTACCTAGGATGTCGAGTCTTGCACGTGGAGCGAAGCGTCGTTGTGGATCGTTGTGAGCACTGTTCTGGTTATAGTCCGGTTTTAATAAAAATGTTTTCCCATATTAAAACCAAGTTCTCTATAACCAATGGCTCTGATACCAATCTGTCACACCCCCAAAATCCACCTGCGGAGTATCACCGCTTGGAGGCGTGGCTGACCAGGATCAAGCCATCAATCATATCAAACATAGCATTTAATAATAATAAAAGTAGTTAAGGTAGTTCATCAAGACATGATTGATGTTTCAAAACCAAACATTGTTTAAGTAGCGGAAGCATAGTAATGTAATCTCAAAATAGTTATAAGTTCAGATATCGTTCATGATCCGTATCCCACAACGACCTGCTCCTCCTTGTGCAAGCTCTATAATGTACCTAAGGTCCTGCAAGGCATGCAGCAACTAATCAACAAACTAGTTGAGCGAGTTCACAGAAAGTAAGTGCGTAATAGTAATGCATAAGTCATCTTGTGGGGGGTCCCCATGTATATACTACTGGTGAGGGATTCTCACGTTTATCCTTTATAATGGGGGCTTCCCATTATGGTACTTACTAGACTAGTGCAACCATGTGTTCTTCTTAAACCGAGAACATGAATACGTACTGGGTCACGTAGGCTTTACGTGACGTGCCCTTCCCCGAGGACAGTGGTACGCGTGGGGGCTACGCAGGCTTTACGCAGCGTGTCCTTCCGACCCGGAAGACAGTAGATGGTAATGGGTTACGTAGGCTTTACGTAACGTGTCCTCCCGACCCGGGAGACAAATGGAAATTTCTGGGTTACGTAGGCTTTACGTAACGTGTCCTGACTATCCTGAGGACGATGGTCTATAGTCTAGTGAATGCGTAAGTACGAGTAATCATTCCATATCAACATATCCAACCCAATTCCCAACCCGGGAATCCCATGCCTTGGCTGTGTGAACTCACCTTGGATTGCTCGGCAGATACACAAGAGTACAGGTAAGCTAGTAAATGGTCAACCACGTCCTATCATGGTTATTATGCAAGTCAGGTTTTGACTAAGGTAACACACGTATAGAACATACAAGATAACATGTTTCGAGCACTTATAGAACATGGTAACACTTAGCAGTCAAGAGCATAACTTGTGTGTTCTAATCTCGGCCCAACATAACCCGGCCCAATTATATACCACGTATTAAACTTGTGCGATCCAATGTCTAAGCCCAAAAGACAATCAGCCCAAATACATACCACCAAATAACATATTGGCCCAAACAGATAGCAGTCCAATAACATACAGTTATAAGTCCAATCATTTGGCCCAACTGATTGGGCCCGTGACAGTGAAGGCCCAAAACAGTGTACGTGCACAACTGGTCTCGAGTCGCAACCGGCGATCTCGAGTCGCAACAGGGGGTTACGAGTCGCAACTGCTGGTTACGAGTCGCAACAGGTGGTCTCGGCTCATCATGGTCCGGTTACGAGTCGCAATGGGACTCGCAACCATGGTTTCGGCTTGTGCTGTTGTGTCGGTGTGAGGTTTCGAGTTGCAACAGGAGGTACCGACTCGCAACCGTGTGGCTTTCAACTGTAACAACTTTCCTGATTTCATGCACAAGATTTCCTTGATGACAGCTAACAAGTTTGGCAGTTTCACCATTCCGATTAAACCAAATCAATTAACATAATTTCTATCATCCGGTTAACCTATCATCGATCAACAGAACAATTGCAACACCAAATCACATGAACCCTAATCAGACCATAATATGAACAACATCTTAACAATACATAATCATTCTAACATGGATCTCGATTACCAAACTACATCCGATTATGACAATACATAACAGCCGATTACATCTTTCCATCCTAATCATAATGCAATAACATAATCAATCATAGTAACCATACATGTGAACCGATTAACAATCATTCAGTTTCATATATCAAACAATCCGATTAGTATTGCAAAACACATATAAGTCGATTAGCTATAACACATCATCAAACAACAACAACAAACACCTAATCATACTAACCGAATTGGAGAAGGAACAAGGATGATCCGAATGAGAATGATCTTCGGTTGTAAGGTGTGTGTGTGCCGTCGGGTTCCAAGCAAACAAGGGAGAGAGCAAAAGTTGTCTAGGGTTTTGTGTGTGATGGTGTTTGTAACAAATGAGATTACTAATCCCCAACTATGGGTGTTTACACGGTTTAGAAGGGTGGGCCGACCCTTACATGGGCTGCCCTATTGGTCCGCGTACAAGGTGTGGCCCGAGTGGGCTTGTGTGACCGGTTAGCCTTGTGCGATCGGGTTTTAGTGTGTGGTTTGGGCTCGTGCAACACATAACATACATACACACATAATGCACATGAACATAACATATCAAGTATTCATTCAATTAATAACGTTCTCATAAACACGTATCGTTACACAAAGTAAGTCTAAAGTTCGAGTTGTCACAAAATGAGCGGACCTACCTATATGACATAAAAGCGAACCTACCTGAATGACACAAAAGCGGAACTACCTATGTACACATAAGCGAACCTACAACATAAACTTCTAATTTTTGACTTTCAAGAACCTATGTTGACCTATCTTGACCTAAGGCGTAATGCAGACGTAATCAACAGACATTCCATGCATCAACAGGAATCAAGAGATCTGATCAAGAGAATTAGAGTGAATTAAAAGCCAGGTAGAGATTCTAGAGATGAAGAGAAGACAGAAATTGAGGATGCTTTACATTGTTAGATACTTTGGAGGAGTTCGAGAAGACTGATAAAGACTGAAGATTGAAGACTCGACACTGAAGACTTCGTCAACATCCGAGGGGGAGTCTGTTGGTGCATACGTCTGTCGACTTCGTCTTGTATCAAGTCTTATATGTATATAGATAGATCAGGGCATGTAGTACGAGAAAAATGTCAAACATGAGGTTGGAGGGTATTTCGCACGAAATGACATGGATGTCATTTCGCACGAAATCAACAAGTCATTTCGCACGAAATGACTGTTTCGCATGAAATTGATTTCATGTAAGCATGTTCGTGCGAAATAGACTTGCCTATAAATACACATCGTGCCATTTCATTTGTAACTTTCCGGTTTCAGTGCCGAACTGCTGCTGAAGTGTCATCTCGCTGTAAACCGTTGTCAAATCAATCAAAAGACAGTTTAAAGTGAATATCAAGCTGAATCAACTCGATATGTCTGTTTCCGCCTTTCGTATTGAGCAAAAACTCTTCTAAACGACTCGTTTGGTCGTGCGAACGATACTACACAGCTAGAAGCCGTCAAAAGAGTTATGCAGATATGCGACGCAAGCCCTTAGAATTTCAAGTCGGAGATCATGTCCTACTCAAGGTGTCACTTTGGAAGGGAGTGGTGAGATTTGGAAAGAAAAGAAAACTTGCACCTCGATATGTTGGACCATTTAAGATTGTTAAAAGAATTGGAAAGGTTGCCTATCGACTAGAGCAACCTCCAGAGCTTGGAAATATTCATCCGACTTTCCACATGTCCAATTTGCGAAAGTGTTTAGCCGATACTGATCTTCACATTTCACTCGATGAAATTCAAGTTGATGGAACGATGTACTTTGTCGAGAAACCTGTGGAGATAATGGACCGTGCAGTCAAACAGTTGGATAACAAACGGATTCGATTGGTCAAGGTTTGCTGGGAGTCCAAATGTGGCCCAGAGTTTACTTGGGATCATGAGAATCAAATGAAGGCGAAATATCCGCAATTGTTCTCACAAGTTTCCTCTAGTTGAAATTTCGGGACGAAATTTCCTAAAGTAGAGGAGACTGTGACAACTGTGCTCTGTAATCGATGTACAGTGTAAAACAATGTCAATTATTAAGTAAACAATGTGTTTTGGTGTTATTATGTGTGTATTTGTGTTTGATGATTTTACGATTTGATTCGAGTCCGATTTCAAGCTTTAAATCGCTTTCTTGAAAGTTATGCGCAAATTAGTGCGTAAACGCAGTCAGTTTAATGCGACAAACACTCCGGAATAGTGAAATAGGCTTAACATACCTTAAATAACCTTCACATAACTTAGAAATAAGTTTTGGATGGTTTGGTGTGTCAAAATCAAGTTTGTTCGATCGCAGGGACTATTTGTGTCAAACTGCGAAACTATACCGATTTGTATAGTAACGAACATTCCGGAACTTGACCATAAGTTAAACATACCCTAAATATCCTTTACATAGCTTAGAAATAGGCTTTGAGGGGTTCTCTATGCTAAAATAAATTTATTTGATCAATAGGGACTAAAAGCGTCAAAAAGTGCGTAAGTTTACATTTTCGCGCATATCTTACGTTATGAATATATCCGGACATCCAAAAATTTGTGTAATCATTAAAAAATTTTATTTTAGTGATTGGAACGTAAAAACTCCATTCGTTGCGCAATTTGGATCGTACACGCGTTCGTTACGATTTCCGTCGCAATTAACCGAATAACGCAACCGTACGACCAAACGAACTGACATCCGAGATGTTTTTGAGCATATTTTAAGTTCCTTGTACTTTGACTTCATTTTAGAGCCTGGAAATGGGGTTAACGGGGCTTAAACGTGTCAAAAATGCATCGAAATTAAGTTTTGGGCTTGCAGGGGCTAAAAGTGTCAATCTGCCATACTTCCCTCGAGGGGCACGTAAGCTGAGGAGCTATCTTACACAGGGCGCGATAGACTTACAGCACAGAAACATTGAATCTGGACTTTGAGCTGGTTTAGATGGTTTTTAACCCCTGATTTGGGATACCATCTGCTTGTTTTTTATGGTAATTCATGTCCCATGGTATTTGAAAACCTTGTGCCCACTTGGAGGGTCAAGATTGAAGCACGAAATGCGAGAAACGATCCTAACGGTTTATCGAAAACTATATATATCCAAGCTCTCTTTCCACTTTCTGCACACTTGATCTGAATAACTCTAAGTTGAAGTTCTAAAACTTCATACCTGAGTGTTTTGGATCAAGATCTCCCTAGCTTGGACCCTTTGTAAGCTTCTTTCATGCTTTTATTGCTTTTCATGCGTGAAAGTCAAATAGTATTTGACTTTCTGCTTTAACCAATCTTTGGTCAACACAAAGTTCGTTTGAACTTTGCAACGTGAGCGTAATCACGATGGTTATAGTCCCGTGTGACTATACCTACTGATTACCACGTTGATTAGGCGTAGTGACAAGTCATAGTTTCGGTCAAAATGCGTATTTATGCGTATTTTGCAACCAAACTATCCTTGGGTATCAAAACACTTTGTTTTGATATCAAAACCTGTTTTCTAACTTAGTTAAACAGGTGTTAACATGTTTAGATTGTCACTTTTAGTTTAGTGCTTGTGTAGAGTCATAAGTCAAGCGGTCTTGACAACCGCTTAGACTTTCGAACTCGACCCGTTTGGTCGATCATTAGGATCCGACCAAGCAAATTTAGTGACCATAGTTGTATAGGGAATAACCTTCCGAGGTTATACTGTCACACCCCGACCGATGGTGGAAACATCGGGGCGCGGAACTGAGCGAAACAGATTGTCCAAAAGTTTCCATAACAACTATAATTACCAATTAATTAAAGCATCATGTCCCATACCATGACTTAAAAAGTAATATAATTATTACAGACAAAATCTAGTCAAATTGTTCTGTTCCGACAACTCAGATTTCAAATCCAGACAATTCGTTTATTTGTTTCTAGACCTTTCCTAGCCTCGATTTCACAGCAAGCCAAGCAATATAACATCTTAAGCACCTGCCACATACGTTAAAGTAAAAGTCAATACACATAGTGTAAAGGTGAGCATACAAGTTTAATAGATATAATAAAGTTCGAAATCGTTACGCATAACCAGCACGTACATAGTGTAAAATGAAGCATGTTAGTTATCGACATGAACCTATCGATACCAATGAATGCGGGTTGACTACCCAAGGCAGTTCGTAATACACACTCACCACTGTGAGCCATGTAATTAATTGTCCTTAACAACCCCTGAGTGAACAGGTGCTGAGTCCAAACTATAGTACTATCGTTGCTAAGGCAGGTAGACAACATTCCATGTGTAAACATAACAAACAAGCATTCATTAAGTCATGTATAACATGCGGTAATGGTTAGCATTAAAGTATTATGTAGTGGTTCGATGTGATTTAGAATAAGTAACGTATGTAACACCCAAAAGTGCGTAAAGCAAAAACGGATCGAGTATACTCACATCGATGATGGATTGAAGGGAGCGCTTTGAGCGAGATTATCCCGATCAGAACGATAGCATAAAAGATAAGTGGCGCGCAAAATGATGTGAAGTGTCAGTGGATCGGACGGTAATCCGATCGGGTGGCAATCCGATCGGGTGGCCGGTCGATCGGATGACAATCCGTTCCGGTGGTCGCCCGATCGGGTGACCACTCGATTGGGTTGTCATCTCGTTTAAGATGGATGTGTTTGTGTATGATGGCTTGTCTTTTGATGTTTTCGTTGTAGCATTTTGAAAACAGAGAAGTATCTCTACCTTTCAGGTCGGTCGATCGAACAGCTGTTCGATCGGACAGCAATCCGATTGGCGAGGCTTCTCAAGTTGAGAGCAAGTTCACCGCAGGACGGTCACTCGATCGAATTGCAATCCGATCAGGTGGTAATCCGTATGCATTGAACATGTTGAAAATTGTTTAATTGTTAAAGACAAAACATCAAATGGTCGGGTGGTAATCCGATCGGATGTCAATCCGATCGGACGGCAATCCGTTCAATGTGAAGGACCTCAAATGTTGAAAATGAAAATAAAAATTAAGTGTGGGACCCAAAGTGCCGATCAGGTGGCTGTCCGGTCGGGTGGTAATCCGATCGGACGGCAATCCGATCAGACGGCAATCCGTCCTAGAAGGCCTGATCGTCTTCTTCCTTGGTTGTTTTGATAGTTGAAGTTTTCTCGAGACGATTTGATAACGTGCCAAACAACAGAAACCTCGTCAAGATTTAGCGACCCGATAGGACAGAAATTACCCTAGTCCGACCAGTTAACTGTTCGAGACGGTGTTTCATGTTTAACCCGAAATCAGAAATCTCGTGGATAGAATCCAGATCTTTAACCAACACATTAACACGAAGGAGTAGAAGATTAGAACAAGCTCCGATTCTATCGGTTTTGAGTGCATTGAGTGTAAAAGACTTGAAAGAAAGTTAGAAACCATCTTTCAATCCTTTCTCACCATGAATATGTTCAGATCTATGCAAGATCTTTGCTCATTTGTGTGGAAATCGTTCAGATCTAAGTTGTTCTTGGTGTATTGAAGCCAAAACATGAAGTTCTCAAGAACACCATGATGACATCATCCTAGAACACCTCAAATCTAGTGATTTCATGGTTAAAAGTTAAGATTCAAAAGATAGAAAGGTGTAGGAGTGAGTGTAGATCAAGAAAGTACAAGATTTAGGTGGAAAACTTACAAGAATCGCGAGAAATCTGAAGAAATAGCGGCTGGAACGAGTTGAGGGAGAGAGAGCTGTCAACATCAAGTGATGTTGACACATGGGGGTATTTATAGGGTTTCCATAAATGGAAAGGGGGAAGGAGGGCTGGTCGATTGAGTGGCAGCCTGATCGGGTGGCAGCGCGATCGGCTGGCAACTCGATCGGGTGGTTGCCCGATCGGGTGGCATCTTGGTCGGCTGGCTACTCGATTCGAGTGCATGGCACGGCGAGTTTTGCGGTTTCGATTCGCGTGTTGAGCATTGTGATGCGATAGGGTTTCCCATTCAATTTACTTTTACTCCCAACTACTATATCTAACATACAATCATCCTAAGTTACTTGCGTTTAGCGTTCGCGATTCGATTGCGATAGCGTTGCGATTGCGTTTCGATTTATCACCACAACATAAACATAAATAAACATGCACAAGTAACACATAAAAGGCACACACACATAAAACAATAACCAGAACGCATAATTCGAGATGCGAGTGCGATTGCGATACGATAAACAACAAAACATGCGATAAACATCGATTAAACCTCGATTAATAATAGATACTCCACATAATACAACTAACGTAAAAGCATAAGAAGACTATCTACGAGTCAAAGAAGTCAAAACAGAAATTGCGCACACAGTGACAGATCGCAATTAGCAATCTTTGCTTCCTTTGACTTCAATGTTGACTTTGACTTTCACTTTCGAAACACGGGGTGTTACAGCCTCCCCTGTTTAGGGAATTTTGTCCCGAAATTAGGCTTCAACCGTAACAAACAACTGTGGATACTTCTCCTTCATGTCGCTTTCGAGTTCCCACAACTCTGCGCCTCGTTTGCCTTCCCATCGAACCTTCACAATGGGGATGCGCGAGCATCTGAGCTGCTTGGTTTGGCGATCCATGATCTCGACAGGCTTCTCCACGAAGTGCAGTGTTTCGTTTACTTGTAGGTCATCAAGAGGTACATACAAATCTTTCTCAGCAAGACATTTTCTGAGGTTAGACACATGGAAAGTCGGGTGAACGTTGTTAAGTTCCTCCGGTAGTTCGAGTCTGTAGGCCACTTTTCCGATCCTTTCCAGAATCTTAAAGGGTCCAACATATCGAGGCGCGAGCTTTCCTTTCTTGCCGAATCTGACAACACCTTTCCAAGGTGATACCTTTAGGAGTACGTGGTCGCCAACGTCAAATTCAAGGGGCTTGCGTCGTCTATCCGCATAAATTTTCTGACGACTCCGAGCTTCCAGCAGGTTGTCTCGAATTTGGAGGATTTTGTCAGTCGTTTCTTGTAATATCTCAGGACCGGTTAGTTGCGAGTGGCCGATCTCGTGCATATAATAGGCGATCGCCATTTTCTTCCGTATAATGACTCAAACGGTGCTATTTGAATGCTAGAATGATAACTGTTAATATACGAGAATTTGACTAACGGCAGGTAAGCATCCCAATTACCACCGAAATCTATGACACAGGAACGGAGCATGTCTTCAAGGGTACGGAACGTTATCTCAGTCTGACCGTCGGTTTGGGGATGAAAAGCGGTACTTAGATTAAGCGTAGTACCGAGTGCAGTTTGAAACGTTTCCCATAGACGCGAGGTAAACCGAGCATCACGGTCAGAGATGATGTCGCGAGGCATCCCATGTTGACAAATGATCTCATCGGTGTAGATTTGGGCTAATCTTTCTACCTTGTAGTCTTCTCGTATTGGCAGAAAATGAGCAGACTTGGTCAAACGGTCGACGACAACCCAGATGCTGTCGTGGCCTGATGTCGTGCGCGGAAGTTTCGTTATGAAGTCCATAGCTATGCTTTCCCACTTCCACATGGTGATCGGGGGTTGTTCAAGCAAGCCAGAGGGTCTTTGATGTTCTGCCTTGACTTTCGAACAAGTCAGGCACTTCCCAACATAGAGAGCGATATCCCTCTTCATGCCCGGCCACCAGTACTTGTAGCGAAGGTCCTGGTACATTTTGTCGGCACCAGGATGAATAGAATATCGAGATGTGTGGGCTTGGTCCATCAGAATCTGTCGTAAATCGGTCCACTTAGGGATCCAAATTCAGTCCAGATAATGGAATATCCCATTCGACTTATTCACAAGCTGGGCTCCATCGTGATAGATCCTTTCCTTCTTCAGGGTGCGTTCGGTAAAACAAGCATGTTGAGCTTCGCGGATGAGAGTTTCGAGATGATGCTTGGCTGGAATATTAGGAATGCTATGCAGATGGCTTCGTCTGCTGAGAGCGTCGGCAACGACATTTGCTTTGCCTAGGTGGTAACGAATCTCACAGGCGTAATCGTTGAGAAGTTCTATCCATCGGCGTTGACGCATATTAAGTTCCTTCTGGTTGAATATGTGTTGTAGGCTCCTATGGTAGGTGAAGACCGTACACTTTGTACCATGAAGGTAGTGTCGCCAAATCTTCAATGCAAAAACAACTGCGCCTAGCTCGAGGTCATGGGTTGTATAGTTCTTCTCGTGGATCTTGAGCTGACGAGATGCGTAGGCGATAACCTTGTCTCCTTGCATGAGAACACAACCAAGACCAAGGTTCAAGGCATCGCAATAGACGATGAAATCATCGTTTCCATCGGGTAAAGCAAGGACGGGAGCATTGTAAAGCATATGCTTGAGGGTTTGGAAAGCAGACTCCTGTTCAGTTCCCCAAACAAAGGATCTGTCTTTATGCATGAAAGAGGTAAGCGGCACGGCGATCTTAGAGAACCCTTCGATAAATCAACGATAATAGCCCGCTAGCCCGAGAAAAGAACGGACTTCAGACGGGTTCTTCGGTGTAACCCAACTCTTAACAGCTTCAATCTTCGCGGGATCGACATGAATACCTTGACTATTAACAATATGACTGAGGAATTGAACCTCCTCCAGCCAAAATTCGCACTTGGAGAACTTGGCATAGAGTCGATTTCCCTGGGGTAGCTCGAGAACCAAACGTAGATGCTGCGCGTGTTCGGCTTTCAACTTGGAATAGATTAGGATATCATCGATGAACACGATGACGAAGCAGTCCAGAAAAGGTTTACACACGCGATTCATCAGATCCATGAAAACCGCGGGTGCGTTGGTTAAACCAAAAGGCATAACAACGAACTCGTAGTGGCCGTATAGAGTGCGAAAAGCGGTTTTGGGTATATCCTCCTCTTGAATGCGTAACTAATGGTAGCCTGAACGTAGATCGATATTCTAGAAACATGTAGCACCTTGTAGCTGGTCAAACAAATCATCAATTCGAGGCAGGGGATAGCGATTATTGATGGTTAGCCTATTCAATTTCCTGTAGTCTATGCACATCCGGAACGACCCATCCTTCTTTTTGACGAAAAGGACTGGCGCGCCCCATGGGGAGGTGCTTGGGCGAATAAAGCCTTTATCAAGTAATTCCTAGAGCTGGCTCGAGAGTTCACGCATTTAGGACGGAGCGAGTCGATAAGGAGCTTTAGTGACAGGGTTGGCTCCAGGAATGAGGTCGATACGAAAGTCGATATCACGACTTGGTGGTAAACCAGGGAAATCATCAGGAAATACTTGAGGAAATTCACAGAAAACGGGGACATCGATTACACCCGGACTCCCTTTCTTTTCCTTCTCTGCTACTACAATGTTGGCCAAGAAAGCTCTGTATTCCTTGCGGAGATACTTGCTAGCTTGGACACATGACATGAGCTTGAGGCCTTTCGAAGCAGTTTCACCATAAACCCACAATAAATCACCATTAGCAAGCGAGAATCGAATCATCTTATCAAAGCACACAACTTCAGCATGATTTTCGCGAAGAAAGTCCATGCCTACTATGATGTCAAAACTTTCGAGCTGCATCGGGATGAGATCGATGGGGAAGATGTGATTGTTGAGCTCAAGAGTACAATCACGAAGAATACAATTGACAGCGACAGTTCTTCCGGTGGCGACTTCAACATCGAACGTTGAGGGGAGATGGGAGCGCTTACGATTAAGGAGCTTTTCGAACTCAAACGATACAAAACAGTTATCGGCTCCAGTTTCAAACAAACACGAAGCATAAATACCATTCACGAGAAATGTACCATTGACCACATTGTTGTCAGCCTGGGCTTGGCGCACATTGATGTTGAAAGTTCTGGCGCGGGCGGCTTGTTGCTATTGCTGCTAAGGCTGTTGCTGTTACTGTTGCTGAGGCTGCTTCTGCTGCTGGGGCTCTTGCTTCACAACCCTGTTCGGGCACATGTTTGTGAAATGGTTGGGATCACCACACGCGAAGCAGACTCTGGCGTTGATCGTGGGTGCCTGAGCCGCTTGTTGGCCTTGAGGGGCGGGAAGTAGAGCTTGATGAGCAGTAGCTTGAGCTGGTGCTTGGCGAGGACCTGTATGGCAGTTGGCGGTGAAGTGGCCGTACATGTTACAACCGGATGATGATAAGTACATGTCGGGCAAGCAGGGTGAGGGCCAGTGTATGCACGCTATACAGGCGATGCATAGGTGACTGGTGCTGGAGCTGATCGGTGCTGAGATTGCTGCTGAGCCGGTACGGCTTGAAGCGGGGCAGCCGTGGTGGTGACAGCACAGTTCTTGTTGCTGGAGCTGCTGTTGTTGTTCTTCCTCTTGCGATGAGAGGACTTTGATGACTGAGGAGCAGCGGCGGTTTTGGTGGTTGCGGCGGTTGGTGCGGCGATAGCTTGATGCAGTTTCTTCGAAGCTTTATCCCAAAAACCAGCTTTAACTCGCTTGTCGTTGATTTCAGCGGCAAGCAGGTAAGTTTCTTTGATTGTTACTGGTTTTGAAGCATGCACAAAATCTGCAACACAATCCGGCAGAGCACGGATGTACTTCTTGATCGTCATGTCTGCAGTCTTGACTTGATCAGGACAGATAATGCTGAGCTGTTTGTAGCGAGTAGTCAGAGCTGCGTTATCACCATCCTTCTGCTTTATGTGCCAGAATTCGTCCTCCAACTTTTGGCGCTCATGGGGAGGGCAGAACTCTTCGAGCATGACGTTCTTCAACTCATCCCATGACAGTCCATAAGCTGCATCGTTTCCGCGTCTGTTTCTCTTGGCCATCCACCAGTCTAAAGCGCGGGACTGGAAGACGCCGGTAGCATTCAAAGTGCGGAGATTGTCAGGACATCCACGCTGACGCAGGGTGACCTCGATCGAATCGAACTATTGAAATAAAGCCGTAGGGCCATCTTCGCCAGTGAATTCTTTCGGTCCGTAAGCTTTAAACTGCTTGAAGCTGAAGGCAGCTTTGGGGGTTTCAGTCCTGGATTCTTCAGACGATTTGCTCACATTCTCGTATAGTTCACTCACGATCTGAGGTACAACTTTTGCCATTTTCTTGGTGACGAGAGCAGCAAGGCGTTTGTCCTTTTGGCTCTGGCGAGTAGCGCACAAGTGATGGGATCCAGATGACGACATTGTCTGCAATAGACATCGCCATAGGACTCAAACACAATATAATCGAATCTCACCTCACACGCCTAATACCACTAAAGCTTAGGAACACGATCACGTAAGCACATAGGCACATAATCATAGATTCACATAAGCACAGAAGCACATAAGCACGTAAGGCACAGAAGCACAGAATCACAGAAGCATATAAGCATAAGAGGCAGTCAGAATACAGAAACCTATCATTCAAAGTCCGCATGTAGTAGAGATTTGTCAGCGTTTTTGAGGAAGATGTGCAGTGCGAGTCACGTGTCTCGATCAAAGCGAAGAGTGAAAAGCGAATAATTCATCAAAAATCATAACACATAAACAGACAAATCACATAAAACACATAAAAGCGACAAATATCAGAGTCGGCAGTAGCGAGCTCAGAATCGAAATACATAAAAATCGAGAAATGGATTGTCTGCGGCTGTTAGACGTCGACTAACCAAAGTGGTTCAACTATTCACAAGGGCCTTTTGTATACACTTTGGCCTTCGGGACTGTTCTCTCGCCTCGAATTTGGGCGAATAGCACGCATCCTTCCAGTTTCAGTGTGACTTCAAGTCGTTGGAGTCCGTCGATACTTTGGTGAGAGTTTTGTAAAACCAAAATAGGGCGGAATAAGTCGTCAAGGTTCGGGTTTCACCCCTAACTTAACAACTTTGTTCCTGTTTTGATAAAAATAGAGACGAAAATCTGCGTTATAGTATGGATTTTACTCCTGATTCAACGCAAATTCTCGTGTTTATAGATAAAAATGCGAGTCGAACAAGTAATTGAGTCGAGAGTTTGCGGTTTTCACACCTAATCTCGACCTAATCACTTGTTCATTCTCGAAAAACTAGAGTGCAGTGATAGTGTAGCGTAAGCGAGAATAGCGAGAAATAACAAGTAAGCTCGTACGATACCCCTAAGGGTATGCACAAGTCGGTCTGTTGGTTCCTAACTATAGACTAGGTCATTTCTAAGACATCGACCTGGACTAGGTCGAGTCTTGCCTAATTCCCTATAGTTATGGCTCTGATACCAATCTGTCACACCCCAACCAATGGCGGAAACAACGGGGCGCGACACTGAGCGAAACAGATTGTCCAGAAGTTTCCATAACAACTATATTTACCAACTAATTAAAGCATCATGTCCCATATCATGACTTAAAAAGTAATATAATTATTACAGAGTCAAATTGTTCTGTTCCGACAACTCAGATTTCAAATCCAGACAATTTGTTTATTTGTTTCTAGACCTTTCCTAGCCTTGATTTCACAGCAAGCCAAGCAATATAACATCTTAAGCACCTGCCACATACGTTAAAGTAAAGGTCAATACACATAGTGTAAAGGTGAGCATACAAGTTTAATAGATATAATAGAGTTCGAAATCGTTACCCATAACCAGCACGTACACAGTGCAAAATGAAGCACGTTAGTTATCGACATGAACCTACGATACCAATAACTCTGGGTTGACTGCCCAAGGCAGTTCGTAATACACACTCACCACTGTGAGCCATGTAATTAATTGTCCTTAACAATCCCTGAGTGAACAGGTGCTGAGTCCAAACTATAGTACTATCGTTGCTAAGGCAGGTAGACAACATTCCATGTGTAAACATAACAAACAAGCATTCATTAAGTCATGTATAACATGTGGTAACGGTTAGCGTTAAAGTATTGCGTAGTGTGTTCGATGTGATTTAGAATAAGTAACGTATGTAACACCCAAAAGTGCATAAAGCAAAAAGGGATCGAGTATACTCACAGCGATGATGGATTGAAGGGAGCGCGTAGAGCGAGATTAGCCTGATCAGAACGATAGCATAAAAGATAACCGGCGCGTAAAACGATGTGAAGTGTCAGTGGATTGGACGGTAATCTGATCAGGTGGCAATCCGATCGGGTAGCTGGTCGATCGGATGACAATCTGTTCCGGTGGTCGCCCGATCGGGTGACCACTCGATTGGGTTGTCATCTCATTTGGGATGGATGTGTATGTGTATGATGGCTTGTCTTTTGAAGTTTTCGTTGTAGCATTTTGAAAACAGAGAAGTATCTCTACCTTTCAGATCGGTCGATCGAACGGCTGTTCGATCGGACAGCAATCCGATTGGCGAGGCTTCTCAGGTTAAGAACAAGTTCACCGCAGGACGGTCACTCGATCGAATTGCAATCCAATCGGGTGGTAATCCGTATGCATTGAACATGTTGAAAATTGTTTAAGTGTTGAAGTCAAAACATCACATGGTTGGGTGGTAATCCGATCGGATGGCAATCCGGTCGGACGACAATCCGTTCAATGTTCAGGACCTCAAATGTTGAAAATGAAAATAAAAATTAAGTGTGGGACCCAAAGTGCAAGCCGATCGGGTGGCTTTTCGGTCGGGTGGTAATCCGATCGAATGACAATCCGATCAGACGGCAATCCGTCCTAGACGACCTGATCGTCTTCTTCCTTGGTTGTTTTGATAGTTGAAGTTTTCTCGAGACGATTTGATAACGTGTCAAACAACAGAAACCTCGTCAAGACTTAGCGACCCGATCGGACAGGAATCACCCTAGTCCGACCAGTTAACTGTTCGAGACGGTGTTTCATGATTAACCCGAAATCAGAAATCTCGTGGATAGAATCCAGATCTTGAACCAAGACATCAACACGAAGGAGTAGAAGATTAGAACAAGCTCCGATTCTATCGGTTTTGAGTGCATTGAGTGTAAAAGAGTTGAAAGAAAGTTAGAAACCATCTTTCAATCTTTTCTCACCATGAATATGTTCAGATCTATGCAAGATCTTTGCTCATTTGTGTGGACATCATTCAGATCTAAATTGTTCTTGGTGGATTGAAGCCAAAACATGAAGTTCTCAAGAACACCATGATGACATCATCCTAGAGCACCTCAAATCTAGTGATTTTACAGTTAAAAGTTAAGATTCAAAAGATAGAAAGGTGTAGGAGTGCGTGTAGATCAAGAAAGTACAAGATTTAGGTGGAAAACTTACAAGAATCGCGAGAAATCTGAAGAAATAGCGGCTGGAACGAGTTGAGGGAGAGAGAGCTATCAACATCCAGTGATGTTGACATATGGGGGTATTTATAGGGTTTCCATAAATGGAAAGGGGGAAGGAGGGCTGGTCGATCGAGTGGCAACCCGATCGGGTGGCAGCTCGATCGAGTGGCAACTCGATCGGGTGGCAGCTCGGTCGGCTCGCCACTCGATTCGAGTGCATGGCGCGGCGAGTTTTGCGGTTTCGATTCGCGTGTTGAGCATTGCGATGCGATAGGGTTTCCCATTTAAATTACTTTTAATCCCAACTACAATATCTAACATACAATCATCCTAAATTACCTGCGTTTAGCGTTTGCGATTTGATTGCGATAGCGTTGCGATTGCGTTTCGATTTATCACCACAGCATAAACATAAATAAACATGCACAAGTAACACATAAAAGGCACACACACATAAAACAATAACCAGAACGCATAATTCGAGTTGCGAGTGCGATTGCGATACGATAAGCGACAAAACATACGATAAACATCGATTAAACCTCGATTGGTAATAGATACTCCACATAATACAACTAACGTAAAAGCATAAAAAGACTATCTACGAGTCAAAGAAGTCAAAACAGAAATTGAGCAAAGAGTGACAGATCGTAATTAGCAATCTTTACTTCCTTTGACTTCAATGTTGACTTTGAATTTGACTTTCGAAACACGGGGTGTTACATATACCTTATGGTCACTTAGTTTAAGTAGTTGTATGATAGGTAGTTTATATGCCTTAGGAAAATGAACAAAATGCCCTTTTCATGCATAATTGAATTTTAAGCATATGTAACTTAAACTTTTGTCGCTTAACTAATTATGCAACATATTTAAACATGTTTAGGCATATAATACTTGTCATAGGACTAGTTAAACGTCTCGAACGCGCGTTTGTGCGAACGACGCGTTAAAGTAGCGTAAGCTACCTTAATGGGTCGTAACGGGTCAAAAGCACTTAGGATTGGTTTCGATCTAGAATGTAGGCTTTGTTAAACCATATCACATGAGTTCCAACACTCATTTGGTTTACAAGACCTCATTCTTTAGATTGAGGATACTTTGCACTTCGATGTGAGTACATAGTTCCCCTATTTTACTGTTTTTGATTGTTTTGGGGTGATTCTTATGTGTTAAACGATTTCGAGGTATTAATGATGATTTTCAAAAACGAATACTATGGTTTATATTAAACAAATAACGATTTCAATAATGTGAACGAACTTGTTAGACGTATTTACATAACGAATAACATTCATTAATTTTGGCCGAACCGACCAGTATTAGGTTATGGTACCATAGGATCTGACAAATCCCTTTATCAGACTACACCCATGGTTATGTGTGGGGGTTATGTGGGTAACGACCGAATCTGTGATTGTTAACTTACCCTTTGGTGGTTTGTTAATTCGAGTTGAACGATGGACGGGTTGCGAAGGTTTGGATGTTATTCGCGAGGCGACCAAAAGTAGTTTCACAATTAAAACGAGAATGATTTGGGACGAGTTAAACGATTTGAAACGATTTGAACGTGTTAAACGATTTGAAAGAACGATTGGTTTTGGGATGTGATTAGATAATGAGACAGGTGTAACATGATAAAAGCATGGTAGATACGCCACTGGTACTTCTTATATATAAGTGCTTTTATCATATTATATTCCGTGGCATTACTTAGTTCACATGGGCAAACGATTTTAAAACGATGTCACACAACGAGGTTTTCTAAACGATATAAACCATACGAGTTTTGTAACGAGAACAATTTACGATTTGGTTTACTTAAACAAGTGTTTTGGGTTAAGAATCATGGCTACGAAATTTTATAAACTATAACCAACTTGATTTGAGTTGGTTAATTATGTTGCATTACTATATGCTTTTCAAAACGAGGTTTGTAACTTTTGTACTACAACATGAAAACGAGCCATGAATCCGATACTCTCATAAAACCTATGTGCTCGCCAGCATTTCTTTGCTGACTTTTTGTTTACATATGTTTCAGGTGGTGTTGCATGATGTTGATTTCTAGGATGCATGTTCACATAGGATCTGGACGAGGCCTTAGTGACATAATAACAGATGTGTAACTTGTTTGTTGGTTTTAAGACAATGTAAATTATTTAATGAATCAATAAAACAAAAACTTTTGAATCCATGGTTGTGAAACAATGATTCTGTTACGACACTCCCTGACGTTTTCGCCGCGGTTTCGTTGTTTTAACGCGGTCGGGGTGTGACAATCCTTTTGTTACAGATGTCATGTTAAATCCAAAGACATAGAGTGATCATTCTATGTTGATTTAACTTTAGTAGGCCTTAGACATGTTACTCTTAATGAATAAGAGGGACAAATCCCTTCTTGACTACATACGTCTCTCATAATCACCTTGTACCACACCTGAGCTTAGCCTTATGTACTGTCATGTTACGGACGGTGAAGAACTAGGTCAAGGTATAATATTTGGTGAATATCAAGACCCAATATGTATCTCAGGTCAGAGGATACTATGATATTCGCCTTTACTCAAATTTACTTATGATCAATCACAAAAGATTGCATGCAGTAACATTTGAGAGGGGGTCTGTCCAATATTTGTATCCCACAAATATCTATGAACTTTGGCAGTCACACTTTGCTCTATATTCATACTTAATGAATATCCACCAATCCAAGTTCATAATAGTCTTACATTCATATTTGTTCCCATAAGTATGATCGACTACAGACATTTAGAATAATTAACTTATTCATGGATGTAAACATGCTAAAATGGAGCATAACTCAAAATACCATGTAAAAGAGTCAAAATAACAATTTTTCCAATATCCAAATACAAAATAGATCAAATCCAATCACTAGAATATCGAAGTCCTAAGGCACAAGTATGACCCTCATGCTTTGGCCGTTCAAGGAGCTTCGTGAGTGCATCCGCAATGTTTTGATCGGTGTGAACTTTGCGAATACATATCTTTCCCTTGTCAACTTCATCCTTTATGTAGTTGAATCTCCGCTCAATGTGCCTAGTCGTTTGATGTGCACGAGGTTCCTTGATTTGAGCAATCGCACCCTCGTTATCACAAAAGATCTCTAGGGAGTCTTCAATGGTAGGGACTACCCCTAGGTCGACAATGAATTTCTTTAACCATGCAGCTTCTTGCGCTGCCAATGAAGTGGCGATGTATTCTGATTCTGTAGTGGACAATGCTATCACATGCTTCTTCGAGCTCTTCCAAGAGACTGCTGCTCCATTCAAAATGAAGACATACCCCGATTGTGATCGAGAATCATCTCGATCCATTTGGAAACTCGCATCCGTGTAACCCTTTAAAACGAGTTCCTCTTCACCAGATCCATATATTAGAAACATATCCTTAGTCCTTCTAAGGTATTTCAATATGCTTTTAACAGCCATCCAATGACTGTTACCTGGATTTTGCTGGCATCTACTCGTCATGCTTAAAGTGCATGACATGTCCGGTCTAGTGCATATCATTGCATACATGATGGATCCTAGAGCAGATGCATATGGGACTCCTTTCATTCTTTCTTGCTCATCCTTTGAGCTTGGACATTGAGATGCCCTCAATATTGTCCCCTTTTGAATAGGTACCAAACCTTTCTTAGAGTTCTCCATCTTGAACCTTTTCAAGACTTTGTCAATGTATGCACTTTGGTTTAAACCTATCAAGCGCCTTGATCTATCCCTATAGATCTTTATTCCCAAAATATAGGCGGCTTCTCAGAGATCTTTAATGGAAAAACAACTTCCAAGCCAGGTTTTTACACCTTCCATGGTTGGAATGTCATTTCCAGATAGTAGAATGTCATCGACATACAATACTAAGAAAGTGATGATGCTCCCACTAGCCTTCTTATACACACAAGCTTCACCAGCGTTCTTGATGAATCTAAATTTCTTAATCTCTTCATCAAAACGGTGATTCCAACTTCTCGATGCTTGTTTCAATCCATAGATTGATTTCTTTAACTTACATACTTTGTTAGGACGTTTTGTGTCGACAAAACCTTCAGGCTGAGCCATATAGACATCTTCATCAAGATATCCATTGAGGAAAGCCGTTTTGACATCCATTTGCCAAATCTCATAATCATAATGTGCAGCAATGGCAAATAATATCCTAATTGACTTTAGCATCACCACAGGCGAGAAGGTCTCATCATAATCAACCCCTTGAGTTTGAGTGAAACCTTTTGCTACAAGTCTCACTTTATAAGTATCCATGTTACCATGCATATCGGTTTTCTTCTTGAAAACCCACTTACTTCCAACTAGTTTGGAGTTAGGAGGTTGTACAACCAATTCCCATACTTGGTTGTCATACATGGATTACATCTCTACGTTCATGGCTTCAAGCCATTTGTCACAATCGGATTTTTACATTGCAGCATGGTATGTGGTTGGTTCATCCGAATCTACCACGTAGCATCCATCCATGAAAAATCCATATCTTTCAGGTGGACTACTAATTCTCTCAGATCTGCGAACGTTTTGTGTGTATTGATCAACCACTTGATCATTTTCAACAACCTCTTGTTGAGTGCTAGTATCAACCAAACATGTATCGGCTTGTGGTTCTCGATCCTCATCAAGTTCCACTATTCTACTAGTTCCTTCCATAAGGAACTTAGCTTTCAAGAACTCAGCATTTCGAGCAACAAATACCTTTTGCTCTATTGGATCGTAGAAATAATATCCTATATCATCTTTAGGGTATCCAACAAAGATACACTTAGTGGATCGTACTTCCAATTTATTTGGGGTGTATTGCTTCACATAAGCCTCACAACCCCATACCTTCAAATATGATAATGATTGAGCCCTTCCATGCCATATTTCAAAAGGTGTCTTATCCACTTTCTTGGTTGGGGCCACATTTAGTATACGGGTCGCGGAGAGCAAAGGCATAACCCCAAAATGATAGAGGTAATGTGCTCCTAGCCATCATAGATCGAAACCATATCCAATAGAGTTCGATTCCTCCTCTTAGACACACCATTATGTTGTGTTGTTCCAGGTGGAGTAAGTTGTCAGATAATCACACAAATCCTAAGATGATCTTGAAAAGCATTACTAAGGTATTTGTAACATTCCTATTTTTATATAAGAATTTCAGGGTTAGATAAATTTATTAACCACTAGTAACTAGTTTATTTTTAATATAATTATTCAACCCAAATAATTTTAAACACTATTTTATATAATTGGTTGAAATAATATAATTAATTGGCCGCTATATAGGTGACCTTTCTAATAAAATAAAAGTATATAAAAACTTATATTATTATACGGGTAGTTTACGGGTAAGTTGACTATTAGAAATATGAAGAACCTAGAAAGGCCCAGGAACCGTCTAATAATTAACTTATAAAATACACTATATTTGAACCTACTCCGTTTATAATGAAACTTGGACCCAATTGTAGACAAAAATATTCTCGTTCTAATGACATACTCATTATTTTCTAGAACGTTATATTTTAAAAGTTATACACGCTAAATAAGTGAAGTAGTTAAATTAATAATAATAATAATAATATAATGGGTAACTATAAATTTGAAGGAACTGTCATTTCGTGTCCTATTTTGTGAAAATAATAAATAAAAATAATAAATAAAATTACATATAATATAATAATAATATAGTGAAATTAATAAAATTAGAAATTCAAAAGCAAAGTGTACGTGTACCTATGCATGGCTACATATGAAAATTTCCACAAAGTGAAAGAGGTGTCGTGTCCCATCTCTTTCATGTCCTATTTTAATAATAATAAAATAATGAGTTAATTACATAGTTAGTCCTTGTGGTTTGCAAAAATAACATACTTAGGTACTAATAGTTTAAAATCACATTCTAGGGTATTAACTTTTCATTTTGTAACGTTTGAAGGTATTAACGTTATTTGTAGGTTTAAAATCACATTCTATTAGTACCTAAGTTTGTTATTTTGTGCAAACCACAGGGACTAACTATGTTAATACCCTAGAAGTTAATACCTTCAAATGTTACAAAATGAAAAGTTAATACCTTAGAAGGTGATTTTAAACTATTAGTACCTAACTATGTTATTTTGTGCAAACCACAGGGACTAACTATGTAATTAACTCTAAAATAATTTAACTAAAGCATGACAAACTAAATTTGAATAGTATATGTGGCTACATCAGGATGATTTGCGTGAATTAAGGCTACCCATTTCAATATAAATAGAGACAATCGAGAACTTAGAATCTGCTTAAACTTCTTTTCCATTTTTGCCTACACTCTCTCTCGCCAACTTTCTTACTCTCTCTAAAGAAAATATTGTTTATTTTTTTAATAATAAAGTCATGCCTTGTTTAAGTGTTTTAACTCCCGATCACCGCTACCCTTTCCGATTGATCTGAGCCCCATAACGCATGTCACGGCTCTGCCTGACTAAGTTCATTTGGGTTCTGTCTCGTGACATAGGGACAAGGTTGAATTAGGGGTACTATACTTAACACGAGTGCATTATATATTTTTAAAATAGCTCAGAAGTTATACCCAAAATTTATACCAGGAGGCTTTCTAGTTAAACCCTAAAGTTACAAAGTGGGTCTATTCTCTTTTCTCACTATTTTGTTCCTTTTTTCTTTATAATATAATTATATTCAAAAATGTCCCAAAATGATCCATAAGTAAAAACATGGACCCCTGAAACCCAATCCATATCAACAATCAAGAAAATCAGATATTTAGTCTTCTCACGGGCGTGTAAAGAAAAGGTGGGTGGTCATGCGGGCCGCGACAGCCTGTAAATCTCTGGATATGCATGAAGGCCACGTGTCGTCACACGTGTCGCGACCACCGGTGACTCAGCAACCTCCGATCTGATCCACACCTCCACGCGGGCCGCGTAAGGTTTGGCCGAAGGTTTAAGTGGGCGTACCTAAATCATGATACATCACTTTTAGGTGAACGGACCTAAATAGTGATACACGTCACTTTTGGGTGAACGGACCCAACAGTGATATGACCACAGTCACCGAAACGAGTCGAGTGACAAATACTGTGGGTAGTTGGTTGACATATAAACATTGTAATCGCTCTTAATACTGTATATTATAACAATGTGTCATTTTATAAAACCTGAATGAACTCACTCAGTATTTCCCGCTGACAAAACCTTTTTAAAACGCGTTTCAGGTAATTAGAGTAGATTTGAGTAAGAGTTGGTTGCGGCACTAAAAGGCATGAAGAAGTGGCTTATTTTATTTAAATCGAATTAAGAAATATTGTAATTGGGTTTATCACTTATTAAAGCTACCTTTGTAAAACATGGATTTATTCCATATATTTAATAAATAAAATTCGGTGTTTTCTAAACTCTGATATTTTTCCTAACTCACGGTCCTGATGAAATTTTCGCTGCAATATTTTTCAAAATAATCACCGGTACCACTCGGCTGCTCACGGCACCTGATTCCGGCCAGGATGGGGTCGGGGTCGTGACAGAAAGGTGGTATCAGAGCCACTGCTTTAAGCCTATAAGTGTTGTGATAATAATACTTAAGCTTAAATAAAAGAGTTAGGAGATTGCTATTAACTGGTAGCACATCTGATAGCATTTAGACTTGAACTTAAGAAAAGATGCCTTAGTATAAGCTAAGCCACTTGTTTAAGCAATTAGGTGTTGTAATAATACCTAAGTTTAAACGAAGAGTTAGGAACTTAATATTATCTAATAGCACTCAGGATGATATTTAGACTTGAACTTAAGAATTTTGCCTTAATATAAGCTTCAAGATAAATTACTTATATAAGTATAATGTAATGAATATTGATATACCATAAGAATGGTAATTAGAATATTGCAAGATATGATAAATAAGCAATAACACTTAATTACTATTAATTCTTGTTTATTGATATTACTTGGGCTAGAATAAGTTATGTTATGGGAATATAAATTTCCTTGATTCTGGATAAAAGCCCTAATAAAAGAGGCACTTTTAAAATCTTGAAAAGATACTATTTATGGGAAATAGAAAATTTTTCTTCGGCAAGACTGGGTATGGTGTAGCAGACTCTCCAGCTTGTCCTGATATACTGAGGATACCTTTCCGGCGTGAACAGGATAAGACGGGGTAAATAATATGTCAAACCAGTGACAAGATTTCCCTAAATAATATCATGACCTGATTTCTGACTTGTTTTTGGAAATATGAATCTGTTAAATACATTGACCTTATAGAGGGTATGTATATTACAGCATGTGAAATATATGATTATATAGATATGTATGTCTATAAGGAATTCCAAAAGTCAATTAAGAATAAAGCACAAGCATATGTGTCAATGATAAATCTAGATTTCCTTATCAGGAATCTCTTGCCTATATCTTAAATTCCGATATCAAACATTATTTCGTTTGATCATCTACCTCGTAACTCGAGCGACAATAATAACAATGGAAACCCATTAAGTTGGGACACCATCAAAAGTATAAGAATTTCCAATGCGTTACCATAAACTATTAACGCAAGTAAGAAACATGTAAAGTTGTGCTAGTGCACAAGAAAACACATGAAACTTAAATTATACGTCCACAAGACGTCAAAGTTTATCACACACGACTTCCAAGGCAAGACCTTTGGAAAATATAAATTAGGCACGATGACAACAATACTAATTCCATCAGTAGAAGAACTACTAATCAAAAAGAAGCACTTTGCCACAAGATCCTACAAACGATCTGAATCTCGCTGAGGTACGTTGGAACAATATTTCACAAACCATAGGTGCACAGTCTAATCAGAGTCATAATTATTAGCACCACAAATGAAGTTATATACCTTTGCAAATCCCTTATTTCATTTTCATTTCATTCGACATTCCTTGGTAATGTCACTTAACAACGATTATCACACGAAATTCCAGATAAAGTTCTTATATTCCTTTCGTTGCAATTCTGACTTTTGCCTATAATGAGTTGACTTTCGCGTGTCCACTTCCCCTAATGGTCATCATACCATGAGGATTTCTTTCATAGTGGCAAATATTGATCTATTTCATTTCTTGGTAAATTCACACATTACACATGCACTGTTTGTTGTGCATGTGATTCATTTGAATTATGAAGACCACTGTAGGACATCATTCAAATTTGTTATTTTATCCAAACTTAAATATTGTTTCGCTATAATTAATCTCTGTAAAATGCATTATTGCAAAACGATGACTCTTTGATATTGAGTCAATAAATTTCTTGAGAAACTCAATTTTCTTTGGCATACATGATTTTTGTTGTGACCATGTCCGAACTTTCTTATTTAAAAATCATTTTGTATAAACCCAGTTCAATTGTTTGAATTTGCTCGCATTACATATTCAATTCAAACTTCCATATAATGGATTGAAGCCATTATCCTCGAAATAATTCCAACAAGTACTTCAATTCTCTTGAACTATAACATGCTTGTTTTGGTCTTCAATTTCACTAAATTATTTCTTTGATCACGATCACCTTGTGGTGACGTTTTCACAAATTTGAAGATTGCGCTAATCTCGTTTGCACACATCGTATACGGATTTAATTATTTATTTATTTGAATCCGCTTTATTGGTTATTCATATTCAAGCAATCTTAACACAATTATGTGCTAAGATAATGATATACAAATTCATTTCATATTTCAGTATATCCCTTAAATGGGCCTTACAACATTAATCAAACCTTTCATGATAATTATTACTTTATCGAAAAACATTATTAAATCATTACAATTTTAATTGAAAATCCTACTAGATTGTTTAAGATAAACATTCAGATTTACTTTGTTGAACTTTCATTTGATTTCAAGCCTGGTGAACTCATTCAGTCACCACTATTATTATTTCAATTTCTACGACACCTTAGGGTGGCATTTTCTTTAGTTTGAAACTTGAGCTAATCTTCTTTTCACACCTATGTACGGATTTATTTATTAAATTTTGTTAGCTCATTATCTTAAAACAATCTTAATACAATTATGTGTTAAGATAAGAGTACACAAATTCATATCATATTCCGTATATCTCTAAAGTTTCTTTCATCATTGATCGAAAATTCTATGATATTCATTTGGTCTTTTATCATCAGTTGAAAATCCTATAATATTTATTTAAAATTTAAATATAAATTTTATTAATTATATATGGAAACTTACATAAGTAATTACCTAATTTACAATATAGTATTCCTATATTTAAAAATTCTTGTTAAATCATTGAGGTAAAGAATTATATTTTTATAAAATTTTGTTTAAGGAATACTCTCGTTTAAGTTTATGACTAGTTATTATTATATATTTTTGGTAGTCAATATTAGTAATAATATATTAATAATAGTAGTGTTAATATTATTTTTAGGTAGTAGGGTTATTATCAGGGACAGGCATTGAGTAGCCTAGCCTTAGTTAGGCATGGACTGATCACCCATGCTTAAACAAGGCAGCACTAACCAATATCCAACCATGATAATAACTATTTAATGTATATAAATTAAGTCATCATACTTATTTAGTAAATTTTAATTATATATAAATATATATATATATATATATATATATATATATATATATATATATATATATATATATATATATATATATATACTTTGTACTGTAAAGAGAAAACATATTTTCATAAAACAATACAAGAATTAGAGGGACGAATAAAATTATATAAATAATTGTGTATCACATGTTTTGTGGTTACTATGTACCATAACACTCTGGCAAGAAAATAACCATATAAGAATAATATAGTAGTCATCAACTGCGTTGGGTTAGGAGAACATTGTAATATATAAAGAATAGTCCCCGTTTTCATTTATTTACAACATTTGTAAATACATTTCACAATGTTATATGGTTTCAAAATAAAAATAAGTAATCACATAAAATCGACCCATTAAGTGTTATATATTTACAAAATATTTTACAAATACTTTTGTACAATAAATATTTTTACCCCTTTATTTACAACTTTCATTTAACGTTATAAATAATAATGATTTATTTTATAAAATAATAATACTAAAATATTTTGTAATATAATAACTTCATTGCGGTGTTTTGTAATATATATTACATAGTAAATATAAGTTATTTTACATAGCATAGTAAAGTACTACAATAATATTTATTTCAAAATGGTGACCATTTACATATAGTAAAAATGCGTAACAAATAATATGTATTATATTTGCTTTACAAATATAATATAATGGTTGGTCATGCCAAAACACTTGTTCTTATTATATTTCAATCTCTAGGACATAGTATAATATATATATATATATATATATATATATATATATATATATGGTCACTAATAGTGTACTATCACATTGTTTCACAATTAAAACAACTTGGAACTCTAAACGATAATACACTAACTCTATTGTCTTTTCATGTATTCTTACAATTCACTCATCTCAGCACATTAATTTTCTCATATCATAATTCAATATTTGACAAATCATTTTCATGCTTTTATTTCATTTTGAACCTGTCGATTCTAAATCTTCATCAATTGTCAATCAAAGTAAGCTTTCTTTTGACAAAGAATTTTATTGATTCTAAAAGTCATTCACATTCATTTTAAATATCTATTGATCATATATCTTTTGACTTGAACCTAGTCACTTTGGGAATTATATCATTTCATCTCATTCGTCTGACATCGATTTCTTAAAGTAATTCAGTTGAACCATTGAATCCTACTTATGGTATAACTCGTATTCACAAAATTTAATATTTTAATTCTGTATCATCTACCTTAATATTGTTTTTATTGACTAAAATATGACATAAGTCTAAAAGAAATATTGTAACCCAAATCTCGAGGACGAGATTTAAAATAAGGTGGAGAGGATTTAACATTCCTATTTTTATATAAGAATTTCAGGGTTAGATAAATTTATTAACCACTGGTAACTAGTAACTAGTTTATTTTTAATATAATTATTCAACCCAAATAATTTTAAACACTATTTTATATAATTGGTTGAAATAATATAATTAATTGGCCGATATATAGGTGACCTTTCTAATAAAATAAAAGTATATAAAAACTTATATTATTATACGGGTAGTTTACGTGTAAGTTGACTATCAGAAATATGAAGAACCTAGAAAGGCCCAGGAACCGTCTAATAATTAACTTATAAAATACACTATATTTGAACCTACTCCGTTTATAACGAAACTTAGACCCAATTGTAGACAAAAATATTCTCGTTCTAATGACATACTAATTATTTTCTAGAACGTTATATTTTAAAAGTTATACACGCTAAATAAGTGAAGTAGTTAAATTAATAAATAATAATAATAATAATAATAATAATAATAATAATAATAATAATAATAATAATAATAATAATAATAATAATAATAATAATAATAATAATAATAATATAATGGATAACTATAAATTTGAAGGAACTGTCATTTCGTGTCCTATTTTGTGAATATAATAAATAAAAATAATAAATAAAACTTACATATAATATAATAACAATATAGTGAAATTATTAAAATTAGAAATTCAAAAGCAAAGTGTACGTGTACCTATGCATGGCTACATATGAAAATTTCCACAAAGTGAAAGAGGTGTCGTGTCCCATGTCTTTCATGTCCTATTTTAATAATAATAAAATAATTTAACTAAAGCATGACAAACTAAAGTTGAATAGTATACGTGGCTACATCAGGATGATTTGCGTGAATTCAAAGCTACCCATTTCAATATAAATAGAGACAATCGGGAACTTAGAATCTGCTTAAACTTCTTTTCCATTTTTGCCTACACTCTCTCTCGCCAACTTTCTTACTCTCTCTAAAGAAAATATTGTTTATTTTTTTAATAATAAAGTCATGCCTTGTTTAAGTGTTTTAACTCCCTATCACCGCTACCCTTTCCGATTGATCTGAGCCCCTTAACGCATGTCAAGGCTCTGCCTGACTAAGTTCGTTTGGGTTCTGTCTCGTGACATAGGGACAAGGTTGAATTAGGGGTACTATACTTAACACGAGTGCATTATATATTTTTAAAATAGCTCAGAAGTTATACCCAAAATTTATACCAGGAGGCTTTCTAGTTAAACCCTAAAGTTACAAAGTGGGTATATTCTCTTTTCTCACTATTTTATTCCCTTTTTCTTTATAATATAATTATATTCAAAAATGTCCCAAAATGATCCATAAGTAAAAACCTGGAACCCTGAAACCCCAATCCATATCAAGAATCAAGAAAATCAGATATTTAGTCTTCTCGCGGGCCGCGTAAAGAAAAGGTGGGAGGTCACGCGGGCCGCGACAACCTGTAAATCTCCGGATATGCATGAAGGCCACGTGTCGTCACACGTGTCGCGACCACCGGTGACTCAGCAACCTCTGATCTGATCCACACCTCCACGCGGGCTGCGTAAGGTTTGGCCAAAGGTTCACGCGGGCCGCGACAGGCTTGAATTTCACCTATAAATAGCCTAGCTCAGGAACTTTCATTCTATGTCGAAGTCAAAACTCAAAAACGTATTCCCACTGCACAAAATCACAAATTAGCATAACGGGGTGCTGCTACGATACCGGGTATTAACTCGATCGCTGCTACGATTTAATATCCGATCGATTGAAACTATCCGACAGGATGTTTAAGTACTATCCTTTGTCATTAATCGTGATTCCGACAGGATGTTTGAGTACCACCCGAACTCGGGGAATATTCTGTCATTCGTTGTGAATCTGATGGATGTTTAAGTGATTGTACTTTGTCATCTGTCGTGAGGGTTTTAATCTCGAGAGTTATCGTAAATGATGTATTAGTTACTTACCGAGTTCGTGTGCACTAGGTTACAAGACTAATCAATAGGATAAGCTCTGCCTGTATAAATCTGCATTCTTATAATGTGAGTCATTCTCTTTTTATCAATTATTTTACAATACTCCAAATTATTTTCCAAAGTTATAATTACAGGGATTAAGTCTTTGTAGTCTTCAATTACAGCCGGTATGTGGGGTATTGTGCACATTACTATTGTTTTTATCAGTTTAAGTGGGCGTACCTAAATCATGATACATCACTTTTAGGTGAACGGACCTAAATAGTGATACACGTCACTTTTGGTTGAACGGACCCAACAGTGATATGACCACAGTCACCGAAACGAGTCGAGTGACAAATACTATGGGTAGTCGGTTGACATATAAACATTGTAATCGCTCTTAATACTGTATATTATAACAATGTGTCATTTTATAAAACCTGAATGAACTCACTCAGTATTTCTCGCTGACAAAACCTTTTTAAAACGCGTTTCAGGTAATTACAGTAGATTGGAGTAAGAGTTGGATGCGGCACTAAAAGGCATAAAGAAGTGGCTTATTTTATTTAAATCAAATTAAGAAATATTGTAATTGGGTTTATCACTTATTAAAGCTACCTTTGTAAAACATGGATTTACTCCATCTATTTAATAAATAAAATCCGGTGTTTTCTAAACTCTGATATTTTTCCTAACTCACGGTCCTGATGAAATTTCCGCTGCAATATTTTTCAAAATAATCACCGGTACCACTCGGCTGCTCACGGCACCCAATTCCGGCCAAGATGGGGTTGGGGTCGTGACAGTATTCACCTCCTCTATCGGAACGAAGAACTTTAATTTTCTTGTTGAGTTGATTTTCTACTTCACTTTTGAAGATTTTGAATGTTTCAAAAGCTTCATCTTTGTGTCTTAGTAAGTACACATAAACATAACGACTATAGTCGTCGGTAAAAGTAATGAAGTATCTTTCACCATTCCTAGTCATTGGCTTAAAAGGACTACATACATCCGAATGTATGATACCTAATAAATCTTTTGCCCTTTGGTTGGTGCCACTAAAGGGTTTCTTAGTCATTTTACTTTGTAAACAAGATTCACATTTATCAAATGAACCAACTTCATTTGTCTCCAAAAGACCATTCTTTTGAAGTGTTTGCATGCGATTCCTGTTTATATGACCAAGGCGACAATGCCAAAGATAGTTCTCACTCAAATCCATTTTGAGTTTCTTGGTGGTTCCTTGGTACATTGAACTATCAAATGATATATTATTATGAATCAATTCATAAATACCATTTGAAGGCATAACTTTAAAGTAAAACATGTCATTCATCGAAACATAAATGTCATTTTTTACAAACTTTAAATCAAAACCATATTGTCTCAAAAGGGAAACCAAAATAATGTTCCTAGTCAAACTAGGAGCATACAAAACATTTTTCAAAACAACTTCCAAACCACTCAGAAGTTTCAAAACATAGTCTCCTCGGGCTTCAACTTGAACTTTTGCTCATTGCCCATGAAGAGATAATGTCTCCCTTTTCCTAATGCTTATTTCTTTTGAACCCCTGCAACAAATTGCAAATATGAGTTTCACATCCGATATCTAATACCCATGTGTTAGAAGAAATAACATTAAGGTCAATATGTATCATAAAGATTGTACCTGAGGTTTGCTCCGCATCCCTCTTGTTTTTCAACTCCTTGTGATAGGTTGGACAATTTCTTTTCCAATGCCCTGTCTCACCACAGTGAAAGCATGGATCGTTCGTGGCAACTTTTGCCTTCTTTTCTTTTGATTTCGGTGGTTCCGCTTTAGCCTTTCTTTTTCCCTTCCCTTTGAAGTGCCCCTTTCTTTTGGCAACATTTGCTTTAGAGTCGGGATGATTCCCTTTCTTGTTGCCACCCTCATTGATCGTTAGAACGGGTATCCTTTTTACCCATTCCCGCTTTGGTCGTTTTGAGCATTGCATAAAGTTCACCAATGCTCTTGTCCCATCCATTCATATTGTAGTTCATAACAAAAGCCTCAAATTTCTTTGTTAAAGAGTTGAGGATCAAATCCGTAGCCAACTCTTTAGAGACGGGACAATTGAGCCTTTCGAGGCAATCAATGTGGCTTTTCATCTTAAGGACATAAGATGAGACCGATTGGGTTTCCTCCATTCGACATGTATGAAGCGCCCGAACGGTTTCGAAGCGTTCTACCCTTGCTTGTTGTAGGAACATTTCCTTCAATTAGGTAATCATGTCGTACGCCCCGTGATGTTCAAAATCCTTTTGAATTTCAGGAATCATAGTTCCCAACATTAGGCAAGAGGCTTGCATGGAGTCCTTGGTATACTTACCCAATCATTATAGGCGTCCTCATCTTCCACGTTAGGTTCATCGGGAATAGGATCGTCCAACACACAACATATCTTCTCTTGCTTGAGAACAATTCTCAAGTTTCGATAACAATCCATGAAGTTGTTATGGTTGAGACGATCCATTTCAAGGATTGTTCTAAGTGATAGGTTACGGATGGTTGAGGTAATTGTGTTTGCTTTGTTAGCGGCCATCTGCAAAATTTAATAAAGTTCAACTTTAGTATTTTCGATATTATTATATTTTAATCGTTAATACCCTTTTATGTCTCATAGTCAATTAATAATTAAAATCTAGAATCCAACGTTACATCTAAATATTGGTTAGGTGACCTTTATCCCACTATTTAAATTAACAAGGTAGTCAACGTTTGACAATTGCAACCCTTTGCAACTTCTAGTCAAATGGGATCGGTTAAAATCTTTATGTTTAGTTGGCATGTTTAATATGCTTTGGTGACCCTAATCACATGGTTTCCAAATCAAGTCGTCCTACTTACACACACATGTGAGTTTACATATACAAGTGGTTAGGTGACCTTTATCCCACAAATATGGTAACCCCACCTCAAACACACAAGTTCCTTCAAATGTGGTTAGGTGACCTTTATCCCACAAAGAGTTCCCAAGTGATTTGAGTGTTGTATAAAAGGATGGTGTTTGACTTATTTTATAAAAGGGGTTTTAAGTTTTCAAAATTCTAGTTTAGAAAACTTTATGTACCATACATCTGCATGCATTCAAATCCATGGTACCTTAGTAAAAACAAATTTTCAAGGTCCTTTTAATAAAACCCATTTTATTATAAAATCATTAACCTTTAACTAAACCTTTATTAACCAGCTTAATGATTTTTAAAGAACCAATTTTAAGCTTGTTATGGATTATTAGTTGTTAAGCAAGCATATCCAAATATCATCCAAACAACCATAAATAAACAACCATACAAGCACAACACTTGTTATCACAAAAGGTGCATAAGCATATCCAACTATTTTGACAACACTTGTTAGCCGAAACAAGTGTGCCAAAAGGTCCCTCCTAAGGGGTAAATATTTACACAAGAAATGTGTCGGTGAACTCCCACTTGAATCCGCATCCAAATGCTTCAAGTCTTCATTTTGTGTTGTGATTTCTCCACTTTCTTTGGGCTTCCAAATGGTCTTTAACTTTAGCTCTAAACTCCTTTGGGCTTTTAAAATGTGTTTTGGTTATTGGGCTAAAATACCATTAACTATGAGGTCCTTTAGGCCCAAAATTGGCCCAAACAAAAAACCCATTTTTGTGTGCATCTTCTTTTACAACAAAGTATCCTAATACATTTTTCAAGTAAAATGAAATGCAACTAATCTATTTATTTTACATACCAAGTGAAAATAAATAAATTATAAAACCTTCAAATGGAAGAACAAAGATATTTAATTATTACAACCCATTGAATAATCAAATACAAATCACAACACAACCATTCAACACATCCAAACACAAGGTCATGGCTAGGTTATGAACACCAAACTTGTTGGTGCACTACATCTGTTAACTTCGTCTTGGATCGAGTCTTAGATCACATTGTATAGATTAGGGCACGTTTTACGAGAAAATAGGAGATTGTATGAGTCTTAGATGATGATTTCGCTCATAGGGACAAAAAGGTGATTTCGCTCATGTGGCTATTGGTGATTTCGCTCATGTGGACATGTGATCATTGGAGCGAAATCAGGAGCCCTATAAATAGGTGCTCATAAGCGAAATCATGAAAAACAATCTTGTATTCCATACCAAAGTGCTGCCGGTGTGAAGAACTGCTTGTAATTGCATTCCAATCAATACAATCAGTGTTAAAAGTGAAGAATGAGCTGTTTCTAGCTTTGTTTCTTGTTATTCCGCACCTGAAACAGAGTAGAGCTTCTCTGAACGACTCATTCGGGTCAGGTCGCCGATCCTACAATTGGTATCAGAGCTCAGGAGGAGGAGTTCTGCAGAGAATAGTTGAAATTTATCGAGATTTCTTACTTCTACACTTTCTTTTTTCACCAGATCAAGATTTAATGGTCGGATTTCGCTCAAAATTTCACAAACTGTGTGTTATTGGACATAGATAAATCCCTGAGAGTTTGGCATTGAAATACGAACTAAAAATGGACCAAATTACCCTTCGAATTGATTTCGCTTATATGGACACATCCTGATTTCGTTCATAACAGTACATTGATTTCGCTCCTAGGGTATTAAGTCTGAGGTTTCGCTCCAAATACTAGGGTAATTTCGCTCCTGGGATACAGACAAGTTGATTTCGCTCAAAATTCAAGTCTGATTTCGCTCAAGCTGCACAAACATCCTAATTTCGCTCATAACTGTTCCCTGATTTCGCTTTTGGGAGACTTAGTGTGGGATTTCGCTCCAAGTGTGATCTAATTTCGCTTTTGTAGTCATTTGGGATTTCGCTCTTGCTGATTATCTTATTATTTCGCTCATAAGACACAATTTTTTAAAAAAACGTGATAAATCATCATAGATACCGAATTTTATAACGCGTTTGCTACACCGTCTGGTCCTGCTGCTATTGCCCAAGCTATGAACCTGGAAAGATAGATTCGAGAATTGGGTGCAGGCAAACCATCTCAGGTCTTGGGAATGTATTCTAAAGAAATACGTGTTGCCTCGAACAGATTTGCAGGTTCTCAAAGAGCTATCTGAGTTTACAGATCAAGAACGGGTTATGTACAAAGCTGAGAAAATGATGATCAGTCTGCTTCAGCAAGCCATCAAAGAAGACATCTTCATATTGCTACAGCATGACAAAACTGCAAAATCAATCTGGGATGCACTTAAAGTCAAATTTGAGGGTAGTGAGAATATGATAAAGAGCAAAAAGGCGCTGCTCAAGAAAGAGTTTGATTTGTTTAGCAGTTTACCGGGAGAGGACACGAAGAAGCTGATAGAACGATACTGCCACCTAGTGCGATCAATGTCGATATTGAGTATTACCAAAGATCGTGAAGAGTGGGTGGACAAGTTAGCCGATGCATTACCACAGAAAGAGTGGGGAACGTATTTGATGATTCTGAAGAATACGGATGTTTATGACGGGCTAACAATTTCTCAGTTTATTGAAAAGATCGAGAGTCAGGATTTGGAACAGCAGAAGATCGCTAGGATGAACAGTCCGAGTGGTCAACAGGATGTAAAGATGTATTACAAAGGTAGTATTCCAGTTCCAGAATCTGAGAGAAGTCCGAAAATCCAAACTACATTTAGTGCTGGAGATTCATCAGAAAAAGCTGATCAGGGTTCTAACAAAAACAACAGTGGATTCTCATCATTTCCAAGTGTCAATCCTAAAGAGTCAAATACAAGTTTTCAGTCTCAGAGCACAAAGACAGGAAATGGTTATGTGATTCAGTGCAACATCGCTCTAAATCTTCCAGAAGGTCAAAGTTTTTCTGAAGAAACTGCGAAAGATCACATGACTTTACTAGGTTCTATGTTGTTATCTTATGAGGGTCTAGTTGCTGGATGGATCGGGAATCCTATGCTCACAAAGGAGGATTACGATCAGATAGACGCCGAAGAGATGGAATTAATGGATATCAAATGGTGTCTAGCTAGTGTTCTTAGGCATGCTGAAAAGTTCAAGACAATTACCGGGAGAAATGACTTTCTTGATGCTCATGTTTCTACTTTAGGTTTTGATAAATCTAAAGTTACTTGTTTTCGATGCAGGGAGAAAGGCCATTTCAAGCGAGAGTGCAAGAATAGGGAAGCTAGTGGAGCACAGAATCCGTTTGGAAAAGACGATTATTACCGGAAAGCCATTTATCAGCAGGTTGGTCAATCACAAGACTCACAGACGGCTCATGGTAGGAAGATTGAGGATTCCAAAAGAGCATATTTGGTAGACCTCAACTGGAGCAACTACATATCACCTGAAAGCAAAGCATGTTTAGTCGATCAAGATGATGAAAGACTACCTGAAGGCTTCAGCTGGGATATGTTCGTTGACGAAAAAGGAGCATTCAAAGCTTTCATTGCTAAGATTGTTAGAGAACCAGACATGTTTGCCACATGGATGAAGTCTATTGGTGAGACTGTGAAGAGTGTGAAGGAAGAGTCTGTTGCATCTGACGAAAGCTCAGAAAGTGCTGATAAAAGTTCTCAGAGTGCAGATGAGAGTGTACAGAATGATGTTAGTTCAGAAAAGGAAGTTGTTTTTGATCAAACACCATCTGATTCTGGTTTATCAGATGCTAGTTCTTAAAAATTTGTACAGTTTGATCAGTCACCTCCAGATAACAGCAGTGATGATGAGGAGGAAAAACATATTAATGTTGCTAAAACTCATCTTTCTCCTGAAAGTTTTCATTTCTATTTTCAAGATCGCATAGAGAAACTAAAGGAGAAACGAGCTGCTAAAGAACAACAACAAATGAAAACTGAAGATGTTGTTCAGAATGAGAAAGTTGAAAGTGTGGCTGAGGAGATTGCTAAAGATGAGAAGGTGACCGAAGCAGAAAAAGTGGTAGAAGTGGTGAAGACAATCGAGGTTGAGAAGATTATTGAAATTGTCAAGCCTTGTGAAAAATGTCTTGAAGCTTGCAAAGAGTGTGCAGCAAAAGATGAAATAATTGCTGAATATGAGAAGAAGAAGGAGCAGTTACTGTTCAACCTCAACTATGTAAAATAATCATATGATGTCTTGAACACAACAGTAACTGATCTCCAAAAGACAAATTCGGAAAGAGAACAAGCACTGACGATGATGAGTGTTGTGATGATGTCAAAGCAGAAAGCTATAAACTTCTACATCGAAGAGAGTGCTAAGTGGAAGCAAGAGTTGGAAACAGAGAAAATCGAGAATGAGAGAATTAGACGATTATTACAAAGTTATTCTAGTTCTGATTATCTCATTGATCATATTTACCCAACTGTTGTAGGTATGGAAGCTTTTCAAGATGACAAGCCGAAGAAAAAGGATGCTGGTAAGAAACCGACTGTTAGCTATAACAAGTGTCTGCCTCCAATTTGGGAAGGGTATTCTCCTAGAAAACCAAACGAGGAGCAACTTGAAAAAGCAGTCAATATAAAGCTAAAAACTGACACAACTGACGTATTACCAGAAAACATTGACGTCACGTTTACCTCGTATGACACTGATCATGAGTCTGAGTTAATCAAAAAGGTGGTCGATCAGGTGTTGGATACTGATGAGGAGTCCGAGTCAAAGTCAGAGTCTGGAGGGTCAAATTCGTCAGTCAACAGTCCAAAGTCGTCGGTTAAACGGTCTTATAGTAAAGAATTTTTGTTATCAAAAGCAAATTTGGATGATGAAACATTTGAAGTAGCATACACTTTAAATGATTCTGACAAATTATACTATGACAAAGAGTTTTCAATAAGAGGTGTTAAACCAGAAATGATCAAAAAGGTTTTCAAACTAAGAGAAATTAATATTTCTGAAATAAAATATGAAAATCTTACAAGAAAACCAAGACCTTACACCTCAAGAGTACAACAACGATTAAACAAGAAAAAGGGTTACAATTCTGGTTCGGGTTTCCAAAAGAAATCAAACCAGAATGGTAACAACAAAAAGAAAGGATTAGGTTTTGTTCCACCAGAAAATCATAAAAATATGAAAAATTCTAAGACAAAAACAGAATTTGTGTCAGGTGGAAGTGCAGAAGAGGAACAGAAGAAACCATTCTGGAGACAGTCAAATCAAGAGTTTCTTGCTGAAAAGAAGAGGAATGGAATTGAAGTTTTTCATCCAAAGGAGACTCGAACCTGTTACAAATGCAATGAAGCTGATCACATTGCATGGAACTGTCCGAAAAATGTAAAGACAAAACAGGGAGTTTCTAAGAAATTGAAAGAAAAGGTTATTGATGTTGAACCACCAATCGAAAATTTTAAAATTTTTGAAAACTCAACTTATGAGATTGGTGAGTGTTCGAAAAAGAATTCTTGTAAAAATAATGAAAAGAACAATCAAGTGTGGGTTGTTAAGAAAGTTGATGAGAAAGTCGGCGATGAATCTGGTTCCACAAAGCCAGAAGAGCCACAGGTTGAGGTGAAAAATTCAGTAAATGATGATGATTTTCCATCACTGAAGTTTGAAGAGGTTAAACAAAAGTTTGGAAAGGTTGAAATCTCGAATCAGTTTTACACAGAGAAAACTAAGTTTGATGTCGAGAAAACATTCAATGGGAATGTAAAGAAAATTTTTGGGAAAATGTTGAATGGGAAAGCAAAGGGGGTTAAAGATTTTTATGCAACTAAAAAGGCAACATACAACCCCACTGCGCAAGAATTGAAAGCCATCAAGTCTGAAAAGACTTGGATGGAAGTTTGTTTTCCTTAAAGTCTTAGGACTACGCCGGAGATCCCAAGTTTATATCGTGGATCAGGAATCAGCATCATTCATGTTTTATGAGTTTTTATGAAAGTTTGTTGAAATTGTTGAAATGTTACAGGTGAAAGGACTATGTCGGAGCTTCCAGGTTGGTAAGTGAGAAGCAGGATTCGGCATTCCAATTGGTAAAATGGTTATGTAGATGTAACATTCCTACAGTTAGCATTGTGTGTATTTTTACAAGTGGTATTGTTTCGGATATACTTACAAGTGGTACAGAGGTTTCTGCACTGCAAATTGTAAATCAGGGACATTAAGTTGTACTTGATTTACTACATATGTGATTGATGAACAAGATGATGAACCACATCCCCATACTTAACAAGTGGTAAACCTACAAGTGGTAAAAACAAACTCATTTTCCGGAAAAATCATTTTGATTAAAACAAACTTAAGTGTTTTGAGATCTAAATGAGAAAATGGTTTGTGAAAGGGGGAGTTCAGATTGTTTATGCCGAGTGGATGGAGATTTGATGCGATTTGATGTCAATTGTAAAGTTTCTGTATAGTTTGTTTTACATTTTATGTTTCAAGTGGGCCAAGAGCTTAGATAGTTTTCAAATTTTCTTTGAAATGTGTTTGCATTTTAGGGGGAGTAGAAAATTTCAGAAAATCCAAAAACATTAGAAAATTTGTCACACCCCGACCGCGTATAACATGCAACCGCGGCGGAAAACGTCGGGGAGTGTTGTGGACAGAATTAATTGTTATACAACCATGGAAATTAAAGTTACATTTTATTTATCAAACACGGGTGTTACATTGTCTTAAAAGGAAGTACAGAATTCAAAACATAGTTATACTAGTTCTATCTTCATTTTTAGTCTCTAAGGCACAGGTCCGCCCTAGTATCGTGATCAACATCTTATGGAACAGCTCCTGAAAACACATGTGAAAGTAGGTACGTCAGCATAAAAATGCCTGTGAGATACATAGGTTTTGTGAAAGTGGGATTCATGACTTGAGTTTTAAAGAAATGTTTAATAACAGTCAGTCAGGAACCTTGTAATTTGTCTCGCTTTATAAACCATTTGAAAAACGATAATATCAGATGATATGTATAGATAAACGTAAGGTTAAATGAATAACCTAGTAAAAATGAGTTGAATAAAATAAGTTGTTTTGTAAGACAATGTTTTATGAAAAGTATGTTATTTGTATAAAATGTTATATGTCTAAACTGAAATGATTTAGGTAACGCTAAGATATGTAATATTATACAAACATTTATATATAGGAAGTACCAGCGGCGTATCCACCATGTTTGCATCATATTACATACTCCACGTTACTCAAACCATTTACCCAAACCATCCATCAGGTAAGATTGTTCTTGTATAACTGAATTGCCAAATGTTATTGTGTAAATCATGTCAAATGTCTATGTTAAATGTAAACCACCAAATGTGTATGTCAATGTCAACGTGTTCATGTTCAATGTAAATCATGTAATGTGTATCCCAAAATGTATTATGTACGGTAAGCGAAATGTATCAACTTAAACCATATGTAAAATGCACAAAACAAGTCGTTGAAGTAAAACGTGGTTTAAATCAACGTTATGTTCTATGGAAAAATGCATGCTCTATTGATATTAACATTTATGCGGTATTGTAAACTATGCATACATCTAAGCCTTGAGACTATGGCGATAAACCCTTAAACAAATTAAAGGCTTATCTAAGTTATGTATATCGAATTCAGTCATTCCTTACAATCCTATCAAACCCAGGACTTCAGGAACGAGAGTTGTCAATTCCTATGGTACCGCTACCTACTAACGAACGGCGTGATCAATGTTAATGAATGTATTGTCCCATGTTAAACAAACCAAATGTCATAGCAAAATGAAGGCATGTGATGTAAACAATTGTACTAAGTATGCTAAGTAAACATACGAAGCAGAAATGTTCATGTAAATCAATGTGTCCATATGCTGAGTAAACATATGCAACAGAAATGTTCATGTAAATCAATGTGTCCATATGCTGAGTAAACATATGCAACAGAAATGTTCATGTAAATCAATGTGTCCATATGCTGAGTAAACATATGCAACAGAAATGTTCATGTAAATCAATGTGTCCATATGCTGAGTAAACATATGCAACAGAAATGTAATGTAAATCAATGTACTAAGTACGCACACAATGGGCATACATAGCATGAAATGTAATGAAATCGTGTACTATAATGTACTAACAACATAGTAGGCATATGATGTGAAAACATGGAAAGCATGAATGTAACAGATAGGCACATGTGTTTCACCCCAAAACAGTTTGGAAAACAGTAAAAGAGGGGTTCTATGTACTCACATTGACTCCTCGAAAACATGTAAAAGATGGGGTTCTATGTACTCACCTGAGATTGCTTTGAATTCCTTGTATAATAACCAGATAATGCTCGAGATCACGGGATATCAAACGGCACCTAATAGGTAGCTATATTAATATACCGGACCAAAATCGGAAGGATCGGATAGTATGCGGGTTTGTAAACCAAGCGAGTGTGGAGACTCGTGTAATATGGTTTAACAAAGCCTACATACTAAAATGAAACCTAACCTAAGTGCTTGCGACCCATTACGACCCGTTTAGGTAGCTTATGCTACCTTACGCGTCGTTCGCGTAGAACGCGTCTGGAACGCCTAACATCGTGACCACAAGGTATAACCTCGGAAGGTTATAGCTATGGTCACCCAATGTGTTTGGTCGGATCCTAATGATCGACCAAATGGGTCAGGTTCGAGAGTATAAGCGATGGTTTAGATCGCTTACCTTACGACCCTATATATGCACTAAACTAAAAGTGACGAGCTAAGCATGTTAGAACATGCTTAACTAAGTTTAGAAAACAGGTTTGGCATCAAAACAAATGGCTTTGATGCTCACGAGTAGTTTGGTTACAAAATACGCAAGAATGCGCATTTTGGCCGAAACTACGACTCGTCACTGAGCCTAGATAACGTGGTGATCAGTAGGTATAGTCGCCATGGACTATAACCATCGTGATCACGCTCACGTTATGAAGTTCCACTGAAATTCGTGTTGACCATAGGCTGGTCAATGCAGAAAGTCGACAAAACGTTGATTTCGGACTCGAAAAGCGAATAAAAGAACGAAAGAATACTTACGGAGGGTCCCCGAATGCTAATCTAGATCAAAATGGCTCAGGTATGAAACAATGGTTCCAACTTAGAGCCTTTAGATCAGGTTGTGTGAGTTTTTAGAAAAATGGGGGGGGGGGTATTTATAGGAAAGGCAAAGCCGTTAGGATTGTTTCTTGAATAACGTGCCAAGATCTCGCCCGTACACTTGTCACAATGTTGTGGTATGTCAGAACTTGCCCCTCATTGGCTGGAAGAGACAAGGGCAATTGGACCTTTCACCCTTTGAAGAGGCAAGCAGTTGGGTTCAGTGAATCTGCTATACTGGGGACTCCTTACGGACCGTATGGCTTACGGCTTACGGTCCGTAAGCCCCTAGTTTGGCAGTTTTACAGTTTTGGTCCCTGCAGCTCCAAAACTTGGTATTTGATGCGTTTTTGACACGTTTAAGCCCCGTTAACCCCATTTCAAAGCTCAAAAATGAAGTTAAAGTATAGGGAACTTAAAATGTACTAAAAAATATGTCGGATGTCAGTTCGTTTGGCCGTACGGTCGCGATGTTCGGTTAATTACGAAGGAATGCGCATAAGCGCGAAAGACGACCCAAATTGCGCGACGAATGGATTTTTCTCATGCCATACCCTAAGGCAAAATATAAGGATGCTTACATAAATTTTTGGATGTCCGGATGTATTCAGAACGTAAGTTATGCGCAAAAGTGCAAACTTGTGCACTTTTTGACACTTTTAGCCCCTGAATGATCCAAAAGTTTGTTTTAGCATACCAAACCCCTCAAAGCCTATTTCTAAGCTATGTAAAGGATATTTATGGTATGCTTAACTTATGGACATGTTCCGGAATGTTCGTTACAGTTCAAATTGGCATACTTTCGCAGTTTGTCAACTTTAGTCCCTGTAAGCGAATTAACTTGTTTTTGCCATACCAAAGCCTTCAAAACTTATTTCTAAGTTATGTAAAGGTCATTTAAGGTATGTTGAGTATATGTTGATGTTCCGGAGTATTTGTCGCATTAAACTGAGTACGTTTACATATTAGTTTGCGTACAATTCTCCAGAAAGCGATGTAGAGTTTGAAATTGAACAAAAGTCAAAACATGAAAAATGTAAAAACACAACCAAACAAACATTGGGATAAAATAACATTGTTTTATTGATAATTGAACTGTTCACAATGATTACAAGCACAAATGTTACAGTCTCCCCTACTTGTGGAAATTTCGTCCCAAAATTTATTTAGAGGAAACTCGAGGAAAAAGATGCGGATATTTTTGCCTTCATTTGATCTTCACGTTCCCAAGTAAACTCGGGTGCACGTTTAGATTCCCAGCGAACCTTGACCAAAGGAATGCGCTTGCGTTTGAGCCACTTGACTTCACGTTCCATGATTTCCACCAGTTTCTCAACAAATTTCAGTGTTTTATCAACACGAATTTCGTCAAGCGGTATCTGGAGGTTTTCATCAGCTAAACACCTCTTGAGATTGGACACGTGAAAAGTTGGATGAACATTTCCAAGTTCAGGAGGTAACTCAAGTCTGTAGGCTATCTTACCGATTCTTTCGACGATCTTGAATGGTCCAGCGTATCTAGGTGCAAGTTTTCCTTTCTTTCCGAATCTGATCACACCTTTCCAAGGTGAGACCTTAAGTAATACACGATCACCGACTTGAAGATCCAAGGGCTTGCATTTCAAGTCCGCGTAACTCTTTTGACGGCTTCTAGCTGTCTGAAGGTTATCACGAACTTTCTTAACCTTATCTGTTGTCTCTAAAATGAGGGCAGGTCCAGCAAGTTGAGCCTCGCCGATCTCATTCCAGCAGACTGGTGAACGACATTTTCGACCATAGAGAGCCTCGAAAGGAGCCATGTTGATACTGGAGTGATAACTGTTGTTGTAGGAAAATTCAATCAACGGAAGATGTGAATCCCAACTACCACCAAAATCGATCACACAAGCTCTAAGCATATCCTCCAGTGTCTGGATTGTTCTTTTAGATTGACCATCCATTTGCGGATGATAAGCTGTGCTCAAATTAAGTTGAGACCCCATAGCAGATTGCATGGTTCTCCAAAAATGAGAAGTGAAACGAGCATCTCTGTTAGAAATGATGTTCAAAGGAACACCATGTCGAGCTACGATTTCATCCACGTAGATCTGAGCAAGTTTGTCAGCCGAAAAATCCTCACGGATTGGCAAGAAATGCGCTGACTTGGTAAGACGATCAACGACTACCCAGATGGCATCGTGACCTTTCTTTGTGCGCGGAAGTTTGGTAATGAGATCCATAGTAATGTCTTCCTATTTCCAAACTGGGATCTCTGGTTGCTCCAATAATCCGGAAGGACGCTGATGTTCAGCCTTAACCTTAAGACAAGTAAGGCATTTTGATACGTATAAGGCAATGTCTTTCTTCATAGCAGGCCACCAATACTGAATACGAAGATCCTTATACATCTTATCTGAGCCTGGGTGAATAGAATAACGAGACTTATGGGCTTCATCCATAAGCAAGGTACGAAGATCATATTGGCTTGGGTCCCACAAACGGTCCATGAAGTAATACGATCCATTGTTCTTCAGTTCTAGAGCAGGAGTTATGTGATAAGGAAATTCCTTATCCATCAAACCTTGTGAAACACAAGATTGTTGAGCCTAAGAAATACGTGCTTGGATATCGGTTTGAATAACAGATTGGACACGTACACAATGAAGCTTAGTACGTTCCTTGCGACTCAATGCATCGGCTACGACATTCGCCTTACCAGGATGGTAGCGAATCTCGCAGTCGTAGTCGTTTAGAAGTTCAACCCAACGTCGTTGCCTCATGTTGAGTTCCTTTTGATTGAAGATGTGTTGAAGACTTTTGTGGTCCGTGAAAACCACACATTTTGTACCATACAAATAGTGTCTCCAGATTTTGAGAGCGAAGACAACTGCACCCAACTCAAAATCATGAGTGGTGTAGTTCTTCTCATGTATCTTCAACTGCCTTGATGCGTATGCTATGACTTTGTTTCTTTGCATCAGGACGCAGCCAAGGCCTAATTTAGATGCGTCGCAATAAACAACGAAATCATCATTGCCCTCAGGCAATGTTAGGACAGGCGCGTTGCAAAGCTTTTGTTTCAAAGTCAGAAACGCTTCCTCTTGTTTGACTCCCCAATCAAATGGCTTGCTCTTCTGAGTTAGAGCAGTTAGAGGAACTGCAATCTTTGAGAAGTTTTCTATGAAGCGGCGATAATAACCCGCTAGACCAAGAAAAGAACGAACCTCAGTAGGGGTAGTAGGTGTATCCCAATCCTTAATCGCACTGATCTTGGAGGGATCCACATGAATACCTTGTTCGTTGACAATGTGTCCCAAGAATTGAACCTCTTTAAGCCAGAATTCACACTTGGAGAATTTGGCGAAAAGTTGCTCTTTCTTTAGGAGTTCCAACGTAAGACGAAGATGTTGTTCATGATCAGCTCGCGTCTTAGAATATATCAAAATGCCATCAATGAAAACGATGATGAACTTATCCAAATAAGGTTTGCAGACCCTATTCATCAAGTCCATGAAAACAGCAGGAGCATTAGTCAAACCGAATGGCATGACTGTGAACTCATAATGTCCATAACGAGTATGGAACGCTGTCTTGGGAATGTCTTCTTCATGCACACAAAGCTGATGATATCCAGATCGTAGATCAATCTTTGAAAAATAAGAAGCGCCTTGCAATTGATCAAAGAGATCATCAATGCGAGGTAGGGGATATCGATTCTTGATGGTAAGCTTGTTAAGCTCACGATAATCGATACACATCCTAAAAGATCCATCCTTCTTCTTGACAAAAAGAATGGGAGCACCCCAAGGTGAAAAGCTAGGATGGATAAAACCTTTGTCAGAGAGCTCCTGAAGCTGCTTAGATAATTCTTGCATCTCTGATGGTGCAAGATGGTATGGAGCTCTGGCAATGGGATTTGCACCAGGTACGAGATCAATACGGAACTCGACTTGGCGTGCTGGAGGTAGACCGGGTAACTCTTCAGGGAAAACTTCAGAATAATCCCGAACGACAGGAATATCTGAAATAGTCTTACCCTTGCCTTTATCTGCTGTAACATGTGCTAAGAAAGCCACATATTTCTTCCGTAGATACTTCCGAGCTTTAAAACAAGACATGAGTTTGAGACCACCGGCAGGCTTCTCACCACGAACCTGAAGGATCTCGCCTGTCGACAGCGGCACACGAACAATCTTCTCAGAACAAACTATCTCTTCGCGATGCTTATATAACCAATCCATTCCCACAATAACGTCGAAGCTTCTAAGTTGCATTGGCGTGAGGTCAATAGGAAAAATATGGTCGTTAAGGTTCAACTGGCAGTCGCGTAGAACAGAATTAAGAATGATGGGTTCACCACCGGCAACCTCTACTGTCAAAGGTTTACCTAGTTTCGTTCTAGACACGTGAAGCATTGGCTCAAAAGACAATGACACAAAACTCTTGTCGGCACCCGAATCAAAAAGAACAGATGCTGGCTGATTATTAATAAAGAACGTACCGTTCACCACTTCGTTGTCTGCTTGTGCTTCTTGTGCATTCATGTTGAAGACTCGACCTCGAGCCTGTGCCTGATTCTGGTTTGCATTCTGGTTCTGGTTGGCTAGCCTTGGACACCGATTTCTGTAGTGGGTCAGATCCCCACAGTTATAACAAGCACCTGGTGGGTATTGTGGTCGTGCAACTTGACCCTGTTGCTGAGCAACTTGTTGAGCAGGGTTCTGAACTGCGCGATTCTGAGCAAACCGACAAACATCGGCAAGATGACCCGACTTCCCACAGTTAGTGCAGAAACGGCACTGATATTGCGGCTGATGGTGACTGTTGCATTGATTGCACAAAGGTGCACTTCCTGAATAGGGCTTCTTTGTGACAACTCGACCTTTTGACTCGTATTTAATGCACGTTGACTTGACCATTAACTTTGACTGATTAGTCGTTTGACTTGTTTGAATTGTAATGTGTACGTTGTGACGAATGAAAGTGTTATTGTGTTTGCTTGGTTTGTGTTTGGTTGTATATGTATAACATGTGACCTACTTGAAAACTTAGATTGATTAAACCATATAGTGCCCGACGAGACAAGAACTAGACTCGCCAACTTGAACTCGGCGAAACAGGAAACCTGTTTCGCCAATCCCATCTCGACGAAACACCCTGATTCGCCGGCCCAACAGTTTCGCCAAGCCCAGTAAGGGCCCAAAACACTTAACCGCATATAAGTTATACGTAACCTCTTCATTTGTCACACTTTAGCAAAAAAACAGAAAAACCCTAGAGTCCTTCTATGTGTGACGGCAATTTGGAACTCTCGAAGCCTGCCCTAGCTTTCGATTCACCGTTCCCTTCACTTCGGTTAGCATTTAAACTTTGCATGATCATTTAATTGTTATCCTTGCTAGTTGTTAATCGAAAACATGGTTCGCTGATGTATATAATGCCTGATCTCATGTTCGAATCCTTTGCTTATTAATAATGTTGATCATTGTGAACGGAAACGAAACAAGTAAACACGGTTCGGTTAGTTTAAACACAAAGATCTAAACCTGTTGTCACTTAGGGTTTTGGTATTTTGATCAGATTATTAATTAATATTATGGATTGATTGTAGTGAGGAATTGTGCTCGTATGATACTCGTTATTTAGTTAAACTGTTAAGATTTGGTAATTGTTGTGATTGGTTGAATATACATGATCTAATGATGGTGATGATCGATGATGGTTGTTGACGGCTATTAGGGTTCTCTGGGTTAATACTGTAACTGACTTGCATGATTTTCTGTAACTGATATGTTGACGAAAGTACTGCTTAACGAATCTGAAGGTTTGGCGAATTAGAATGTTGACGTAATAGGATCTTGACGAATGTGAATATTGGACGGAAGAGAACTCTTGACGAAACAAGATGTGTTTTGCCAAGAGTAATTGACGAAATAGAAATTGTAATTCGCCAAAGAATGTTCGACGAAACAGAATGTGTTTCGCCAATTAATGTGTTTCGCCAAATAATCTGTTTCGCCAACTTGGATAACCTGCACAGTAATCTGATGTAATTCTGTTAAGTGTTAACTGAGTTAATTAACTGATGTTAAACGCTATGCATGATTTGTGTAATGATGAATAGTGATGTGTACTACTTGCTGATCATTGTTGATGCTTATACGTGAACCATATGAATACAAACTGATTGTATACGTGCATACTCTAGGGCGTGATTGATTTACTTTGAGCACATACTTAGCATACCGAGCAAACCCAAGGTGAGTTCACACAGCCAAGGCATGGGTTCCCGGGTGGGGAATGGGATTTGATAGATTGTTATGCACACTCAGATGGTAGAACTTAACGAATACGAACCTACTAGACTAGTAACACTCATTGAACTGATCTTCGCACACCTGCCACGGGTTGGCCGCGATACTATGACATCTTCGCACACCTGCCTTTGGAAGGCCGCGAACTAAACTTACTAACCTTCGCACACCTGCCTGGGAGGCCGCGATACAAATAAACCTAGTCTAGAATACTTGGGAAGAACATCCCCTAATATCTTCGCACACCTGCCTGGGAGGCCGCGATGGAAATATGAAACATGATATAAACGAACGAACTTACTATTATTCATACCATATTATTACTGAACTGTTGACTGTGAACTCGCTCAACTAGTTGTTGACTCTCTGCTGCATGCCTTGCAGGACCTTAGGTACTTATGGAGCTTGCACTGGAGAAGCGGGTCGTTGTGGGCAAGGATCGTGGTTTCTACGTTGAACTAATATGACATTTAAAACTATTAACTAGTGTTGGATTATTTACTATGCTTCCGCTACACTTTGAAACTATGGTTGTGTTTTGAACACCTATCGTATTGGATGTATGGTTTACATTTATTTTACTTGATATTAATTACATGTTCAATATGATTGGTGGCTTGATCCTGGTCAGTCACGCTCCCAAGCGGTGGTACTCCGCGTGTGGATTTTGGGGGTGTGACAGATTGGTATCAGAGCCATTGGTTATAGAGAACCTGGTTTTAATATGGGAAAACGTTTTTATTAAAACCGGACTATAACCAGAACAGTGCTCCCAACGATCCACAACGACGCTTCGCTCCACGTGCAAGACTCGACATCCTAGGTAATAAGGTTTATGTTTATTACCTGCTTGCTAGAACTGCTTAGAACTTTGCTCGTAGTATGCTTACCCTACTATTGCTCACTATCTGTTACTGCTTGAGAACACTTATGTGCTTACACTCTTCTGTCATCGCACTATTCGCGAACCTTTCTCACTTATGTTGCCTTTGATGTGAAGATCAATGGCCGCACGAATTAACATGACTCAAGCCCAGCTAGAGGCTCTCGTTGCTGCGGCAGTTGCAGCCGCTCAAGCAGGTAGCATACCCTGCAGTATAGACTCATACTAGGGTCTTTAGATCCTACATTAACTTCCGTATTTAACTTCGTCCTATTCGTACAATAGGCCAGCACGCGCAGCCGCCTGTTTGCACTTTCAAGAACTTCATGGACTGTCGTCCAAATTCTTTCAGTGGCACCGAGGGGGCAGTGGGACTCCTCCATTGGTTTGAAAAGATAGAGTCAGTATTCGAAATGTGCGAGTGCCCTGAGGCTCGCAAGGTCAAGTATGCAACTGGCACCTTGGAGGGAATAGCGCTAACCTGGTGGAACGCGCAGGTGCAAATTCTGGGGTTGGCAGCTGCTAACGCCACACCCTGGAACGATTTTAAGGAACTTATCAAGAGAGAGTATTGCACGCGTGAAGATATTCACAAACTGAAAGACGAGCTGTATAACCTGAAAATGGTTGGATCAGAGATTGAAGCGTATACTAAACGGTCAAATGAGCTGGCCGTGCTGTGTCCAACTATGGTGGACCCTCCATACAAGCGTATTGAGTTGTATCTCAAGGGTTTAGCGCCAGAGATCCAGAGCCACGTAACATCGGCTAATCTTGACGACATTCAGGCTATTCAGCGCCTCGCTCACCGCATCACAGATCAGGCAGTGGATCAGAACAGACTGCCAAAACGCATCAGTGCTACCACTACTGCTACTACTACTCCAGCTACTACTTCTGCCACACCCAGCGAGAACAAAAGAAAGTGGGATGGGGATTCCAGCAAGGGATCAGTTTCGGTTCAGTCCCAGACACAGCAGCGTCGCACCAACGACCACCAGAGTCCGAATCAGCAATCATCGGGCAACCAGGGGCAGAGTGGTTATAGGGGAATTCACCCGTGGTGTAACAGGTGCAACAAACACCACAGTGGAAGATGTCGCAGGGAACGTTGTCAAAGATGCCACAAGCCGGGCCATGAGGCTAAAGATTGTAGAAGCTCGTGACCAGCAAACCAAAACCAGCAACTCCCACCGCCAGCTCCACAGAACCAGCAGCTGCAGCCACAGCGTGGAAACCGGGGATGTTTCCAGTGTGGGGCTGAAGGCCACTACAAACGCGATTGCCCACAGTTGAACCAGAATCGCAACAACAACAACAACCAGGGCAACGGGAATAACAACAATAACAACAACAACGGGGGAAACAACAACAATGGCAACGAAGCTCGGGGTCGTGCTTTTGTGCTAGGTCGGGGTGACGCAGTGAATGACCCCAATGTGGTTATGGGTAAGTTTCTTCTCGACGATATTTATGTTACTGTCTTATTTGATTCGGGTGCTGATACAAGTTATATGTCATTGAAAATGAGTAAATTGTTAAAACGTACACCAACACCCCTAAACACTAAACACGTCGTGGAACTGGCAAATGGTAAAAGTGTAGAAGCGGCACATGTAATCAAGGGCTGTAACATCGTTCTAGCTGGTCAGACTTTCTCGATTGATCTTATACCCATAGTCTTGGGTAGTTTCGACGTCGTCATCGGTATGGATTGGTTGTCCCAGCATCACGCAGAAATCTTGTGCAAGGAAAAGGTTATTCGTATTCCTCGCTCCAGTCAGGAACCTCTCGAAGTTCAAGGCGACAAGAGTGGTGCTGTGGTTGGCATCATCTCTTTCTTAAAGGCGTAGAAATGTTTACGAAAGGGGCACACTGCCATTCTGGCACTTGTCACTGACGCATCAGCAAAGGAAAAGAAGCTGGAGGATATCCCGGTTGTATGTGACTTTCCTCAGGTGTTTCCTGAAGATTTACCTGGTTTACCGCCTCATCGCCAAGTCGAGTTTCAAATTGAGTTAGCTCCTGGAGCAGCACCAATAGCCCGCGCACCGTATCGTTTAGCTCCAACCGAACTGGAAGAACTGTCGAAGCAGCTACAAGAACTCTTGGAAAAGGGTTTTATTCGTCCAAGCTCATCGCCTTGGGGAGCTCCGGTACTTTTCGTGAAAAAGAAAGACGGTACGTTCAGAATGTGCATCGACTACCGTGAACTGAACAAGGTGACGGTGAAGAACCGTTATCCTCTTCCGCGTATAGACGACCTATTCGACCAGTTGCAGGGGTCGAGTTTCTACTCCAAGATAGACTTGAGGTCAGGATATCATCAGCTGAGAGTCTGGGATGAGGACGTCTCCAAAACCGCTTTCAGAACTCGTTACGGTCACTACGAGTTTCTAGTCATGCCATTCGGGCTAACGAACGCGCCTGCCGTATTCATGGATCTTATGAACAGGGTGTGTAAACCCTATCTCGACAAGTTCGTCATTGTTTTCATCGACGACATTTTGATTTACTCCAAGAGTCAGGAGGAGCACGAGCAGCACTTACGTCTTATTTTGGAACTCCTTCGAAAGGAGCAATTGTACGCCAAGTTTTCTAAATGTGACTTCTGGCTTCGTGAAGTCCACTTCTTAGGCCATGTGGTGAACAGGGATGGGATCCATGTCGATCCATCCAAGGTAGATTCGATCAGGAACTGGCCTGCACCGCGTACACCAACGGAAATACGCCAATTCTTGGGTTTGGCGGGTTACTATCGGCGATTCATCAAAGACTTTTCAAAGATCGCTCAACCGCTTACACTGCTGACACAGAAGGGTGTCACCTATCGCTGGGGAGAGTCCCAGGAAACCGCTTTTCAGTACTTAAAGGATAGGCTTTGCAGTGCGCCTATTCTCTCATTGCCAGAGGGCACGGAAGATTTCGTGGTTTATTGTGACGCATCAATACAGGGTCTTGGTTGCGTATTGATGCAGCGGGATAAAGTGATTGCCTACGCCTCTCGTCAACTCAAGGTTCATGAACGGAATTATACGACGCACGATTTAGAGCTGGGAGCTGTTGTTTTCGCGCTTAAGATATGGCGACACTACCTGTACGGTACCAGGTGCACAATTTACACCGATCACAGGAGTCTCGAGCATATTCTTAAGCAAAAGGATTTGAACATGCGTCAACGAAGATGGGTTGAACTACTGAACGACTACGAATGCGCCATCAAGTATCATCCAGGCAAGGCCAATGTTGTGGCTGACGCCCTCAGTCGGAAAGACACTCTACCTAAGCGCGTGCGAGCGCTACATCTTACTATTCAGTCCAGTCTTCCTGCACAGATATGAGCTGCTCAGATAGAAGCATTGAAACCCGAAAACGTAAAGGCTGAAGCTTTACGTGGTTCGAGGCAACAAATGGAACAAAAGGAAGACGGCGCCTACTATGTAACGGGGCGTATTTGGGTTCCACTTTATGGCGGTCTACGAGAGCTTGTAATGGATGAAGCTCACAAGTCCCGTTATTCGGTACATCCAGGGTCGGACAAAATGTACCACGACATCAGAACTACTTATTGGTGGCCAAGCATGAAGGCCCACATCGCCACCTACGTCGGCAAGTGTTTGACATGTGCAAGGGTCAAAGTGGAATATCAGAAACCAGCGGGTCTACTTCAGCAACCCAAGATACCGCAATGGAAATGGGAAGAAATTTCCATGGATTTCGTTACAGGCTTACCTAGATCCCAGCGCGGGAATGATACCATATGGGTAATCGTGGATCGACTCACCAAGTCTGCACACTTTCTGGCTATAAAGGAAACAGATAAGTTCTCCACTCTCGCAGACGTTTATCTCAAAGAAGTTGTTTCGAGGCACGGGGTGCCCATCTCCATCATTTCAGATCGCGACGCACGATTCACGTCAGAGCTATGGCAAGCAATGCACAAATCTTTCGGCTCAAAGTTAGACATGAGCACGGCATACCACCCTCAGACGGATGGGCAGTCTGAGCGAACGATCCAAACTCTTGAAGACATGCTCCGGGCATGTGTTATCGATTTCGGCAACGGCTGGGAAAAGCATCTCCCTTTGGTGGATTTCTCATACAATAACAGTTATCACACCAGCATTCAAGCCGCTCCATTCGAGGCATTGTACGGGCGTAAATGCCGGTCACCTCTCTGTTGGGCAGAGGTGGGGGATAGTCAGATTACGGGTCCAGAGATTGTAGTGGACGCCACGGAAAAGATTGCACAGATACGACAACGTATGGCGGCAGCACGCGACCGTCAGAAAGCCTACGCGGATAAGCGTAAAAGGCCCTTGGAATTTCAGGTCGGGGACCGGGTATTGTTAAAAGTTTCACCCTGGAAGGGTGTGGTACGTTTTGGCAAACGGGGTAAATTAAACCCGCGATATGTCGGACCATTTGAGATCATTGAGAAAATCGGCAAGGTAGCCTACAGATTGCACTTACCAGCTGAACTCGGGGCAGTTCACAATGTCTTTCACGTGTCGAATCTGAAGAAGTGTCTGTCAGATGAGACCCTTATCATTCCTTTTAAAGAACTCACTATCGACGCGCGGTTGCAGTTCGTCGAGGAACCTGTTGAAATTACGGACCGGGATGTGAAGGTCCTCAAACACAAGAGAATCCCTCTTGTTCGAGTTCGTTGGAACTCCCGACGTGGCCCAGAGTACACCTGGGAACGCGAAGACCAAATGAAAGAAAAGTATCCCCAGTTATTCGAAACCAATTCAACCACTGCTGAGGCTGAAGCTACTACAACGGAATTTCGGGGCGAAATTCCAGATCAACGGGGGGAGGATGTGACACCCCAGGAAAACCAGTGAACGATGCAACCTATCTAGCTTCCTCAGTAAGTACTTACCAAATTTCGGGACGAAATTTCTTTCAAGTTGGGGATAATGTGACAACTCGACCTTTTGACTCGTATTTAATGCACGTTGACTTGACCATTGACTTTGACTGATTAGTCGTTTGACTTGTTTGAATTGTAATGTGTACGTTGTGATGAATGAAAGTGTTATTGTGTTTGCTTGGTTTGTGTTTGGTTGTATATGTATAACATGTGACCTACTTGAAAACTTAGATTGATTAAACCATATAGTGCCCGACGAGACAAGAACTAGACTCGCCAACTTGAACTCGGCGAAACAGGAAACCTGTTTCGCCAATCCCATCTCGACGAAACACCCTGATTCGCCGGCCCAACAGTTTCGCCAAGCCCAGTAAGGGCCCAAAACACTTAACCGCGTATAAGTTATACGTAACCTCTTCATTTGTCACACTTTAGCAAAAAAACAGAAAAACCCTAGAGTCCTTCTGTGTGTGACGGCAATTTGGAACTCTCGAAGCCTGCCCTAGCTTTCGATTCACCGTTCCCTTTACTTCGGTTAGCATTTAAACTTTGCATGATCATTTAATTGTTATCCTTGCTAGTTGTTAATCGAAAACATGGTTCGTTGATGTATATAATGCCTGATCTCATGTTCGAATCCTTTGCTTATTAATAATGTTGATCATTGTGAACGGAAACGAAACAAGTAAACACGGTTCGGTTAGTTTAAACACAAAGATCTAAACCTGTTGTCACTTAGGGTTTTGGTATTTTGATCAGATTATTAATTAATATTATGGATTGATTGTAGTGAGGAATTGTGCTCGTATGATACTCGTTATTTAGTTAAACTGTTAAGATTTGGTAATTGTTGTGATTGGTTGAATATACATGATCTAATGATGGTGATGATCGATGATGGTTGTTGACGGCTATTAGGGTTCTCTGGGTTAATACTGTAACTGACTTGCATGATTTTCTGTAACTGATATGTTGACGAAAGTACTGCTTAACGAATCTGAAGGTTTGGCGAATTAGAATGTTGACGTAATAGGATCTTGACGAATGTGAATATTGGACGGAAGAGAACTCTTGACGAAACAAGATGTGTTTCGCCAAGAGTAATTGACGAAATAGAAATTGTAATTCGCCAAAGAATGTTCGACGAAACAGAATGTGTTTAGCCAATTAATGTGTTTCGCCAAATAATCTGTTTCGCCAACTTGGATAACCTGCACAGTAATCTGATGTAATTTTGTTAAGTGTTAACTGAGTTAATTAACTGATGTTAAACGCTATGCATGATTTGTGTAATGATGAATAGTGATGTGTACTACTTGCTGATCATTGTTGATGCTTATACGTGAACCATATGAATACAAACTGATTGTATACGTGCATACTCTAGGGCGTGATTGATTTACTTTGAGCACATACTTAGCATACCGAGCAAACCCAAGGTGAGTTCACACAGCCAAGGCATGGGTTCCCGGGTGGGGAATGGGATTTGATAGATTGTTATGCACACTCAGATGGTAGAACTTAACGAATACGAACCTACTAGACTAGTAACACTCATTGAAATGATCTTCGCACACCTGCCACGGGTTGGCCGCGATACTATGACATCTTCGCACACCTGCCTTTGGAAGGCCGCGAACTAAACTTACTAACCTTCGCACACCTGCCTGGGAGGCCGCGATACAAATAAACCTAGTCTAGAATACTTGGGAAGAACATCCCCTAATATCTTCGCACACCTGCCTGGGAGGCCGCGATGGAAATATGAAACATGATATAAACGAACGAACTTACTATTATTCATACCATATTATTACTGAACTGTTGACTGTGAACTCGCTCAACTAGTTGTTGACTCTCTGCTGCATGCCTTGCAGGACCTTAGGTACTTATGGAGCTTGCACTGGAGAAGCGGGTCGTTGTGGGCAAGGATCGTGGTTTCTACGTTGAACTAATATGACATTTAAAACTATTAACTAGTGTTGGATTATTTACTATGCTTCCGCTACACTTTGAAACTATGGTTGTGTTTTGAACACCTATCGTATTGGATGTATGGTTTACATTTATTTTACTTGATATTAATTACATGTTCAATATGATTGGTGGCTTGATCCTGGTCAGTCACGCTCCCAAGCGGTGGTACTCCGCGTGTGGATTTTGGGGGTGTGACATTCTTTGCTGGAGGCTGGTTGGGAGCTGCCTGGTTAGCTTGGGCAGTGACAGCATAGTTTTGGGAAGCCTTACGCTTCTTTGCCCTTTTTGATGAACCAAACTCCTTTCCATTCTTGTTTTGACCTTTCTTGCTATCTTCCTTGTCGGCCGACTGCTTCTTGCCCTTGTCACCCTTCCTGTGCAATTTATTCTTTCGAATCTGCGACTCAGTCAACGTCGCTGATAACTCGATCGCCTGACGGAGTGTGGTAGGGTTGCTACCAGTAAGGATGTCTTGTACCGAGTCAGGCAGGCCGTCGATGTACCTTTCGATAGCCTTATCGAGTGGGGTAACCATAGTTGGGCAAAGCAGACTCAACTCCTCAAACCTATCAATATAAGCCCTGTGCTCGCCACTATCTTGCTTTAAAACATCAAATTCTTTCTCCAACGCTCGTTGTTCATGACGAGGACAAAACTCCCTCATCATAAGAGCTCTCAATTCAGCCCATGTCTGAGCTAGAGCAACTTCTGCACCTTGATCTCTCATAACCCCGTTCCACCACGTAAGAGCCCTCTTCTGAAACACACTCGAAGAAAACTCGACCTTGCGATTGTCAGGACACTGCACATGACGGAAAGTGTTCTCGATGCTCTCGAACCACTGAAGAAGCCCAGTTGCTCCCTCAGAACCACTAAACTTGAGTGGCTTAGCCAAGTTAAAATCCTTGTATTTGCATGTACCATTGTTGTTGTTGTTGGCCTGGTTCCATTGAGCAAAGAGATTTGGGAATTGAGCAGCCATCTGCTGCGCAATAATTTCTGCCAGCTCGACAGTAGCTATCTGGTTGTCGCGTCGAGGAGGCATTCTAGAAGAGAAAAAAATGAAATGAAACGAGTGAGATGATTGGATGAAGAGAATGAGATGAAGCAAAATCAACAAAAGCAAAGATGGCGGTTATGCATCGCAAAGCAAACAAGCGACATGAAATGTCTAGTCAAAGTAAATGAGTCAGAATTAGTGTATCGCGAAGACATGCTCGCCTATAAGTGAACACTCACCCCAAGAGTTCCCAGGTAAGAGTGAACGGTCCGATTATGTGGATTTGTACGAACACTCTAGCCTTAGACAGAAAACCCAGGGTACAGGCATTCACTCTTCCAGTTCGCACGTGTTCACACTATTAACCCAAAACTTTGACGGGATTTTTGAAATCCAAAGAGGTTCAAAACCATATAACAGAGGGTTCAAAACCTAGTAATCAATCATCCTCGAACAGATGATTACTTTTCAAAGCGGATTCGGAACCGAAGTTCTCGTTGTGGTTATCACCTAAGGATAGGTGATGTGCATGTTTTAAACTCTAAACACAAGATAACTCGTGTTAGGGTCCTAGAAAGTTATAGTCTAGGTCAAAGCATTACTAATAACCTAATTCTCTATAACCAATGGCTCTGATACCAACTCTTCTGTCACACCCCGACCGCGTATAACATGCAACCGCGACGGAAAACATCGGGGAGTGTTGTGGACAGAATTAATTGTTATACAACCATGGAAATTAAAGTTACATTTTATTTATCAAACACGGGTGTTACATTGTCTTAAAAGGAAGTACAGAATTCAAAACATAGTTATACTAGTTCTATCTTCATTTTTAGTCTCTAAGGCACAGGTCCGCCCTAGTATCGTGATCAACATCTTATGGAACAGCTCCTGAAAACACATGTGAAAGTAGGTATGTCAGCATAAAAATGCCTGTGAGATACATAGGTTTTGTGAAAGTGGGATTCATGACTTGAGTTTTAAAGAAATGTTTAATAACAGTCAGTCACGAACCTTGTAATTTGTCTCGCTTTGTAAACCATTTGAAAAACGATAATATCAGATGATATGTATAGATAAACGTAAGGTTAAATGAATAACCTAGTAAAAATGAGTTGAATAAAATAAGTTGTTTTGTAAGACAATGTTTTATGAAAAGTATGTTATTTGTATAAAATGTTATATGTCTAAACTGAAATGATTTAGGTAACGCTAAGATATCTAATATTATACAAACATTTATATATAGGAAGTACCAGCGGCGTATCCACCATGTTTGCATCATATTACATACTCCACGTTACTCAAACCATTTACCCAAACCATCCATCAGGTAAGATTGTTCTTGTATAACTCAATTGCCAAATGTTATTGTGTAAATCATGTCAAATGTCTATGTTAAATGTAAACCACCAAATGTGTATGTCAATGTCAACGTGTTCATGTTCAATGTAAATCATGTAATGTGTATCCCAAAATGTATTATGTACGGTAAGCGAAATGTATCAACTTAAACCATATGTAAAATGCACAAAACAAGTCGTTGAAGTAAAACGTGGTTTAAATCAATGTTATGTTCTGTGGAAAAATGCATGCTCTATTGATATTAACATTTATGCGGTATTGTAAACTATGCATACATCCAAGCCTTGAGACTGTGGCGATAAACCCTTAAACAAATTAAAGGCTTATCTAAGTTATGTATATCGAATTCGGTCATTCCTTACAATCCTATCAAACCCAGGACTTCAGGATCGGGAGTTGTCAATTCCTATGGTACCGCTACCTACTAACGAACGGCGTGATCAATGTTAATGAATGTATTGTCCCATGTTAAACAAACCAAATGTCATAGCAAAATGAAGGCATGTGATGTAAAAAATTGTACTAAGTATGCTAAGTAAACATACGAAGCAGAAATGTTCATGTAAATCAATGTGTCCATATGCTGAGTAAACATATGCAACAGAAATGTTCATGTAAATCAATGTGTCCATATGCTGAGTAAACATATGCAACAGAAATGTTCATGTAAATCAATGTGTCCATATGCTGAGTAAACATATGCAACAGAAATGTAATGTAAATCAATGTACTAAGTACGCACACAATGGGCATACATAGCATGAAATGTAATGAAATCGTGTACTATAATGTACTAACAACATAGTAGGCATATGATGTGAAAACATGGAAAGCATAAATGTAACAGATAGGCACATGTGTTTCACCCCAAAACAGTTTGGAAAACAGTAAAAGAGGGGTTCTATGTACTCACATTGACTCCTCGAAAACATGTAAAAGATGGGGTTCTATGTACTCACCTGAGATTGCTTTGAATTCCTTGTATAATACCCAGATAATGCTAGAGATCACGGGATATCAAACGGCACCTAATAGGTAGCTATATTAATATACCGGACCAAAATCGGAAGGATCGGATAGTATGCGGGTTTGTAAACCAAGCGAGTGTGGAGACTCGTGTAATATGGTTTAACAAAGCCTACATACTAAAATGAAACCTAACCTAAGTGCTTGCGACCCATTACGACCCGTTTAGGTAGCTTATGCTACCTTACGCGTCGTTCGCGTAGAACGCGTCTGGAACGCCTAACATCGTGACCACAAGGTATAACCTCGGAAGGTTATAGCTATGGTCACCCAATGTGTTTGGTCGGATCCTAATGATCGACCAAATGGGTCGGGTTCGAAAGTATAAGCGATGGTTTAGATCGCTTACCTTACGACCCTATATATGCACTAAACTAAAAGTGACGAGCTAAGCATGTTAGAACATGCTTAACTAAGTTTAGAAACAGGTTTGGCATCAAAGCAAACGGCTTTGATGCTCACGAGTAGTTTGGTTACAAAATACGCAAGAATGCGCATTTTGGCCGAAACTACGACTCGTCACTGAGCCTAGATAACGTGGTGATCAGTAGGTATAGTCGCCATGGACTATAACCCTCGTGATCACGCTCACGTTATGAAGTTCCACTGAACTTCATGTTGACCATAGGCTGGTTAATGCAGAAAGTCAACAAAACTTTGACTTTCGGACTCGAAAAGCGAATAAAAGAACGAAAGAATACTTACGGAGGGTCCCCGAATGCTAATCTAGATCAAAATGGCTCAGGTATGAAACAATGGTTCCAACTTAGAGCCTTTAGATCAGATTGTGTGAGTTTTTAGCAAAATGGGGGGGGGGTATTTATAGGAAAGGCAAAGCCGTTAGGATCGTTTCTTGAATAACGTGCCAGGATCTCGCCCGTACACTTGTCACAATGTTGTGGTATGTCAGAACTTGCCCCTCATTGGCTGGAAGAGACAAGGGCAATCGGACCTTTCACCATTTGAAGAGGCAAGCAGCTGGGTTCAATGAATCTGCTGTACTGGGGACTCCTTACGGACCGTATGGCTTACGGCTTACGGTCCGTAAGCCCCTAGTTTGGCAGTTTTACAGTTTTGGTCCCTGCAGCTCCAAAACTTGGTATTTGATGCGTTTTTGACACGTTTAAGCCACGTTAACCCCATTTCAAAGCTCTAAAATGAAGTTAAAGTATAGGGAACTTAAAATGTGCTCAAAAATATGTCGGATGTCGGTTCGTTTGGCCGTACGGTCGCGATGTTCGGTTAATTACGACGGAATGCGCATAAGCGCGAAAGACGACCCAAATTGCGCGACGAATGGATTTTTCTCATGCCATACCCTAAGGCATAATATAAGGATGCTTACATAAATTTTTGGATGTCCGGATGTATTCAGAACGTAAGTTATGCGCAAAAGTGCAAACTTGTGCACTTTTTGACACTTTTAGCCCCTGAATGATCCAAAAGTTTGTTTTAGCATACCAAACCCCTCAAAGCCTATTTCTAAGCTATGTAAAGGATATTTATGGTATGTTTAACTTATGGACATGTTCCGGAATGTTCGTTACAGTTCAAATTGGCATACTTTCGCAGTTTGTCAATTTTAGTCCCTATAAGCGAATTAACTTGTTTTTGCCATACCAAAGCCTTCAAAACTTATTTCTAAGTTATGTAAAGGGTATTTAAGGTATGTTGAGTATATGTTGATGTTCCGGAGTATTTGTCGCATTAAACTGAGTATGTTTACGTATTAATTTGCGTATAATTCTCCAGAAAGCGATGTAGAGTTTGAAATTGAACAAAAGTCAAAACATGAAAAATGTAAAAACACAACCAAACAAACATTGGGATAAAATAACATTGTTTTATTGATAATTGAACTGTTCACAATGATTACAAGCACAAATGTTACGAAATTTGAAAAAGACAAAAACATGATAAAATCTAAAAACGAGTTTTGTTGTAAAAAGAGGAAATGATAGCACATTCGTAGACTGTCACAACATGCTAAAGATATGTAAAGTCAAAAAAGGTGTTAAACAATCTTACTGTGGATGTGTCAGTAGGTTTTTACACATTTAGTAGATTGTGACGAGATATAAACCTAAATTTCAAACTTGCTTGTTCTGTGGGTTAACAACATCTTGAATATATAGGTAACCCCTGAAATCTTGTTTGAAAGGTCCCTTATTTTGAGATACTAGGTCTTTATGCTCAGTGATATCTGGGGTATTATCGCTGGACTTCTGCTGAATGGAAGTTCTGACCTAGTCCCCGGATAATGCTTTCCGCAAATGCTTGAAACATAGCATCGCCCTCAGCAAGCTGATGAAACAATAAAATTGATAGTCGATGCTGTTGAAATCAAAAATATCCTCTAAAGGGGACACACCAAAAGTCGAAGCCGTTATCTCTTTGCGTATACGGAAGTATCGGCCTGAGTTCTCACGGCCCTCGCATCTAACCCCTGACAGATATCATCTGTGGTATACTCACCTGTAAGACTGAATATTGGGATCTGGATACGGGAGTATATTCAAGTAGTGGGACACACGGACAAGTTCAAGAGCTTAAAATATTAACATCGTATCTCGGATCAGTTGAAATCTGTGCAAAATTTAAGTGGACAAATATACTAACAATCTAGGTGAATTGTTAGTGACATGTCTCATAACTGATATGATCCTCTTACGCAATCTCACAAAAAATATTGTTTGTAAATATTTCATTTCTGCATTATTTTGTTTATGCAAGTGGTGTCATTTACTTTCTTTCAGAAAATCCAAAAAGATTTTGTGTGTGTTTTAGCATAAACTTTTGAAAAAGTCAAAAAGATTTTCGACAACTAATGTTGGAAAGCTGATTTTCAAAATTCCGAGTGCTAAGCATGATGACATTGTTGTGAGGGGGAGTGTATATTGAACATCAAATTTGTTTTTAAATCAACAAGTGGTTCATCATAGAGAAAGTGATTTGAGGGAGAGTCATTGTTGGTACATACAAATTGTTAAATTTAGAAAATTTATTTCTGGGTTAAGAATGTGCAGGTGTAGCCAGGTTTCAATTTGGAACCTGAAGATAGAGTGCCAGGTTACGATACCTGGGGACTCTGATTGAGGACAGCCAGGCTGATCGATTCTGAAGATTCTATTAACAGAACTAGAACCAAGTTTCGAACCCGGAAATTAAATGTTGTGGATAGAGATTGAGCCAGGTTTCGGTTTGTGTGGTCAAAGTTAAAGACAGGCAACTATCTTGAACCTGTGAAAGCCAGACAATGATCCTGTTGTAGATAGTGCTGAAGATCAAAGAAATGCTAGCAAATCGAGAGGGGGAGTCTGAAGATATTCAAGCAGATATTGTTAAAAGGAGAGTCTGTTGATGAAGAGAGAGAGAAAAGCCCAGAGACTGATCAAGACTGAAGAAGTGAAGACATGAAGTTGTCAAAGACTCGATAGTCGACTCGTCAACATCTGAGGGGGAGTCTGTTGGTGCACTACATCTGTCGACTTCGTCTTGGATCGAGTCTTAGATCACATTGTATAGATTAGGGCACGTTACGAGAAAATAGGATCTTGTATGAGTCTTAGATGATGATTTCGCTCATAGGGACAAAAAGGTGATTTCGCTCATGTGGCTATTGGTGATTTCGCTCATGTGGACATGTGATCATCGGAGCGAAATCATGAGCCCTATAAATAGGTGCTCATAAGCGAAATCATGAAAAACAATCTTGTACTCCATACCGAAGTGCTGCCGGTGTGAAGAACTGCTTGTAATTGCATTCCAATCAATACAATCAGTGTTAAAAGTGAAGAATCAGCTGTTTCTAGCTTTGTTTCTTGTTATTCCGCACCTGAAACAGAGTAGAGCTTCTCTGAATGACTCATTCGGGTCAGGTCACCGATCCTACAAAAATATACATCCACATATGTATATGATTCAAGACAAAATGGTTCCCTTTTATAACCTAAATTTTCGGCCAAGAATGAAAACCCGAAAAAGTGGGTTTTTGTCCAAACAAACAAATCATCCAAATGACATAATTTTTCAAGATACCTTTATGCATGTAAGTGAAATATCTTGAAAAACAAAAGGAGAACCAAGGTTAACATTTTCGGCCAAGGGTTTTAACCAAACCCAAAACCCCGAAAATTTTAGATCCTTTGAAGCATGCATCCATATAAGCGGCTCTTGATGCCATTGTTGGTTTTTTCACATGTTTATCAAAGTCATTTCATCTATATAATTTGAAAAACGCAGCGGAAGAATTATTTGAAACATGCTACTTACTAGATATAAAACTCCTTTTATATGCAAAACCCAATAAACCGGATCCATATATGAACATGCATGCTATCAAAACACAACCATAGGGTGTTTTATGAAACTACCTTTCAAAGAGCAAGGAGTCTTGAAGAAGATGATGTTTCTTGATGGTAGCCTCCAAGCAAGAAGACCACAAGCAAGTATACCCCAAGCCTCTAACAAACACCTTAATGTTTTTAGGATTTCCACTTATAAAACTCTCTTGGATCCTCCTCCTTGGCCGAAAATCATAGAGAGAAAAGGAGAGTTTTTGCACAAGAAACTTAATAAGAGAAAGTGGGTGAGAGAATAAGCATTCAAGTGTGATTCTTGCAAGAGATGTGTTGCATGTATAGGAAGTGGTGGAAACCCACCTTGGGAACCCCATAGGGGCCGGCCACTTAGGGCCTTTCCCACCCAAATATTTCAAAATTTTTCCTTTAATTTTAGGTCTTGTATTTATTTATAACTTTTATAAAATGTAACACAACATAACATGTTACAAGACTTATGCAACATTTCACAACCATTTATAATGTTATTTAACCCATTAAATAACAAGATAAAATATTCTCTCAAAATAAATTATCCATATAATTTATTAGTTTCTCAAGTGCAATTATTTAGAAAACCAATTTCTAAATATTCTAACTGTTAATATTTATTTGTTTGATCATATCATAAAATAAATATTATAGGTGTTTGTCTAGCTTGGTATTGGGTATGACCCGACTTGGATCATAACTGACTAGCCACATCAATTTAATATTTGTCTTGGGCATACCGAGTCCAACACAATGAGTCGCGCTTTATTGCGTACCATCACACCTCTATCAAGACCCATTTCGTGTTTATCTTCTTATGGTCTTTAGGCAAATCGACGAGCTTCCATCACACACAGTTTTTCGAATTAAGAGAGTTCCTCCCGCATGGCGTTTACAAAGCTTTCCTCTGTTAGTGCCTTCTTATATGTTTTTAGTTATACGTGTGAATTAAAAAATTTGATTGAGAACTCACTTTGCAATGGAGCCATTTTCGAATAAAAACAACTAAAACCCTGATTGACTTGCTGTCGGGTTTTAACACCACTCTGTAATTCTCCAATAATAAACTTCTGTGGATGGTAAGATAGTGTTCTCGGTATAACTTCATTGGATACGCTCACTTCTTGTTATAGGTTTTTAATATTCTGTTCTGCATCTTGATTGACAACAGAAGTTTCATTGTGAGCACTCGTTCCTTCAGTTTGATTGTCGAGTAGACTATCAAGCTGAATTTCACCATCATCAGAAGTAGATCCGTCTTCATCGTATGTTGGTTCAGCTTCAGATTCAGAGTCATCTGTTTGATCAAATGTAAGAGCTGTATCATTCACTTCTATTTCGACTTCAAGATCATTTGTTCCAGCAGTCCGTGTTTCAAGATGTTAAGTACTTTGTCCTGCTTCAACATCATGTGTGCCAACGTGTGTCTGTGTCACAACAATTGGTCTTTGAACTTGATCTTGTGTAAAAGTTTGTTGATGCTGGTAGAGCATAGCAAGTTCCTCCTCTGATGGTTCAGCTGGCAGATTGAAAGAATTCTATAGAACTTCATAATCAAACAGCCAAGGATCTCCTGGTTTTTGTGTCGGAGATGTGTATCTTTGAAAATCTACATGTTGAGCCTGAATAACCCGGTTGATGCTAGGATGATAAAATCTCTTTAGTGGACTAGCATACCATACGAAGAACCCTTATAACGATTTAGCACGAAACTCGCCATCAGAGTCAATTACCGTACGCGAAAACCCAAAAGCTTCTAACCATTTCAGATTCGGTTTTTTTTTTTGGTTAAGCAACTCGAAACATGTCTTCTTATGTTCCTTGATTGTCAATACTCTGTTAAGTGTGTAACACGCAGATGCCACGCCTTCGCTCCAGAAACTTACTGGCAGTTTTGAATCGGCGAACATGGTTCGTGCAATCTCGATCAACATTCTGTTCTTTCTCTCAGCCACACCGTTCTGTTGCGGAGTGTACGGTGCACTGAACTCATGCAAAATTCCTTTCTCGTTGCAAAACTCAAACATCTTGTTCTTTTTAAATTCTGTTCCACTATTGCTTCGAATGCGTCTAATCGGCAAATGGTACAGATTTTCTTGCTTTTTGAACAAAATCATCAGACTGTCGAATGTTTCATTTTACTCTATAGGAACATCACCTAAGAGAACCTCAAATAGTCATCGGTAACACTTAGGCAGTAAAGATCTCCTGATATATACTTCTTACATTTACCGGGTCAAAAAGATCCATATGAAGCCTTTCTAGTGGAAGCTTTATTGAGTTTAGAAGCATTCTTGGATGTGACGTTTTATGTTGCTTTCCTTTCTTGCAGCTGATGCAATTGACATTCAAGTGAAAGCACTTCGAGTTGACACCGTCCACTAGCTTGTTGTGTACCAGAAAATTCATTTTACGAAGATGAATGTGCCCCATCTTTCTATGCCATAGTATAGACTCCTTCTCCGTAGCTTTTGAAACAAAACACTGTGTTGTTTTCGTTGTTGTAGTTGCAACGCTCATGTCCAGAACATAAAAATCGTTTTCACGAGGAGCATGCATTAAGATCCATTCTTCCGGTATTTTGAACCCTAGATTCAAAATCAAACATTCTTTATTTGTGAAGTGCGTGGTGAACTTTTTGTCAGAAATTTGAGAAATACTAAGCAGATTGTTCCCTAACTCAGCTATGTAGTTGACTTTTTCAAACGACACCATCTCGTTGGTTAATGTGCCTTCTATTCGGAAAATTTAAATGTAAGTATTGAAGAAAAAGATGATCAACCTAATCATAAGCTGAAGATACAGTCAAGGAGTATCACTAAAAGGTGCCTACATGATAACTTGACAGGAAGAAAAGAAAGATACATCTTCAACTAAGCATCAGGAAAAGAACAAGACAAAGAAGACCATCAGACAAGAGCTTTCTGATGAAGTCTGATGATGAATCTGGTATTTATCATCAGAATCTGGTAAGTCTGATCACCAGAAATCTGATGATCAAGTTCATCAGAATTTTGGTAAGATGGTCACCAGAAATTCTGGGGGACCAACTTGCCTTCGAGATAAGCCCTGGTACAATCCGAAAAAGCAATAAGTTGGCAATAACCAATTCAATGAATGTGCCAAAAAGTCACTTTGTGCAGAGCAAATGATGAATAAACAAATGTTTATTCAGATCTAGACTCTCTATAAATAGAGATGCCAACCCAGGAGGATTAAATGAGTTGTGCTTAGCATTCAATACACACCACAAACTCCATTGCCCTTCGAATAGAATTCTTTGAGTATTCATTTTGTAATATCCAATAACTTTGTTTTACAAAGTCATTAATACACTTGAAAAATTCTATAAGTTGTTTCTTGAAAGTTTGATTTCTAGTTTCGCAAAATATTTTCCTATTTCTTGAAATCACTTGCCATATTAAGTATTTGGGTATCTCTATCTGGGATCAACAATTGGTATCAGAGCAGATTAAATAAATCATTTTCAAATGATTAACTACTTATATTTTCTTGATATCCAACTCTTAAACTAAATATGGCAAACTTTCAAACCTGGAATAATGCTTTCAATATTGGTTCTATGTCAAAACCTCCGACCTTGGTCAGAGACGATACCCCCAATGGAAAATCAGGATGATCAATTTACTTAATGGACATGATCGAGCACTGTTTCAATCGATTGTGAGAGGCCCACAAATACCAACTACTAAAATACCAGCAGTTCCCGAAACTGAACAAACACCAAGTATCCTTGCCTCTTTGGTTCCCAAAAGTGAAATTCACTAGAGTCAAGAAGATAAGGATCTGGTGTCTGCTGATGAAAGGGCCAAATCACTTCTTATTATGGCACTCCCAAATGACATATTTTCTCAAGTAGATGCATGTGCATCTGCTAAGGAAATATGGGATCAATTGGAAAATTTATGTGAAGGAAGAGATTGTATGAAAAGAAACAAGATAACAAACTGCGTCTCTTCTTATGAAAGATTTAAAAGTCTCCAAAATGAGACTCTTTCAGAGACATATAACAGGTTCACCAAACTTATAAATGAACTTAAAAAGTTTGGTATAGAAAAATCAAATGATGAAAAAGAATGTTAAGTTCTTAGATGCACTGCCAAGAGAGTGGTGTAGTCTCACAATGACATTGGCCTCAACCCTTGTGTTAGGAAACATGAACTTGCATGATCTTTACAACATCTTAGTCCCTAGAGAGGAAGAAATTTATGAGGATTCAAACCATAAAGGGGGACCTATAGCTCCTGTTTCACACACACAGAGAATACCAGTTTCAGATCCACAACCTTCTCATTGGCAGAATACAGAAATTTCTGATGCTTCATCAGATTTTTCAGCCTTTGCTGAGGTTAATGCTTTGCTCACAAAGACATTTGAGCAACGATTGAGAGGTGGAAGTGGTAAATTTCCGAAGAATGATATGGGGAGGATGGAAGGAAATACAAGAGAAAAAGGGAAGACAGAAGTTGTTTGCTACAAGTGCAGACAAAAGGGGCACTATGCTTCAGAGTGCAAAAACAAGAAGCTGAAGGATGTGGTTTACTATGAAAAGAAGCTTGAAGAAGCTTAGAAACAGCAACAGAAGTTCAGCCTAATAGAAGGTACTGATACCTGGCTAACTTATGATTCTTCTGATGAAGAAAAGGAGGAAATGGCTAATTTATGTTTGATGGCTACAACTTCTGATGAATGCTCCACTTCATCAGAACAAAAAGTAAGTTCATAAAACCTTGATTTGGAACAACAACTGAACAAACTTATGCAGGATTTTGTGCTTCTACAAAACAAAACCTCATTAGAAAGAAGAAAATCTGATGATCTGCAAAAGTTGCTAAACAAAACCAAAGCTGAAAACCAATCACTTATTGACCAAATCTTAATAAAAGATTCAAAAATTGAATTTTATGAAAAAGAAAGAATCTTTACAAGAAAATTCAAGACAATGAAATCAATGTGAAAGGTTTTCAACAAGCAAAAGAGTTTATACAATTTATTGAAGCAACACCAAAGAACAGAGGTGAAGGGCTGGGATATGTTAAAACAAATATTAAAACTCCTACCACCTTTGTAAAAGCATCTGAATGCAATTCTGGTAAGATAATATCAGATTCTGATGCTGATTCATGCAGATCTTGCAATTCTGATAAACTATTTTTGTCACCCAAAATCTGTTTGAAAAGGGATGAAAACTTCAAAATGACTGAAAAACCAAAAATTCATCCTAAATTTCATAAAGGCAAAAACATTCCATCACAATCATCTTTGTCTAAACCTTTAGACAAATCAAAGTGTATGTGTCTTGAAATACTGAAGCTAATTCAACAACATCTCTCCAAAGAAAATCATCCTGCTAATGGCTCAGCATTAAGTAGAGAATCTGATGAGAATTTCTCCTCCGATGAAGAAATATCAAACACATTTTCATCAGAAAAAGTACCCAAACCATTTTGGGTACCAAAAACTCTCTAACCTCCTGATTTCAGGACCATCATGTCTAGCAGATCTGGTACTGCGATTCAGGAAGCTCCAAGCACATGACTGGGGATAGGAGCTTACTCAGTAACTATCAAGAGAAACTGGGTGAATTTGTAAATTTTTGAAATGGGGTAAAGGGAAGAACAATGGATGTGGTACCATACATTTTGGAGCATTAACCATTGAAAAGGTTGCCTATGTAGAATGTTTAAAATACAATCTACTTAGTTGTGGGCAATTTTGTGATAGAGGCTTCCAGGTAACCTTTTTACCCGAAAAAATGTATGTTTGTTGGTTTAGATGATAACAAAATATATTTAAGTGGGAAAATGATTAGAAAATCCATCTATTATTTTGATTTCAGAGAAGAAATTGAGCATCCTTAATTATGCTTAATTTCTACTGAAAACAAAGGAAGTAGTTTGTTGTGGCACAAAAGGCTTGCTCACTTGAATTTCAAAACTATAAACCAACTGGCAAACAAAAATCTGGTAAATGGCTTACTATACATATCATCCAAAAAGGATAAGATATGTGAAGCATGTGAGCTTGGAAAATCAAAGAGAGGCTCACATAAAACAGTTTCAGAATCTTCAATTTCTGAAAACTTGGAACTTTTGCACATGGACCTGATTGGACCAGTACAAACAACTAGTTTTTTCTGGAAGGAAATACATTCTGGTCATTGTACATGACTATTCAAGGTACACATGGGTTGAATTTTTAAGAAAGAAAAGTGAAACCCCAGATCGGATCATTAATTTCATCAGATAAACAAAAAATCTGTTGAAATTACCTATGAGAAGAATCAGACCTGATAATGGAACAGAATTCAAGAATGCAAAACTTGAGACCTTCCTTGTTAATAAAGGAATATCTCATGACTTTTCTGCTCCAAGAACTCCACAACAAAATGGAGTTGTAGAAAGAAAAAACAGGACTCGGGTAGAAGCAGCAAGAACTATGCTTGCTTATGCCAGATTGCCCACTTATTTTTGGGCTGAAGCCATATCAAATGCATGCTTCACACAAAACAGGTCTATCATTAAGAAGAGACATCAGAAAACTCCTTATAACATTATCAACCAAAGAATTCCAAACATCAAATTCTTACACACATTTGGTTGTAATTGTTTTGTCTTTAATGATTTTGATAGTCTGGAAAAGTTTGACAGAAAAGCAGAAAAAGGAATTTTCCTTGGTTACTCATTGTCCTTAAAAGCTTATAGAATATTTCTTTTAAATACAAGGACAACAAGAGAAAGCTTATATGTATCTTTTGATGACTCATCAGAAATCAAGATTTCTGATGAAATTTTACAAGATATAAGCTTGTCAAAACAACCTGAAAATTCTGAAAATCTTCTTAACAAGTTAACTGAAAAACTTTTAGAACATGACCATATGCTGAACATATGTACTAACCCTGCAGATGATCTGGAACCTCCACCAGAAAATGTACAAAATGTTCAGAATTCTAGAATTTCACCAGAAAATGTAATTGAACAACAGAATTCTGATCCTCTTGACAACACTGAGGTCACAAATTAGGGGGAAGCTTTAAATCCATCAGCAAGTACAAGTTCGCATAACAACTTGGGATGGATCAGGGGACACTCACTAGCTGACATCATTGGTGACCCTGAAATAGGTGTTAAGACAAGATCTGCAACAGCTCATGAATGTCTTTATGCAGGATTCTTAAGCATAATTGAGCCAAAATCTGTCAAGGAAGCACTGAATCACTCAGATTGGGTCCAAGCAATGCAAGAAGAGCTTGACCAATTTGAAAAGAGTCATGTGTGGGATCTGGTACCCAAACCAAACTACAAATCTGTCATTGGTTCTAAATGGGTATTCAGAAACAAGTCTGATGAACAAGGCATCATAACAAGGAATAAAGCAAGGCTGGTGGTCAAAGGTTATTGTCAACAAGAAGGCATAGACTATGATGAAACCTTTGCACCAGTAGCCAGGCTTGAAGCTGTAAGAATATTCCTGGCTTATGTTGCCTCAAACAACATAAAAGTTTATTAGATGGATGTTAAGTCTTCATTTTTGAATGGTGAAATTGAAAAAGAAGTGTATGTACATCATCCAAAAGGCTTTGTTGATCCTCAATTTCCAAATCATGTTTATAAACTAAACAGAGCCTTGTATGGATTGAAGCAAGCTCCAAGAGCATGGTCTAAAACACTATTAAACTTCTTAATTAATTCCGGCTTCACCAAAGGTACAATTGATACAACCCTCTTTCTAAAAACACACAAGGGGCACACACTTTTGGTCCAAATTTATGTTGAAGACATAATATTGGATCCACAAATGAAAAATTCTGCAAAAAGTTTGAGAAACTTATAACCAATCACTTTGAAATGAGCATGATGGGTGAATTAACCTTTTCCCTTGGTTTACAAGTTAAATAACAAAATAATGGCATATTTTTGAGTCAATCAAAGTATGTCAGAACTATTTTGAAAAGTATTCATTAGAAAACTACTCATCTTCAAAGACTCCCATGGCCACAGAAACAAATTAGATTCTGATACAAAAGGAAAACTTGTATATATAAAAACTTATAGGGGAATGATAGGATCTTTGCTATACCTAACAGCTAGTAGACCAGGCATAATGTTTTCCACATGTTTTCTAGCAAGGTATCAATGCAATCCTAAAGAGTCCTATATGAAAGCAGTCAAAAGAGTTTTTAAATATCTAAAAGGAACTTCAAATCTTGCCCAATTGTATCCTAAGAACACAAATTTAGAACTAATTGCATACACAGATGCAGATCATGCAGACTTGACAGAAAAAGCACATCTGGGGCATGTCAAATGTTGGGAGAAAAATTAGTCTGTTGGGCAAGCAAAAAGCAAAACTGTGTTGCCACATCCACAGCAGAATCAGAATATGTAGCAGCAACAAGCTGTTGTTCACAAGTTCTGTGGATGCAAACTCAACTAAAAGACAATGGAGTAAATCTAACAAAAATTCCAATTTTGTGTGATTCTATGAGTGCCATTGCAATAACCTCAAATCCAATGCATCACTCTAGAACAAAACACATTGATGTCAGATACCACTTCATCAAAGATCATGTTGAAAAAGGAAACATAGAAATGTATTTTGTTCCAACAGAAAATCAATTTGCTGATATTTTCACTAAACCTTTAGATGAAAATAGACACAATTTTCTGATCAGCAAATTAGGAATGGTCAACATGGAAATTGAACAAAAAATAAATTGTGTCACAAAATAAAGAAAAATCTAATATACAAACATCTGATCAGATTTCTGGTGAAAACTATGATAATCTATCAGAAAATTCACAATTCACCAGAAAATTTGGTAAGTCACCAAAAGTTGACCAAGTCAACAGAATTTCTGATGAAACTTAAGATATCATATTTTTCTTTATCTTTTCACATGCATGAACAAAGTCCATTTGTAATCATCATTTCTCATTGATTTGGTAAATTTTACTCTTCTACATATGCATTCTTTATTTTTTTCTTTTATTTTCTTTATTTTATTATTGCAAATTTTATCTCATTAGACTAGGGTAATCACAAATTTTATCTCTTTAGAATATGGTTAATTGTTGGTGCACTACATATGTTGATTTCGTCTTAGATCGAGTCTTTAATTGTATTGTATAGATTAGGGTGAGTTTACGAGAAAACTGGAGAGTTTAGGCGTTTTAATGTCTTGGACCGCTTATTCGGACATGCCGAATAAGAGGTCCACATCACAACATTCCTGGACCCCTTATACGGACATTCTTGGACCGCTTATTTGTCACGTCCGTATAAGCGGTCCACAACTCCTATAAATACCACAAGAGAGGTCCACAATTGTAACTGCCGAAATTCCATACCGAGGTGCTGCCGGTGTGAGAATCGATTGTAAAAAGCGTCAAATTAATGAGAAAAGAGAATTAAAGTGATATCTAGCTGTTTCTACGTCAGGTACTTGTTTTCCGCACCTGTATCTGATCAAAACTCCTCTGATTGACTCGTTCGGGTCAGATTCCGATCCTACAAGTGGTATCAGAGCTTCAGGAGGAGGAGTTCTACAGGAAATAGCTGAAATTCGTCGAAAATTCTGTCTTCTACTCATTCTTTTTCAGATTCAGATATTTTTCACGGTCGAAACTTGCTCAAAATCTCAGGGATTGTGCGCGATAGTATAGTGACAAACCCTTGAAAGTTTGGTGTCGAAATTCAAAGATATAGTGGGTCAAAATGATGTCCGAGTCTTGTTCGCTTTTTGGAATACCCTTGGATCGCTTTTTTGACTTTGCTTGAACCGCTCATATAGACGTTGTTTGGACCGCGTATTTGATCATTTGACCCTGGTTCGCTCAAAATTCACCAATTGGACCGCTCGAACAACACTGGTGAACCGCCTTTTTGATCAATTTTGTGAACCGCTCCAAAAGTCAAGTGTGGCTCGCTTATTCATACAGTTGATCACTTAACATGTGAACCGCTCATAAGACCTCATCTGGGATCGCTCATATGGAAATTAGCACCGCCCATTTGACCACTTAACATCACACCGCCCCATTCACATCTGATTAGTTACTGTTGTATCAACATCTAAGGCCCAATCAAAGCCCAGGTGCAGCCGCCCATTAATTGGAATTTTGTAAACAAAAACATTGCACCGCCCACCGTCCCACCGTCCCACTCACAAATTTGGCCCAATAGTTGTTGATTGAAGTGGTTTGTCCCAAGTAGTTGCACTTACACCGCCCATTACTCCAATCATATTTGTTCCACCGCCCCTTTTATAAATTGGACGAATATTAGAATGATAATTGATAAATGAATCTTATAAATATCAAATCAAAACAAAGTGGTAACTCACATTTATGTACAGATTTAATAGAATGATAATTGATAATTGAATTTGACAAAAGATAAATACATAATATTTGCATTTGATCCTAGTTCACAGATTCGATTCAATTGAATTCAAACTTGTCAGTTCGTCAGTGTGTTCAGGTCGCTTGAAAAGTCATCATTTCATTTGAAGATAGTTTCAGTCCGTACGATTTGGAGGTCAAAAATTGTTCACGTTGTCCGAAAGTTCATCAGTTCGCACATACCGAGTTTGTTTGTTGAAAATTGATTCGAATCAAAGCTGTCCGCTCAGTGTGTCAACCCTCAATCCGCACAGAATTGATCATCAGTTCGAGTATTAGTTCGCTTCTATTAATTGATAATACTTTAAACTGATTGTTGTTTCATTTGTGTTTGTCAGGTATATCAAGATCGTCAGGTATTCTTACGAGGTGATTTGTGTACCAGCTCATTTGAAGAATCCAAGTTTGTGATAATTGTGAGTTTGTGAAAAAGCAGAACAGCACGTTGATTAACAACTTAAACAGACTGAAGGAGTCTTATGATGTGCTGAACAAGGCAATGAATCAGTACAATCAAACTAGTGAAGAGCAAGCTGTAGCAATGAAGACTCTTCAGGGAGCATTTATGACAAAACAAAAAGTTGTAAACAATTACATTGAAAAATGTGCTGCTTTAGAACAGAAGCTTGAGCTGCAACGAATAGAAACTGAAAGAGTAAATCGTTTATTGAAAAGTTACTCATGTACTTCCTATGTGATTGACAGGATTTATCCGACTGTTGAGAGCATGAAGGTCTGGGAAGAGGATGAGGTAACTGAAGAAAAAGCAGCTGAAGTCAGTATTGAAGAAAAGATTGCTGACAAGAAGAAGAGTGACAGGAAGAAAGACACTGAAATGAGTTCATCTGGTAAGAAGAAAAGTGTCAGTTATAACAGATGTCCACCTCCACTGGAAAACGGATATTTGCCTAGACATCCTAACGATGAAAGAGTCAAAAAGGCTACAAATTTACAGTGGGAGTCAGAGTCGTCGGTTAATCTTCCAGAAAGTATTGATGTTGTGTTTACATCATCTGACACTGATCAACAGTCTCAATTGATGAAGAAAGTCGTGGATCATGTGTTAGATAGTGATGACAGTGAAGAGTCAAAGTCGGAGTCAGCGTCAGAGTCAAAATCTGAGTCAAAAACTCCGGGGCAAACAGAAAAACAGGGAAAATTAGTTTATAATAGAAAATTTCTTTTATCAAAATCTAATTTGGATGATGGATTGTTTAAAGTTGCTTATACTTTGAATAATTCGGACAAATTATATTCTGATGAGGAATTTCCTATAAGAGGTGTTAAAACTGAATTGATTAAAAAGGTTTTTATACTCTCGGAAATCAATATTTCTGAATTCAAAGGTTTATGTTTTAATGAAAAACCTAAAAAATACACCTCTAGAGTACAACAGAGATTAAACAAGAAAAAAAATTACAGTTCTGGTTCTGGTTTCCAAAAGAGATCAAACCATAGCCGTAATTTTAAAAAGAAAGGATTAGGTTTTACTCCGACAGAAAAACAGAAAAATGAAAAATACGTTCGTGATTTTAAATCCAAAATGCCGTTTGTTTCAGGTACATCAACTGATGAAGAAGAAAAGACATGTTTCTGGAGGGAAAAGAACAGTGAATTTTTGAAAAAGAAACAAACTGAACTAAAGAAAGACTCGAGAACCTGTTTCAAGTGCAACAACGTTGGACATATCGCCAAAGATTGTTCTCAGGCGATACAATCAAAACAGGGAGTTTTTCGCAAAATCTCAGAAAAAGTGTTTGCGTTCGAATCACCACTTGATAGAACAAAATTGTTCAAAGATTCTATTTTTGAAATTGGTGAGAGTTCAAACAGGTTTTACAAGAAGAGAGCTAAATCTAAAAACCAGAAATGGGTTGTGAAGAAGGGTAGTGAAAGCTCTAGCGATGATTCTGATAGGTCGAAATCAGAGGAGCTATCTTCAGGCGATGAAACTGATTCCACAAAGTCAGTGGAGCCACAGGTTGTATCAAAATGTGAAGCTGATGAAAAAGTTGAGAACTCAGTTCCGAGTGTTAGTGATGATGAGTTTCCATCACTTAGTGCTGAAAATAATAAAAAGAAAATTGGTAAAGTTGAAATTTCTAACCAATTTTATCATGATGAACAGGAATTTGATGCTGAAAAGGTCTTTAACCCCAGGGTAAAACATGTCTTTGGCAAAATGATTGATCGAAAAGTCAAAGGGGTTAAAGAATTTTATGAGAAGAAGACAAAGAAGGAAAAAGTTGAACCATCCCTGGTTTGTGACTGGGATGGTACATATTTTGAACAGTAAGTCTCAGGACTTGCCGGAGCTCCCAGGTTGGTAAGCGTGGAGCATGAATCGGCATCTTTCTTAGAGTTGTATTCGGTAACGTCATTCAAACGGTAAAGAGGTTTGTTTATGTATTTCTTACAATTGGTACGGAGGTTTCTGAACTGAAAATGGTAAATCAAGGACATTAAGTTGTACTTGTATTTTCCTACATTGGTCGAAAGACAAGATGATGAACCACAACCCTGAACATTTGTTGGATATTTCTACAAATGATAATCTACAATTGGTAAAATCAATCAAACTTATTTTCCGGAAAAACCATTTTGATTAAAACAAACTTAAGTGTTTTGAAATCTAAATGGGAAAATAGTTTGTTGATAGGGGGAGTTCTGATTGTTTATGCCTAGTGAATGGCGAATTGAGGAGATTCGATATCAGTTGTCATGTTCTGTATAGTTTGTTTTCAATTTTCATTAGATGTATTTGAATTTTAGGGGGAGTAAGAAGTTTTAGAGAAAATCCAAAAACATCAGAAAATTTGAAAAAGTCAAAAACATGATAAAATCAAAAATGAGTTTTTGTTGCATAAAAGAGGAAATGATAGTACATCAGTGGACTATCACAACACGCTAAAGAATTGGAAAGTCAAAATGTGATAAACGATCTTACTGCGGATGTGTGAGTAGATTTTCGCACATTTAGTAAATTGAAATGAGATATAAACCTAAATCAAACTTGCTTAATTCGTGGGTAACTATTCTTGGATATATGGGTAACCCCCGAAATCTTCTTTGAAAGGTCCCGTATTCTGAGATACTAGGTCTTTATACTCAGTGATATCTGGGGTATTATCCCGGGACTTCTGCTGTATGGAAGTACTGACCTAGTCCCCGGATAATACTTTCTGCAAATGCTTGAAAAAGCGCCGCCCTCAGCATGCTGATGAAACAATAAAATTGATAGTCGCTGCTGTTGAAATGCAAAAAGATCCTCTAAAGGGGACCCACCAAAAGTCGAAGCCGTCATCTCTCTGCGTATACGGAAGTATCGACCTGAGCTCTCACGGCCCTCGCACATAACCCCTTTACAGATATCAGCTGTGGTATACTCACCTGTAAGACTGAATATTTGGGATCTGGATACGGGAGTATATTCAAGTGGAGTGATACACAATTAAGTTTAAGTCTCTAAAACATTAATATCGTATCTCGAATCGATTGAAATTTGTGTTGAAAATTTAAGTGGACAAACATACTGACAATCTCGGTAAATTGTTTAGAACTGAGAATGTTTAAAGCTTAACGGTGTTGGTGATTTGTCTCAAAACTGATATGATCCTCTTGCACGAGCTCACAAAAAATATTGTTTGTAAATAGTTTATTTCTGCATTTTAGTTTCTTTATTTCAAAATACAAAAAGATTTTTGGTGTGTTTTAGCATAAATTTTTGAAAAGTCAAAAAGATTTTCGACAACTGATGTTGAATAGCTGATTTTCAAAATTCCGAGTGCTAAACATGATGAGCAATTCTTGAGGGGGAGTGTGTGTGTAAAATTAAAATGTTTTCATAATCTAACCTTTTTCAAGTGGTTCATCACAATCTGTGTTTGTTTTGATAGAGAGTGTGAATTGGTGCAAGTTCATATGTTTAAAATATGTATGTGAAAGAAATTTACTCTGAGGTAGAGTTTATGCAGAAAAGCCAGACGTCGATCCTGAAGATGTTGCTGAAGATCAAAGGAATGCCAGCAAATCGAGAGGGGGAGTCTGAAGATAGAGAGAAAGAAAGCCCAAAGACTGATCAAGACTGAAGATGTGAAGACACAGCATTGTTGTGACTCGATAATCGACTCCATCAACATCTGAGGGGGAGTCTGTTGGTGCACTACATCTGTTGATTTCGTCTTAGATCGAGTCTTTAATTGTATTGTATAGATTAGGGCGAGTTTACGAGAAAACTGGAGAGTTTAGGCGTTTTAATGTCTTGGACCGCTTATTCGGACATGCCGAATAAGAGGTCCACATCACAACATTCCTGGACCCCTTATACGGACATTCTTGGACCGCTTATTTGTCACGTCCGTATAAGCGGTCCACAACTCCTATAAATACCACAAGAGAGGTCCACAATTGTAACTGCCGAAATTCCATACCGAGGTGCTGCCGGTGTGAGAATCGATTGTAAAAAGCGTCAAATTAATGAGAAAAGAGAATTAAAGTGATATCTAGCTGTTTCTACGTCAGGTACTTGTTTTCCGCACCTGTATCTGATCAAAACTCCTCTGATTGACTCGTTCGGGTCAGATTCCGATCCTACATTAATAACGTCATGGACAGAAAACTTCTGGGAACTTGTTAATGGTAGTTAACTCTCTCTCTTTCATTCATTACATTTCATTAATATTAAGGAGATAGAAGTGACATATCGGCAGATAATCATGATAAATTATCAGAAATGGCTGCCTAAACCATTAATGCAGGAGATTTTCTCTCATTTATTCTCTTTGCCACCTGACAGGAAATTTAATAAAAAAAATTGAGATACAAAATCTAAATTAGGTAGATGTCATTTAAGGCAAACTTAACTTTCACAATAATTGACTACCTCTTTAAGCTTAGTCAGTCACTTTCATCTGAAAAACCGTAGAGAAACTTTTCAACTTCTCCACTTCTTTCAAACCAAAAATGGCAAGCATTAGTGCTGATCGTTTTCCACTTCCACACCACCCATATCACAACCTAAGAATTAGGACCAACTTTGAGGGTCCTGCATGGGTAGGATGCCAAGTCATCCTAATCATGCTCACGTCAAGTCGTTTAGCCTACGCCCTTTCTACACAAATCATGGTCTATCCAGACATCTTACAGCTGTTCTAGAGAAATGCAACGTTACTGTTGCATGAAGGAAGGGGTTTAACTTCCATTGGAAGTATTGTGCTCAACAAACCTATCGTCAAAACTGAGGACATCATCAAAAGGGTTTTTGTGACATCGGTGCTTGTAATCGTTGTGTAAACTCTGAACAGTTCAATTATCAATAAAACAATGTGATTTGATCCTAGTTTGTGTTTATTTATGTTTGACGTTTTGCATGTTTTAATTTTGTTCGATTTCAAACTATATATTGCTTTCTAGAAAGTTATACGCAAACCGATGCGTAAACGTAATCAGTTTAACGTGAAAAACACTACGGAACATTAACATATGCTTAACATACCATAAAAAAACTTTACATAACTTAGAAATAAGTTTTGAAGGGTTTGGTATGGCAAAAACAAGTTTATTAGATCGCATGGACTATTGTGACAAACTGTGAAAGTATGCCGATTCGTATAGCAACGAACATTCCGGAACTTGATCATAAGCTAAACATATCCTAAATATCCTTCACATAGCTTAGAAATAGGATTTGAGAGGTTCGGTATGCGAAAATAAACTTATTGGTCAATCAAGGGACTAAAAGCGTCAAAAAGTGCATAAGTTTGCGTTTTCGCGCATATCTTACGTTCTGAACATATCCGGACATCCAAAATTTTTTGTAATCATTAAAATATTTTATTTTAGTGTTTGGAATGCTAAAATTTCATTTGTCGCACAATTTGGATCGTTTTTCACGTCCGTTCGTGTTTCGTCGTAATTAACCGAATAACGTGACCGTACGACCAAACGAACTGACATCTGAGATGTTTCGTCGTAGAGCCTTGAAAATGGCTTAACGGGGATTAAACAGGTCAAAACGGGCCTTATATGCATGCAGGGACTAAACATGTGAATTTCAAAACTGTTTGCTGAACATAGGGAGGTCGCGAGCCGCGTAAGCCAAGGGTGGCTCGTTCGTGGGGCGCGACAGACCCCCAGGTTAGCAAAAACAGTTTTTTCAGCAAACAGCAACTGGTTTCTGGGTTTTGGACATGGCATATTTACTCTATGGACTGGTTTTTAGGTTCCCGTGGTATTTAAAACTTTGGGTAACACTTGTAAGGTCCAGATTGAAGCTCAAAACCCATGAAACGATCCTAACGGTTGTCGAAACTCTATAAATACCCAAGGATTTTCATTTCACAACTTGCACAATTTGAGTTTTCTTCATCTTCTGCATAATAGGAGCTATCCCTTCTGGTTGAAGGCTCCTTTCTTCTTGTTTTCTTGTTCTATCTTCAAGCATTGGACCTTCTGTAAGCTTCTTTCATGCTTTTTATGCATTTCAAGCATGAAAGTCAAATAGTGTTTGACTTTTTGCTTTGACAAGTCTTTGGTCAACACAAAGTTCATTTGAACTTTGTAACGTAAGCGTAATCACGATGGTCATAGTCCCTTGTGACTATACCTACTGATTATCACGTTAATTAGGCGTAGTGACGAGTCATAGTTTCGGTCAAAATACGTGTTTATGTGTATTTTGCAATGAAGCTATCTTTGGGTATCAAAACACTTTGTTTTGATATCAAAGTTGTTTTCTAACTTAGTGAAACATGATTTAACATGTTTACCTCGTCACTTTTAGTTTAGTGCTTATATAGGGTCGTAAGATAAGCGGTCTAAACAACCGCATAGACTTTCGAACCCGACCCGTTTGGTCGATCATTAGGATCCGACCAAACATATTTTGTGTCCATACTTGCATAGGGAATAACCTTCCGAGGTTATACCTTATGGTCACTTCGTTTATTTAGTTGTATGATAGGTAGTTTATATGCCTTAGGAAAATGACCAAAGTGCCCTTTTTACGCATAATTTCATTTTAAGCATATGTAACCTAAATTTTGACATCTAAACTGATTAGGCAACATTATTAGACATGTTAACGCATATAATAATTGTCATAGGACTAGTTATGCGGTCCGAACGCGTTTTACGCGAACGACGCGTTTAAGTACCGTAAACTACCTTAACGAGGCATAACGAGTCGTAATCACTTTGGATAGGTTCCGATTTAGAATGTAGGCTTTGTTAAACCATATTACATGAGTTCTTATGCTCATTTGGTTTACGAAACCTTATTTGATCCGATCTTCCGATTTAGGTCCGGTTTATTAACGTAGTTACCTATATTAGGTGCCGATTGATTCCCTGATCCTTCTAGCTTTACTTGGTTGTTATACAAAGACTATTGAGCAATATCAAGTGAGTAAATAGTCCCCTCTTTTACTGTTTTCAAATATTTTGGGGTGAAACACATGTGCCTACTTGTTTTACTTTCGTGCTTTTCGTGCCTTCATGACATATACTTGCTATGTTCAGTAGTACGCATATAGTACATGATTTAAATTGCCCTTTGCTATGTATGTTGACTGAGCATGCTAGCACATTGATTTCATAAACACATTTGTTGTATATGTTTACTCAGCATATGGACACATTGATTTACATTACATTTCTTCTATGTATGTTTACTGAGCATGCTAGCACATTGATTTACATTACATTTCTGCTTCGTATGTTTACTTAGCATACTTAGTACATTGTTACATTTCTGCTTAGTACATTTGGTATGACATTTGGTTTGTTTAACCGGACTAAAATACGTTCATTAACATTGATCACGCCGCTCGGTAGTATGTAGTGGTACCATAGGACTTGACAACTCCCATTCCTGGAATCCTAGGTTTGTTTGGACATAAGGAATGACAGAATCCGAAAACATTTTGATAAACCTTTAACTTGTTAAGGGTTTATCTTATAGTCTCAAGGCTTGAATGTATGCGTTTAACATTACCACATAAGTGTTTGTACTAGTAAAGCATGAATTTCGCAAAACATAACTTTTTGATTTAAACTATGATTTATATCAAATACATTGTTTTGTACATTCTACTTATGGGGCTGAGTAATACTTTTATTCACCATACGTTTTCATTTGGTTACACATTAACATATACACATGGTTTGAGTAGTTTCTTTTACTTGCCATACATAACATTTGATTATACAAGACATGGATTACATTTAACAATTGGACATTTATTTCACATAAACATTTTGACATTGGTTTAAACAAGACATTTGATGGTTATTGATAAGTGGTTTAAATAATGAGGTGACGTGTAATATGATAAAAGTATGGTGGATACGCCGCTGGTACTTCCTATGTATAAGTGCTTTTATGATATTACATATCGTGGCATTATTTAAATCATTTCAACAAAAACATGATATATTTTATTCAAACAACATATTTTCACAAGACAGTGTTTACAAACGACATTACTTATACAAATTCATTATTACTTGGTTATTTATTTAACCAAGCAGTGTTCTTTTATATATCATCTGATTTTATTATCACTTTTCGAATGATTTATAAAAGAAAACATTTTTTTAAGGTTCATGACTAACTTTTTGTTAAACATTTTTATCAACTACAAGTCATGAATCCTAAATCAATAAACCTATGTATCTCACACGCATTTTTATGCCGACATACCTATTTTCACATGTGTTTTCAGGAGCTGATACATAGGGTTGTTCAAGATACATTTAGGCGGACTTGGGCCTTAGTGACAATAAAAGATGCAAGACTAGTTTAAATTATGTTATGTACTCTTTCTTTCCTTTTCTTAAGACAATGTAGTCCTTTTTAATTCGAATAAAACTGAACTTTAAATACCATGGTTGTGAAACAATAATTCTGTCGCTCCACTCCTCGACGTTTCCGCTACGGTTTGTTGTTTTACGTGGTCGGGGTGTGACAGAAGAGTTGCTATCAGAGCCAATGGTTATAGGGAATTAGGTTATTAGTAATGCTTTGACCTAGACTATAACTTTTCTAGGACCCTAACACAGGTTATCTTGTGTTTAGATCTTAAAACATACACGTCACCTATCTTTAGGTGATCACCAAAACAAGAACACAATTTTCCAAAATGATTTTTGAAAATCAATCATCTATTCTTAGATGAATTGTTATAAGGTTTTGAACCCTCTAAGTTTTCAAAATCTCATCAAAGTTTGGGTCTAAATAATGTGAACACGTGCAATCTGGAAGGATGGGTGCCTGTACCTCGAGTTTTCTATCTAGGCTAGAGTGTTCATACAAATCCACATAATCGGACCAGTCACTCTTACCTGGGAACTCTTGGGGTGAGTGTCCACTTATAGGCTAAAGCATGTCTTCGCGATAAATTATTTTGACCTATTTACTTTGATTAGTCATTGTGTGTCGTTTGTTTGCTTTATGGTAACAACCGAATGACCACCATCCTTGCTTTTTGTCGATATTTGTACCATTCTATTCTTATCCAATGTCATCTCACTCGTTTTCTCTCATGTTTCCTCTTTTAGAATGCCTCATCGACGTGAAAATCAGCTACCTAATGCCGAACTGGCAGCTATCATTGCGCAGCAAATGGCTGCTGCATTCCCAAATCTCATCGCTCAAATCAACCAAGCCAACAATAACAACAATAATGCTCCATGCAAATTTAAAAGTTTCAATTCGGCTAAACAGCTCAAGTTTAGTGGTTCTAAAGGAGCAACTGGGCTCCTACAGTGGTTTGAGAGCATTGAGGGTACTTTTCGTAATGTTCAGTGTCCTGATAATCGCAAAGTCGAGTTTGCTTCTAGCGTGTTTCAAAAGAGGGCCCTTACTTGGTGGAATCGGGTAATGAGAGATCGTGGTGCTGATGTTGCTCTAGCACAAACATGGGAAGAGCTTAGGGCTCTTATGATGAGGGAATTTTGGCCTCGTCATGAACAAAGGGCATTAGAAAGAGAGTTTGATGATCTGAAACAGGATAGTGGTGAACATCGGGCTTATACTGACAAATATGAGGAGTTGAGTTTGCTATGCCCTACAATGGTTACCCCACTTGATAAGCTATCGAGAGGTATGTCGATGGTTTACCTGACCCCGTGCCAGAATCGTCACTGGTAGCAACCCTACCACAGTTCGACAAGCCATCGAGTTGGTTAGGACTTTGACTGAGTCGCAAATCAGAAAGGGTAAACTACACAGGAAGGGTGACAAGAAACAGAATCAGTCATCTGACAAGGGTGAGAATAAAAAGGGTAAGAAATCTGAGTCTTCAAAGAGATCGAGGAAGCGCAATGCTTCCAAGAACTTTGCTGTTACCGCGCAGGCAAATCAAGCTGCTCCAAATCAGCCAGCGCAACCACCTGCCAAGAAGCAATACATTGGCAACGCACCTTTGTGAAACAGGTGTAACAGCCACCATCAGCCGCAAGTTCAGTGTCGTTATTGTACCAATTGTGGAAGATCTTGTCATCTTGCCGCCACATGTCGTCTTCCTGTTAATTAGAATCAAGCTGCACAAAACCCTGCTATGCAACCTTCTCAATAACAGGCTCAAGCTGCACGACCTCACTATCCGCCTGGATCCTGCTATAATTGTGGGGATCTGACCCACTACAGAAATCAGTGTCCGAGATTGGCCAATGCAAATCAGGCGCAGGCTCGTGGTTGAGTCTTTAACATGAATGCTAATGAGGCACGAGCAGACAACGAGGTGGTCAGTGGTATGTTCCTTGTTAACAATCAGCCTGCATCTGTTCTTTTTTATTCGGGTGCTGATAAGAGTTTTGTGTCATTGTCTTTTGAACCATTGCTTTGCATGACTAGAACAAAACTAGGAAAGCTCTTGATACTAGAGGTAGCTAATGGTGAACCCATTTTCTTGATTCTGTTCTTCGAAACTGCCAGTTGAACCTTCATAACCATATTTTTCCTATTGACCTCACACTGATGTAACTTGGAAGTTTCGACATTATAGTGGGAATAGATTGGTTAGCCTAATACCATGCAGAGGTAGTTTGTTTTGAGAAGATTGTCCGTGTACCGCTTTCGACTGGTGAGAAACCTGCTAGTGGTCTTAAACTCATGACGTGTACTCAGGCTCAAAAGTATCTGCGTAAGAACTATGTGGCTTTCTTGGCACATGTCATAGAGGAGAAAGGCAAAGGTAAGTCTATTCAAGATATCCCTAATGTTCGGGATTATCCTGAAGTGTTTCCTGAATAGTTACCCCCAGCACGCCAAGTTGAGTTCCGTATTAAACTTGTACCCGGTGCTAATCCTATTGCAAAATCTCCATACCGTCTTGCACTGTCTGAGATGCAAGAATTATCTAAACAGCTCTTGGAGCTTTCTGACAAAGGTTTTATTCGTCCTATCTTTTCACCTTGGGGTGCTCTCGTCCTTTTTGTTAAGAAGAAAGATGGCTCTTTCAAAATGTGCATCGATTATCGTGAGCTTAACAAGCTTACCATCAAGAATCAATATCCCCTACCTCGCATTGATGATCTCTTTTATCAATTACAGGGTGCTACGTGTTTTTCAAAGATTGATCTACGTTCTAGGTATCATCAACTTAGAGTGCTCGAGGAAGATATTCCCAAAACTGCATTCTGCACAAGATATGGGCATTATGAGTTCACAGTTATGCCATTCGGTTTGACTAATGCTCCTGCTGTTTTCATGGACTTGATGAATAGGGTTTGTAAGCCTTATTTGGACAAGTTCATCATCGTTTTCATTGATGATATCTTGATTTACTCTAAGACACAAGCCAATCATGAGCAACATCTCCGTCTTACTATGGAACTCCTGAAGAAAGAACAACTTTTCGCCAAATTCTCCAAGTGCGAATTCTGTCTTAAGGAAGTTCAATTTTTGGGTCATATCGTTAACGAACATGGTATTCATGTAGATCCCACCAAGATCAGTGTGATTAAGGATTGGGATACACCGACTACTCCTACTGAGGTTCGTTCATTTCTTGGTCTCGCAGGTTATTACCGCCGCTTCATCGAAAACTTCTCCAAGATTGCAGTTCCTCTCACTGCTCTAACTCAGAAGAATAAACTCTTTGAATGGGGATCTAAACAAGAAGAAGCATTTCAGACCTTGAAACAGAAACTTTGTGATGCACCTATTATATGTTAACCTGAGGGCAACGATGATTTTGTGGTGTATTGTGATGCATCAAATTTGGGTCTTGGCTGTGTTCTTATGCAAAGGAACAAAGTCATAGCTTACACATCGAGACAGTTAAAGATACACGAGAAGAACTACACGACTCATGATCTTGAGTTAGGTGTAGTAGTTTTTGCTCTCAAAATCTGGAGACACTATCTGTATGGTACAAAATGTGTGGTTTTCACTGACCACAAAAGTCTTCAGCATATTTTCAATCAGAAAGAACTTAATATGAGACAACGACGTTTGGTTGAACTTCTAAACGACTATGACTGCGAAATTCGCTACCATCCTGGTAAGGCGAATGTCGTGGCTGACGCATTGAGTCGTAAAGAGCGTGTCAAGCTTCACTGTGTTTAGGTTCGATCTGATATCCAAACCAGCATTTCTCAGGCTCAATATACTTGTGTTTCACAAGATTTGATGGGTAAGGAATTACCCTGTCACATTAAGCCTGATCTGGAACTAAAAGAAAATGGATCATATTATTTCATGGACCGTTTGTGGGTCCCAAGTCAAGACATTCTTTGCACCTTGCTAATGGATGAAGCTCACAAGTCTAGTTATTCTATTCATCCTGGTGCAGACAAAATGTATAAGGATCTTCGAACCCAGTATTGGTGGCCCGGTATGAAGAAAGACATTGCCTTGTACGTATCCAAATGCCTTACATGCCTTAAGGTTAAGGCTGAACATCAACATCCCTCTGGATTATTGGAGCAACCAAAGATTCCAGTTTGGAAATGGGAAAACATTGCTATGGATCTCATTACTAAGTTGCCACGCACTAAAAAAGGTCATGATGCCATTTGGGTAGTTGTTGATCGTCTTACCAAGTCAGCGCATTTCTTGCCAATTCGTGAGGATCTATCTGCCGACAAGCTGGCTAAAATCTATGTAGATGAGATTGTATCCCGTCACGGCGTTCCTTTGAACATTATATGTGACACCTGTGTCACTTCAATCATCATACAAATACCAAACCAATGAAATATTGTATTTCATACTTGGGATTTGTATAAATATGTGTATTATTTGCATATATCAATTCTTGATCGATTTCAAGCTTTAAATCGCTTTCTTGAAGGTTATACGCACACTGAAGCGTAAATATAACCAGTTTAATGCAACGAACACTCCGGAATAGTGAAATAGGCTTAACATACCTTAAATAACCTTCACATAACTTAGAAATAAGTTTTGGATGGTTTGGTGTGTTGAAATCAAGTTTGTACGATCGCAGGGACTAATTGTGTCAAACTGCGAAACTATACCGATTTGTATAGTAAAGAACATTCCGGAACTTGATCATAAGTTAAACATACCCTAAATATCCTTAACATAGCTTTGAAATAAGCTTTGAAGGGTTCGGTATGCTAAAATAAACTTTATTGATCAATAGGGACTAAAAGCGTCAAAAAGTGCACAAGTTTGCATTTTCACGCATATCTTACATTCTGAATATATCCGGACATCCAAAAATTTATGTAATCATTAAAATATTTTATTTTAGTGATTGGCTTGATAAAATTTCATTCGTCGCTTAATTTGGATCGTTTTTGCGTTCATTACGACTTCCGTCGTAATTAACCGAACAACGCAACCGTACGACCCAACGAATCAACATCCAAGATATTTTTGAACATGGTTTGAGTTCCCTATACTTTAACATCATTTTAGAGCCTTGAAATGAGGTTAACGGGGCTTAAACATGTCGAAAATACCTCAAAATGCATGATTCTGAAGTGCAGGGACCAAACTGAAATTCTGTGAAAGTGTGCTAGGCGGCCCGCGTAAGACTCCCTTAACTCTTACGCGGCCCGCGTGAGAGGCCCAGTAACAGAAAACTGTTTTTTTGAAAAAGCAGCTGGTTTCCAGGCTTTTGGGACATGGTTTCTACCAATCTATGGGCAAATTTTAATGGTTTTTGAGTACCCCTAGTATTACAAAACCGTGTGCCCACTTGTACGGTCCAGATTGAGGCACGATTCGTGAGGGATGATCCTAACGGTGGTCCATTTCCTAAAAATACCCACCATAGTTTCTTGCAATCCTCATTCAAATCTGATCTAAAATGCTCTAAGTTGAAGCCTTTGCTTCATACCTGAGCTACTTGGATCAAGATTTGCTTGCTTGGACCCTTTGTAAGTCTTCTTTCGTTCTTTTATGCGTTTTTAACACAAAAGTCAAACTGTGTTTGACTTTCTGCTTTGACCAGTCAATGGTCAACACAAAGTTCGTTTGAACTTCACAACGTGAGCTTAATCACGATGGTTATAGTCCCGTATGACTATACCTACTGATTACCACGTTATCTAGGCGTAGTGACGAGTCGTAGTTTCGGCCAAAATATGCATTCTTGCGTATTTTGTAACCAAACTACTTTTAAGTATCAAAACCGTTTGTTTTGATACGAAACCTGTTTTCTAAATTCGTTAAACATGTTTTAACATGTTTAACTCGTCACTTTAGGTTTAGTGCTTATGTAGGGTCGTAAGGTAAGCGATCTAAACAATCGCTTATACTTCGAACCCGACCCGTTTGGTCGATCATTAGGATCTGACCAAACACATTAGGTGACCATAGTTGTATAGGGAATAACCTTCCGAGGTTATACCTTGTGGTCACTTCGTTTAGTTAGTCGTATGATAGGTAGTTTATATGCCTTAGGAAAATTACCAAAATACCCTTTTTACGTATAAATTCATTTTAAGCATATGTAACCTAAATTTTGACATCTAAACTGATTAGGTAACATTATTAGACATCTTAAGGCATATATTACTCGTCATAGGACTAGTTAGGCGGTCCGAACGCGTTTTACACAAACGACTCGTTAAAGTAGCATAAGCTACCTAAACGGGTCGTAATGGGTCGTAAGCACTTAGGTTAGGTTTCCTTTTAGTATGTAGGCCTTGTTAAACCATATCATATGAGTTCTCACACTCATTTGGTTTACGAGACCTCATCCTATCCGATCTTCCGTTTTAGGTCCGGTTTATTTATGTAGTTACCTATATTAGGTGTCGTTTGATTCCGTGCTCCCTCTAGCTTTGTTTGGTAGTTGTTCAAGACTTCTAAGCACTCTCAAGTGAGTACATAGTCCCCTCTTTTACTGTTTTCAATGTTTTGGGGTGAAGCATGTGTACCTATTTGTTATGTTCATGATTTCAAAGTATAATTGATTATACATATTAGTACTTATCTTTTGACAAACTGAATGATTATTTATGGTTTAAACACTGATTTTTCAAAGATTATAAAATTAATTGTTGAATTGTACTTATTTTATGTTCACCAGACCAATTGGTAGTATGATATAGCGCTATAGGATTTGACACCCCATTCATATTGTCATGGAATGTCTGAAACCAATTTATTTTTATCCAAATAGGGATTGCCTTTGTGGTATTCCTATAGTCTCAAAGGTGTAGTCTGATGCACTAGGTCTGAATGAATTCTTAAATCACATTATTTTTGTATATTTAGTTATACTCCCAAAAGTATAGTTTGATATGCTCTCATATGTGATATTGTACAAAACCAACATATATTTTGATAATTATTAAAACATAGTTTGATATGTTATTTATAAAACCCAAAACATATTTTGATATGTTATTTATGAAACCAAAACATAGTTTAATATGTTATTTATATAACCCAAAACATATTTTGATATGTTATTTATAAAACCAAAACATAGTTTAATATGTTATTTATAAAACCAAAACATAGTTTAATATGTTACTTATAAAACCAAAACATAATTTAGTATGTTATTTATAAATCCAAAGTATATTTTTGATATACTACTGAAAATTATTATTTTAACGACTAAAGTAAATTTAATATACTATTTGTTTAACGATTGGGTTTTGGTTAGTGTTTAGGTAACGAGACGGGTGTAATGTGATGAAAACATGGTAGATACGCCGTTGGTACTTCTTATATATAAGTGTTTTCATCACATTATATACCGTGGCGTTATTTAGTACACTTGGGTAAACGATTTTGAAACTGAAATATATTTTGATATATTACTTATTCGACTTTCTTAAAAACAAAGTATATTTTACATATATACTATAAACCTTTTTATCAAAATATTGTTTTACAAACAATATATTTTATTCAAACTCATTTTACTTAATTATTTATTTATGTATTATTCTGTTATATTATCTGATTTCTTATAAATTTTAAAATGATTTATAAAAGAAAATATATTAAGGATCATGACTATTTTTGATTAAATATTTTTCTCTAAACTTACAAGTCATGACTCCTATTATAATAAAACCTATGTATCTCACAGGCATTTTTATGCTGACGTACCTATTTTTACACATGTTGCAGGTGCTGTTATGTGATGATTGTTGATGCATGCTATACTTAGGATGAACTCGTGCCTTAGCGACTTTAAAACTTGAAAGATAATAGTTGTATTTAACTGAATTTTAATAAAACAATGAGTTCAATAATTCAATAGAACGAAATTATTTAATCCATGGTTGTGAAACAATGATTCTGTTACAACACTCCCCGACGTTTCCGCCACGTTTTGTTGTTTTACGTGGTCGGGGTGTGACATTATATCTGACAGAGATGCTCGATTCTCGTCTCGTTTTTGGAGAACCATGCAATCTGCAATGGGAACCCAATTTAATTTGAGCACAGCGTATCATCCTCAAACGGATGGTCAATCTGAAAGAACAATCCAAACATTGGTGGATATGCTTAGAGCTTGTGTGATCGATTTTGGTGGTAGCTGGGATTCGTATCTTCCGTTGATTCAATTATCCTACAACAATAGTTATCACTCCAGCATCAACATGGCTCCTTTCGAGGCTTCATACGGTCGAAAATGTCATTCATTAGTCTGCTAGAATGAGATCGGTGAAGCTCAGCTTACTGGACCTGAGCTCATTCTAGAGGCTACAGATAAAGTCAAGAAAATTCGCGACAACCTTCAAACAGCTAGAAGCCGTCAAAAGAGTTGCGCGGATAGACGATGCAAGCCTTTGGAATTTCAAGTCGGTAATCGCGTCTTACTTAAGGTTTCACCTTGGAAAGTAGTGATCAGATTTGGAAAGACAGGGAAACTTGCACCTAGATATGTTGGACCATTCAAAATCGTCGAAAGAATCGGAAAGGTGGCCTACAGACTTGAGTTACCTCATGAACTTGGAAATGTTCATCCAACCTTCCACGTGTCCAATCTCAAAAAGTGTTTAGCTGATGAGAACCTCCACATACCACTTGATGAGGTTCGTGTTGATGACACAATGCATTTCATTGAGAAGCCTGTGGAAATCATGGACCGTGAAGTCAAATGGCTCAAACGCAAGCGCATTCCACTTGTCAAAGTTCGCTGGGAATCTAAATGTGGACCAGAATTTACTTGGGAACGTGAAGATCAAATGAAGGGGAAATATCCACATCTATTCACACAAGTTTCCTCTAAATAAATTTCGGGATGAACTTTCCTATAGTTGGGGAGACTGTGACATATGTGCTTGTAATCGTTGTATAAACTCTGAACAGTTCAATATCGATAAAACAATGTGATTTGATCCCTTTTTTGTTTATTTATGTTTGACATTTTGCATGTGACAACTTTGTTCTATAATCGTTGTACAATGTAAAACAATGTTAATTATTAATAAAACAATGTGCTTTGGTATTATTATACGTGTCTTTATGTTATTGTGTGTGTATTTGTGTTTGGTGATTTTTCAATTTGATTCAATTCCAATTTTAAGCTCTAAATAGCTTTCTAGAAGGTTATACGCGCACTGATGCGTAAATATAACCAGTTTAACGCAAAAAACACTCCGAAATAGTGACATAGGCTTAACATACCTTAAATAACCTCCACATAACTTAGAAATAAGTTTTGGATGGTTTGGTGTGTTGAAATCAAGTTTGTTCGATCGCAGGGACTATTTGTATCAAACTGCGAAACTATACCGATTTGTATAGTAGCGAACATTCCGGAACTTGATCCTAAGTTAAACATACCCCAAATAACCTTTACATAGCTTAGAAATAGGATTTGAGGGGTTCGGTATGCTGAAATAAACTTTATTGATTAATAGGGAAGAAAAGCGTCAAAAAGTGCACAAGTTTGCATTTTCGCGCATATCTTACGTTCTGAATATATCCGGACATCCAAAAATTTATGTAAGCATTAAAATATTTTGTTTTAGTGTTTGGCATAAGGAAATTCCATTCGTCGCTTGATTTGGATCGTTTTTGCGTTCGTTACGACTTCCGTCGTAATTAAGTGAATAACGCAACCGTACGACCAAACGAACCGACATCCGAGATGTTTTTGACCATGTTTTGAGTTCCCTGTACTTTAACTTCATTTTAGATCCTTGAAATGAGGTTAACGGGGCTTAAACGTGCCAAAAATGGGTCAAAATGCATGTTTTTCAAGTTCAGGGACTAAAATGCAATTTCTGCATAGTTAGCCCAGGCGGGCCACGTGACTTATTGTGCATGCTTACGAGGACCGTGTGAGACACCCAATATCAGAAAACAGTTTTCTGAAACAGCAGCTGGTATTCAGTGTATTTGGACATGTTTTTGATCAATCTATGGGCCAATTTTGATGGTATTTGAGTGCCCCTTGTATTCAAATACTATGTGCCCACTTGTACGGATGAGATCAAAGCTCAATCTTCGAGAAACGATCCTAACGGCTCTTGAAAATCTACAAATACCCACCTTCACTTCACTCCCAAAGCACACTTGATCTGATTTTGGCTCTCTAAGTTGAAGTTTATGCTTCGAACTTGAGAGTAAATCGGATCAAGAGCTTGCGGGGACCTTCTGTAAGTATTCTTTCAATCTTTTCATTCGTTTTTATTGTTAAAGTCAAACTGCGTTTGACTTTCTGCTTTGACCAGTTTATGGCCAACGCGAAGTTTGTTTGAACTTCATAACGTGAGCGTAATCACGATGGTTATAGTCCCTAGTGACTATACCTACTGATTACCACGTTATCTAGGCTCAGTGACGAGTCGTAGTTTCGGCTAAAATGTGTATTTACGCGTATTTTGTAACCAAACTACTCTAGGGTATCAAAACCGTTTGTTTTGGTATCAAAACCTGTTTTCTAACTTAACTAAACATGTTCTAGCATGTTTAGCTCGTCACTTTTTTGATCAGTGCTTGTGTAGAGTCGTAAGTTAAGCGGACTAAACACCCACTTAGACTTTCGAACACGATCCGTTTGGTCGATCATTAGCATCTGACCAAATATGTTTAGTGACCATAGTAGCGTAGGGAATAACCTTCCGAGGTTATGCCTTATGGTTACTTAGGTTTGATTAGTCGCATGATAGGTAGTTTATATGCCTTTGGTAAATGACCAAAATGCCCTTTCCATATATAAATTGGTAATTAAGCATATGTAACCTAAACTTTTGTCACGTAACTGATTATGTAACATATTTAACATGTATAGGCATATAATACTTGTCATAGGACTAGTTAGACGCCTCAAACGCGTTTTGCACGCACGACACGTTAAAGTAGTGTAAGCTACCTTAATGGGTCGCAATGGGTCGAAAGCACTTAGGTTAGGTTTCAATTTAGGATGTAGGCTTTGTTAAACCATATCACATGAGTTCCAACACTCATTTGGTTTACAAGACCTCATTCTGTCCAATCGTCTGATTTAGGCGTCTATTGTTTAACTAATAGTTCGATTACTAGGTGCTGCTTGATTTCTTTGGTTTGCTTGAGTTTGCTTGAGTTCTATTGATTGAGGATACTTTGCACTTCATGTGAGTACATAGTTCCCCTATTTTACTGTTTTCAATTGTTTTGGGGTGATTCATATGTTCAAAATGATTTTCAAGGTTTAAGTAATGGTTTTTCAAAAACAATCAAGATGGTTTATACAAAACTAATAACGATTTCAATAAAGTGAACAAAACTTATTGGTTGTAGCTACATAACAAATGACATTCATTAATTTTGGCCGAACCGACCAGTATTAGGTTATGGTACCATAGGATCTGACAAATCCCGTTATCTTACTGCACCCATGGTTATGTGTGGGGGTTGTGGGTAGCGACTGAATCTGTTGTAGTTAACTTACCCTTTGGTGGTTTGTTAAGCGAGAAGCGAGAAGCGAGGTGATCGAGTCACAAAGGTTTGAATGTTGTTAGCGAGATGACTGTGACAACCCTCACTAAACCAGGTATCCGTACGGTTTAATTAATAATTAATTGCTGCTTGATTACTGTGCTTAACTGAAATAACTAAAGAACTGCTACCTGATTTCTGATACTTGTATATTCCTGCATCATACTTTGATTTCCGTCACTACATTATTTACATACTGAAATCTAGTGACAAACATGATGCACAAAAGCACAGTAGCACTATGAACGGATAACCTATTGAACATGCTGATAAAGCCAGCATCAGGCAGACATTGCCTCTAAGGCCTGTATGAGCCAGGAATATTTTACTACACCCATAGTGAGTGTAGGGATACAAGGGTTGTAGAACTGCGTCTCTAGGAATAAGTTACAATGACTGGATGTGCCTAAAACGTACACTAAGCACAAAACACAGCACTTTAATGAACAATTCAGCCTCTGGCTAGCTAATAAAGTGCCAAAACAAGAGAAAAATATTACTAGACACTTTCCAAAGTGTCAGGAATAAGTTGTGTCACTAGAAAGGGCATTAACGACACCTAAAAGCTTTGGTAAGCGCTTTAACGGATTACTATCCAACCGAACAACCGGACTATACCCGGAACATGAAAATATTGCCATTAACATTATTGGTCTTTTTCTGAGCCAGTTAGGGTCCCTGAACACCCAAACACCCGCCATAAAGCACATCACACAACTAACCGGGTTAAGTACCTAACTAACTAACTTAACCTAACTAGTAACTAACTAATACTTGAAATAGAACCAAGACCCGGAACATGAAAATATTGCCATTAACATTATTGGTCTTTTTCTGAGCCAGTTAGGGTCCCTGAACACCCAAACACCCGCCATAAAGCACATCACACAACTAACCGGGTTAAGTACCTAACTAACTAACTTAACCTAACTAGGGGAGACAAGCTTTGAATTCTTTTTATTATTTTAATCAAGTTGTTTAATATCTTAATGACATAAGAACCTTTGGAAGATAATCACACTTTTGTCTATAAAACACTAGGATGGCACATATGAACATAACACACATCAACACCCACCAAAAACTCTCTCTCCCTCTCTACACTTCTCGGCCGAACACCCCCCTCCCCCTACATCCATTGTTCGAGTTTGATCATCTAATTCCAAGCATACACAAGTGTTAAGGATCTCGTATTAGGAAGCTTGGTGCAAACGGAAGGCGAAGGACCTCTTTCTCTAGCTTTTATCCACCTCATTTGCGCTTAGATTCTTCCCTAGCCTCGAGCTAGTGGTATGTTACTTACAACACCTTCTTGAACTAATCTAGAGTGGTTAATATGATGTGTAACGATTAAAACTCGGAATCTTGCAATTTGATGCATTAAAGTCTACTAAAAACATGAATAATGATGGTTAAAAGCTTACTAGTTGTGTAAATGTTGTAGTAATCATAAACCCATATCCATGTTATTCTTATTTTTTCTAGTCGCCAATTTTTTTTTTTTTAAGATTATTTTTATTCCATTCCAAATATCAGGGCGAATTACATAAGGATAGCAGGTAGACGAGCAACAAACTGCGCCGCCATCCCTTTCTGAATAGAAAAACCCAATCTACTAAAAACAAAGCTCCGCCCCTGAGGGGTCGAAAAGTTGCTATGGTCCACACGCTGCACTCTAGACAAGAACCGAACTGCCTCAGGTGCCAAGGAGCCGAACGTGTCAAACGCCAGGGGGACAAAGGCATGCTGATTATCCTCACAAGCTTTCGCGTGCTTTTCCACCTTCTTTGACTCTGCTTTCAGTACCGCTTGCCCCGCCACAAACCCATTTTCCCGGAACCCGGCTAGTGGGGATACACCTGTGAGATCGACACAAGCATGTTTCCCGCCCTCCCAACCAAAAACTAGCACGTCAGCTGGGCGTTGAGTGGATCTCCCCTCCGACGGGTCTGTAAGAAAATTAACCGGTGCCTCTTTCTTCGCCGAGATCCCTGCTCGTCTGAGAATATCCATTAACGCGTCTCGCACAAAGTCATGGCGATACTTAAACCCCGGCAACTCTCTACAGTGTAATGCATGCTCCCCGTATTTATCCAAGCATGCTTTACGGCAGACTCGGCAAGTTTCATCATTCGGGAACATGGGGATCATCAAACGGTACTTAAGGATTGATCGGTACTCCACCGCTGACATACGTTGACCCAAACCTTCAATGGGAATAACAGTTAAGAAATCCTGAGCGTGAGGCCTTTGTAGGCATTCAATGACGGCTTTCTGGCGGGGTGACAAATGGAAATCTTCTCCCAATCTTTGTGCGATTCGACAACAAAGGGCAATCGCAAAAGTTTTATGTGGCTTTTTGGGGGCGGTGTCCTTGTTAGAGAAACCGCCGAGATCAAAGTCAGGTAGAGATTCATGCAAGCGTTCCAAGGCGCTAGCATAATCCGGATCAGTGTTAGCAACCCCACTGTTACGTAAGATGTGGTCCTGCAACTCCTAAGACTGAGACCTGGAAGCCACAAAGGCATAGGCAGCCATATCCCGGGCCGAGAGAAGGCCCAACCCACCAAGCCTCATTGGCAAGGTCACGATTCGCCACTGTAGATCACCAAAAAAAGGACCCCCACATACGACAATGTCTTCTATTGCCTCCCGAAGACCTTTATCAAAACATGAAACAGCATCATCCACAAAGGGGGGCTGGCAGGTTCGCAAACCAAATAGCAACTTTGCAACCCCCATACAAGATCTAAGCAAGAGGAGTTCGCTTTGAGGATCCCGCAATAGGGGAAGGTGTCCCATAATGTCAACAGCACGCGTTGCCCTCTTAGCCGCTAGACCACTAATAAAACTGGCATCACGGCCGACTGCCCCTCCTAGCAGTTTGACACCTTTCTCTGGCCTCCCAATCTCACTAGGAAAAAGCCCTGGCCGGACCTTCACCCCGTTGCATGTCGGCCAAAATACTTCAGTTTTTCTAATATTAAGCCGTAGCCCCAAGGCTGGACCTTCCGAACTGATGATGTCGAGAGCTTTAGCAACCTGAACAGCGTCCCAAATAATTGTCCCGTCATCCAAGTACCAAGCATGGAAGGGGAGTTTACAGTTTTCCTGCACCTGAAGCACTAAGGGGTGTAAGGCTAGGGCAAAAAGCAAAGGTCCCAAGGGATCCCCTTGCTGCACCCCCGTGAATGCCCCGATGCGGTCATTCCCCACGTATAGCCTAGCAGGCTGAGCATACAGAAATTGAATCCATGGGAATATGGAGGGGCAATGGCGATGGACCTCGCGAAGCAAAACTGAACGGTCAACTAAGTTGAAAGCGTTGGAAAAATCAACCGTAAGCATGGCCAGCGAACCATCTGAATGAAAAGAATTAAGAAACCTGTTAGCGCTGTGCAGCACCGCCTCCGCCCCATTAGGGACCCCCACCCCAAATTGATAGTCCCCCAAGTACTTAACAGCTTCTTTCCCAACTTTCTTCATGGCTACTTTGGAGACTAATCTTCTCCAAATTGCCCCCACAGCAATGGGGCGAATCCCATTATCAGGCTTCAACAAAGGGGTTAGGGGCGCCGAAGCAACAAAATCCGCGAGCAACTTAGGACATAACCCCCCTAGCCAAAGGTTTACCACTTCAGTGATGGCAGTAAGCAGTCCCGAGGCAGTCGCCGACCCCTCGCCGCTAAGAGCGTCCAACAGGTGTTGGGCCCGCAGGCCATCTCGCCCACAAGATGTCCCTTTCGGGAAAGATTTCACACACCTGTAGTAATTGAAATTTGTAATTATTTAGACCCGATCTATGTTGTGGTAGCTCGGATCATCATTTAACCCGGGTTGGTCATGATCACGAATCATGACATAAGGTTGTTTTGAATGAAACAAGGGTTAAAAGGTGAAAATCTACCACACGCGAATCATGAACTTGTGTAAAAGTGTTTTACTTGTGAAATAGTATTTAAAACTAGTAGATCTACGTATCTGCAAGTGGTATTTTCAAAGAACCACGTATCAAAGAAATCATGTTTTCTAAAAACGGATCTTACACTTACAAGTATGATTTTTAGAACACACAAGTGTGTAAGCACTTGTGTAACACAAAAGTTTCGACAAAATAACAATTTTTGTAAAAGATGACAAGAAGTTGTAAAGACGGATTTTCTCTAAAAACGAGGTTTTTACGGGATCAGATTGATTTATATAAGGATCCGCCAAAAATAATGAGATTTACACCATGGTTTTGGGAAAACTGCAGGTTCATGTAATTTTTGGCGATTTACATATATGTTAACTAGTTTGTTGTGATGAAAGTTGTTTTGATCGAATAAAGAAGTTGTTGAATTGTTTTCTAAAAGAAAATGATACACTTGAAAGCGTGGCCACCTCCAGTTACAGAGGAAACTCTGGCAAAATTTTTCCAAAAACCCAACACTTAGAAATATCTTCACTATAAGTGTTAGAAATACTTTTTGACATGTTTTCGAAATATAAGTTTCGCCACGACTTTATTTACAAATATCGGAGGTGGGATTTTCACAAAATTAAACGTGATAAATATATATTTATTTAGTAAATATATTTTCTCACAACATTATTTGTCACTATTTTGTGAAGTGTATAAATATTATTTTTAGATTAAAAATAATATTTACGAACGTTAACGAATCCAAAATAATACGAACGCTTTCACAATAAATATATAAGTTACATAGGTAATTATTATTACCACTCGATCGTTAAAACGTAACTTACGCATTATACGGAAATATTTATGAACGCGTAATTTTGTCGACGTATTATTTTTGGGGAAATTATGTGAAATGAAAATATAATATTTTTGAGAAAAATATTTATATTTTGGAATTGGAAAATAAATATATATTAAGTAAGACTTAATAATATATTTCGAGCACACATGTATTAAAACCCCCATCCTTGGGAAGGAGATTAACTACCAAGTATATACGAAAAGTAAACACGAAATAGTTGTCTAACTATTTCCCAAAAACCTAAACCATAAAGCTAAGGCACGGCCGTCCGTCTAATAGAGTTACACGGTCGTTGCTCAGCTGCTTGATTTGGAGCATACTTGGTAGAGACGCACCGACTGTGAGTTCATGTCCCCCTTTTCTCTTAACTGTTTTCAGTTTTCTAAACTGCGGGGGTGAAATACATGTTACTTTGATTATGAATACTTTATACATGGTATGGTTAGCGTAAGGAGGTTTACTACTTTAGATCATGTGAATGGGTAGGCGGAAACTTGAGGTCATTAATCCTCAGGGTAGGACCGAGGGGCAGGAGCGATAGATCTATTTGGGTGTAGCGAGCCCAGTCCCAGGCCCAGCATAACGGACCTCGGGATGACTTTGTACCCGACGCATAAATCTGCTAGGTTTGAGCCTTCCTACTTGCATTTCACACATATCAATGGCCTTGCAAACCATTGGTGATCTCTTTTTCCTTATTTGCTACATACCAGGATTTTGATAAATACAAAGGTTTATTTACTCACTTACACATGAACTCGCTCAACATTATTGTTGATTTTTTAACTTACATGTATTTCAGGGAATTAAAGGATCTGGCACGGTATGACACGTTTTCCCGCTGCACTAGTACGAGGTCATCCGGGGTTTAGGGAATGTGACTCTTTCCTGGACAAGTCACAGTCCTTAAACTGTGTTTATGTTTTGTTTGTGTTGTTGAACAATGTTATGGTTGTTAGGGTATTTTCCCGTTAAGACAATGGTATTGTATTTGGTTTTTATAACTTAATGGATGATCTTGCATGTTTTTAATTCATATAGCTTTGTTATGATTAAGCTATGGTATTAAGAAGTCACACCAAATTAACCACGCTTCCGCAAAGCCAGGGTGTGACATCTTGGTATCAGAGCTCTGGTCATAATGAACTAGGATTCCTTCTTGAGTCTAGACTATGATCACTAGGGCTCTCACGAAAACATTTTTACTGCATACCACTTAAGTCCAGATCCAAAACCTTTTTATAAACAAATGTTGAGCACATTTTATTTATTTATGATTAGGCTCAGTCTTGGAGGCTGAGGCTCGGTCTTGGAGGCCGAGGCTCGATCTTAGAGATCGAGGTAGATGGCTAGCTAGGCTAGGAAGAATAGGCTCAGTCTTGAAGGCTGAGGCTCGGTCTTGGAGGCCGAGGCTCGATCTTAGAGATCGAGGTAGATGGCTAGTTGGACTAGGGAGAATAGGCTCAGTCTTGGAGGCTGAGGCTCGGTCATGGGGACCGAGGCTCGACCTAAGAGGTCGAGGTAGATGATAGAGCAGTCTTAGAGACGGGGAGAATTTGGAATGTCAGTCTAGGAGACTGGGAGGCTAGTGGGACTAGGAGAATTACGTGATTTCTTATTTGGCAACTTATGTGATTATCTGATTGTCTGACTGATTATTTGTGCATATTTGTGTTTGTGTTACAGACTCATGAACTCGCCTGGTACAGGCGACTCAGACACCACTGGACCTATACCTGTAGTATCAGATGACCTAGCCTCTTCAGAGCACGAGGTGCACACGTCGGACGTTTCTAGCACTGATGAGGACGACTTCCAGCCCTTCGCACTACCTGATGGTGCTGGTGAGCCTGCAGATGGCCCTCTCGTTGAGTACCTACCGTTAGTGGAGATTCCGGCTCCCATACCCTTAGCCGTTTATCCTGCGTACGATTTACGTCTTGACGCCGAGGCTGACGGCGACATTGATCTGTATGACGATGAGCCCATCGAGGATGAGATCCAGGGGCCCTTCTTCCTGCTGGCGATCTTCTGATGATCGCTGATGCTCTCGCCGAGGATTCGCCTGCACACTCTCCGGTCCCAGACTCCTTTGAGTCTGTGGCATCCGCACCTTCCCACACTCTGAGCGCGCAGCACCTTTCGCATGGTTCAGATCCTGACCAGGCATCCTCTGTTGCTCCTATTCCTAGTTTTGCGTTTAACCATGATGATGTGGAGGATTCTGATCCTATCTTTCCCCCGGGATTCGACCCGGATCAGGATATAGAGTTTATACCTATGGATCAGCCCATGGAGGATCCAGCTGACCCAGTCGATCCCATTGACCCCAAGTTTGACTTCGAGATGGCTTTTGATGATCCCGAGCCTGCCATGGGTCCTGAGCAGGCAGCTGCTTTAGACCCTGCGTTTGAGTATGACCCAGTTCATGCTGACGCACCTCTTATTGAGCCTGTGTTTGCTGACCCACCTGTTGATGATCACCCCGTGGAGGTTCCGTTGTTGGAGGGCGATCATGTCGTTGCTGCTGATCCTGTTGATCCCCCACCTGTTGTTGATATACTTGTTGACCATCCTGTTGATCACATTGCACCCGTTCACCCTTTTGTTGCTCCCCCACCTGATCCCGTTCCACTAGAGCCCGAGCATGCACTGTTCGCGGCACACATGGATCCACCAGATGAGCACGCATAGCACGGGTGGATTCCTGCTGATGAGGATGTTCCACCTATCCCCCCTCACAACACTGATGCTCGACACGTTGATTTCTCTTTTCCATTTCCTCAGTTTACACCTCCAGCGCGACCTGGAGAGGGTTCTTCGGCCCATCCCTTTGGGCATGTGCCGACGTCTGTTCCCTTCATGCCACCGTTTCCACCTGTTATACCCCCTTGTTTCTCCATTTCGTGTGGCTCCTTTTGATCCCACCAGTGAGCCGTTTCTCTGGTCATCACCGCCTGTCATGCCACCGACTGACCCCTACCATCCCTTCCATATGGGGCACACTATTGAGGACGTGCTGATGTCTTTCGTTTTTCAGCATGAGTCACACACGCAGCGCATTCAGGAGCTCGAGAGAGCTCAGCCGCTGCCATGTCCGTATCATGGTCAGAGACATTCTCCTTTGCAGCCTTCTCGACCTGTACCCCCAGATTATGATGCACGCCTCTTTGCACTAGAGCAGCAGGTTGCTTCTTTCATCCGTACTCAGAGAGCCATGGAGGAGGACTGGCTCCAGTTAAGTCGCTTGTTTTACACTCACTTTCCCCCTCCTCCACCGCCATCTGTATAGAGCTCATCAGTACCGTTTGGGTAGACGTTGGTGAGAGGACCGCGATTGCTTTTGACTACACAGCATTTTTGGAGACTACATGATGATTCAGACTTTTTTTGACATGTATTTGATGTATTTGACACTGACTTGATATAGTTTTTGGACAGGGGTGATGTAGCCCCTAGTTGATTGATGATTGTATGACACAGTGATGTACTGATACACTTACTATGTGGTCTCAATGTATGGCAATCGCAGTATTCTCATCATATTTGATGCTTGGTTGATTATTTACATATTTGTGACATGGGATGTTGTGTGATTGATATTTGTGATGTATTGATAACATGAGATGTTATGTGCTATTACTATTACTATATACGTGCGCTTTACTATGGCCTGACCGACGTAAACACATCTTTAGAAGATGCCGCCGAGACGTCAACAACCGCAGATGCCTACCACTCAGGCAGAACTCCAGTAGATCATTACTGCTGCCATCGCACAATACGCCGCCTCTCAAGGAGGGACTAGTGGAAGCAACTCTGGCAACACTGGCAACAACAACAACCCACCTCATGGTAACCCTAAGTCATTAAGACATACCATGACCTAAATGGATTTCCTTAGCAAGAATGCTAATGCCAATCATATGTTATAATGTATGTGCAGGGTGCACCTACAAACAGTTCTTAGACTGCAAGCCCGTCAACTTTGATGGGACAGGAGGTGCTGTCGCCTTTGTCCGTTGGGCTGAGAAAACTGAATCTGTTCTTCGCATGAGCAAATGCGCACTGGATCAGCAAGTCACCTATATCTCTGGGCTATTTTTGGATGGAGCCCTATCTTGGTGGAATTTGCAAGTACAGACACTTGGTGAAGCTGCTGCTTACGCGCTGACCTGGACCGAACTGAAGGAACTCATGCGCAAAAAGTACTGTTCCCGCCTGAAATCCAGAGACTGGAAACTGAATTCTGGCATTTAAAGATGGAAGGTCCAAAGATAGCAGAATACGTTCAGAGGTTCCACGACTTGTCGGATGTGGTACCCTATATGGTCACTCCTGAATTCAAGAGAATTGAACGTTTCATTTGGGGATTAGCTCCTCAAATCATAAGCATGGGGACCTCCTCCAAGCCTGCGACTATTACTGAGGCGATTGATTTGAGCGTAGCTCTCACCGAGGAAGCTATTCGCCTGAACAAGTTTGATGAAGCTGAGCCAAAGAAGAAAGAGACTCATGTGGAGTCATCAGGAGGTAACAAACGGAAGTTTTCAAACTTTAAGCAAGGCACTAGCGGTGTGGTTAAGAAAGGGGAATCAAGCATGCCAGCTCAGGTTACAGCTGGTAGTGGGAAGAAAGGAAAAGGATACATGGGCGCCCAACCCAAGTGTAATACCTGCCAGCGCCACCATTCTGGCCGTTGTGGTTTGAAAGTTTGTGAAGCTTGTGGAAAGACTGGCCATTTGAAGGATTCTTGTTGGGCCACTATGGGCCAGAGAGGTCAGGGAGGTTTTGGAAACAGAAACACCAACCGGGGCGGAAATGGAAAGCGCCCACAAGGGAATAATGGAGGTGATGGGAATCGAGTTAACAATGCAAATCAAGCGGGCGCTATGAATCGTAATCAGAGGAATAACCAAGCTGGTGGAAATGGGCAAAGATCCGGATGCTTCAACTGTGGTGATCTTGGGCATTACAAGAGGAACTGCCCGGAGTTAAATCAAGCTCGTGGTAGAGTATTTAACCTTGAAGCAAGGGAAGCACGCCAGGATCCCAATGTTGTCACTGGTACGTTCCCTGTAAACCAACGCTATGCATCCGTTTTATTTGATACTGGCGCCAATTATAGCTTTGTGTCATTAGAGTTTAAGAATATGCTTGGTTTAGCCGCTAGTAAGTTAGATGTTCCGTACTCGATCGAATTGGCAAATGGAAAGTTGGTAGAAGCCAACGAGGTTATCAAAGGTTGTGTAATCGAATTGGGAGAGCGTGAGTTTGCTCTGGACCTACTACCAGTCCAGTTGGGAAGCTTCGACGTGGTAGTAGGAATGGATTGGTTATCAGGCAACAAGGCGGAAATAGTTTGTCATGAAAAGGTTGTTCGTATCCCAACCGATGATGGTGAGACCATTGTTGTTCATGGAGAGAAGCGTGAGACGCCGTTGAGGATTATCAGCTGCTTGAAAGCGCGACAATGTTTACAGAATGGATGTGCTGCCTTTCTGGCACACATTGTAGATAAGAAAGCTGAAGAACCGAAGATTGAAGACATCCCTGTCGTGAGGGAATATCCAGAAGTCTTCCCAGAGGACTTGCCCGGATTGCCGCCTCAGAGACAAGTGGAATTTCACATCGACTTAGTTCCAGGCGCCGCTCCTGTGGCTAAGGCACCCTATAGACTTGCTCCTTCTGAGATGCAAGAACTGTTGACACAACTTCAGGAGTTGTTAGGCAAGGGGTTTATCCGACCAAGCTTCTCGCCTTGGGGAGCTCCGGTCCTGTTTGTCAAGAAGAAGGACGGTAGTTTTCGAATGTGCATCGACTACCGGGAGTTGAACAAGTTGACAATCAAGAATAGATACCCTCTGCCAAGGATTGATGATCTGTTCGACCAACTTCAAGGTTCAAGCTTTTACTCGAAGATCGATTTGCGATCTGGTTACCATCAGTTAAGGATACAGGAAGAAAGTATCCCAAAGACAGCCTTCAGAACTCGTTATGGGCACTATGAGTTCTTGGTTATGCCGTTTGGGTTGACAAACGCACCTGCAGTCTTTATGGATTTGATGAATCGAGTTTGCAAGCCGTATTTGGATAAGTTCGTGATAGTGTTCATCGATGATATCTTGATTTATTCAAAGACGAAGGCCGAGCACGAACAGCATCTAAGAGCCATTTTGGAGCTGTTGAAGAAGGAACAGCTATATGCCAAATTCTCGAAGTGCGAGTTTTGGCTACGAGAAGTGCAATTTCTCGGACACGTGGTAAATGGAGATGGAATACATGTTGATCCCACAAAGATCGAAGCGATCAAGGATTGGGAAACGCCAAAGACACCAACCGAGATTCGACAATTCTTGGGTTTGGCTGGCTATTATCGAAGGTTCATCGAGAACTTTTCAAAGATCGCTCAACCACTAACGCTCCTCACGTAGAAAGATAAGAAGTTTGATTGGGGAATCAAACAGGAAGAGGCGTTCCAGATATTGAAGGATAAGCTCTGCAACGCGCCAATCTTAGCACTACCGGAAGGTACAAATGATTTCGTGGTATACTGCGACGCTTCGCGTCAAGGATTGGGTTGTGTGTTGATGCAACGCCAAAAGGTTATTGCCTACGCGTCACGCCAGCTGAAGGTACATGAAAAGAACTATAGCACACATGACTTGGAGCTTGGCGCAGTGATTTTTGCTTTAAAGATCTGGAGACACTACCTTTATGGTACGAAGTGTACAATTTTCACAGATCACAAGAGTCTACAACATATATTCAACCAGAAGGAGTTGAATATGAGACAAAGACGATGGGTAGAGCTGTTGAATGACTACGACTGCGAGATTAAGTATCATCCAGGGAAGGCGAATGTGGTCGCCGATGCCCTAAGTCGAAAGGAGAGGATCAAGCCCATAAGGGTTAGGGCTTTGGAAATGATTATTCAGACCGATCTTTCCTTGCGCATTCGTGCCGCGCAGAAAGAAGCTCTCAAAGAAAGAAACCTTGAAGAGGAATATCTCCGTGGGATGGAGAAGCTATTGGTACCAAACGGGGAAGGAACGTTATGTTTCGAGAAAAGGATTTGGGTTCCTTTGTTTGGAGGTTTAAGGAAGGTTATTTTCGATGAAGCTCACAATTCGCGGTACTCTATCCACCCTGGAGCGGATAAGATGTACCAAGATCTTAAGGATTATTATTGGTGGCCTAGGATGAAAGGCGATGTGGCTGTTTATGTGAGCAAATGTTTAACTTGCACTAAGGTCAAAGCGGAATACCAGAAGCCTTCAGGACTTCTGCAACAACTGGAAATTCCCAAGTGGAAGTGGGAACAAATCTCCATGGATTTTTTTACGAAGTTGCCAAGGACGCCGAGAGGCCACGACACTATTTGGGTAATAGTGGACCGCTTAACGAAATCAGCGCACTTCTTACCTATCAGAGAGAAAGATAATACGAGCAAGTTGGCCGAAATTTACATGAGAGAAATTGTTACACGCCATGGAGTACCTCTCTCGATCATCTCTGATAGAGACGGAAGGTTCGTCTCAAGGATTTGGCAATCCTTCCAAGAAGCTTTTGGCTCGAAGTTGAATATGAGCACCACGTTTCACCCGCAGACCGACGGTCAAAGCGAGCGGACGATTCAGACTTTGGAAGACATGCTGAGAGCATGTGTTATGGATTTGGGCGGTAGCTGGGATAAGCATTTGCCTTTGGTTGAATTTTCATACAACAACAGCTACCACACCAGTATTGGTGCCGCGCCATTCGAAGCTCTATATGGGCGCAAATGCAGATCACCGCTTTGTTGGTCAGACGCAGGTGATAGACAGTTGGTTGGTCCTGATGTGGTCCAGGAAACCTATAAGATTGCACAGATCCGAGATCGCATTAGTGCGGCTCGTGACCGTCAGAAAGCCTACGCGGATCGAAAAAGGAAACCTCAAGAGTTTGAGGTAGGTGATATGGTTTTGTTGAAGGTATCACCCTGGAAGGGCGTGGCACGCTTTGGGAAGCGTGGAAAGTTGAATCCGCGGTATATTGGTCCGTTCAGGATTTTGGAAAGAATTGGGACCGTAGCATACAAGTTGGATCTACCTGCTGAACTGAATGGAGTTCACGATACATTTCATGTATCCAATCTGAAGAAAAGTCCAACGCAAGATACCGTTGTCATTCCTACCGACGAAATTCATGTTGACGACATGCTCCACTTCGTTGAAGAACCTGTTGAGGTTACGGATTGGAAAGTGAACAAGACCCGTCAGAGCAGTGTCAAGCTCGTCAAGGTTCGTTGGAATGCCAGACATGGTCCTGAATACACCTGGGAACGTGAGGACCGAATGAAAGAGAAATACCCCCACTTATTTCCCAAGAACCCTGCGACTAGAAGCAGAACTTAAAATTTCGGGACGAAATTTTTCTAATGGGGGGAGAATGTGACAACCCTCACTAAACCAGGTATCCGTACGGTTTAATTAATAATTAATTGCTGCTTGATTACTGTGCTTAACTGAAATTACTGATGAACTGCTACCTGATTTCTGATACTTGTATATTCCTGCATCATACTTTGATTTCCGTCACTACATTATTTACATAGTGAACTCTAGTGACAAACATGATGCACAAAAGCACAGTAGCACTATGAACGGATAACCTATTGAACATGCTGATAAAGCCATCATCAGGCAGACATTGCCTCTAAGGCCTGTATGAGCCAGGAATATTTTACTACACCCATAGTGAGTGTAGGGATACAAGGGTTGTAGAACTGCGTCTCTAGGAATAAGTTACAATGACTGGATGTGCCTAAAACATACACTAAGCACAAAACACAGCACTTTAATGAACAATTCAGCCTCTGGCTAGCTAATAAAGTGCCAAAACAAGAGAAAAATATTACTAGACACTTTCCAAAGTGTCAGGAATAAGTTTTGTCACTAGAAAGGGCATTAACGACACTTAAAAGCTTTGCTAAGCGCTTTAACGGATTACTATCCAACCGAACAACCGAACTATACTCGGAACATGAAAATATTGCCATTAACATTATTGGTCTTTTTCTGAGCTAGTTAGGGTCCCTGAACACCCTAACACCCGCCATAAAGCACATCACACAACTAACCGGGTTAAGTACCTAACTAACTAACTTAACCTAACTAGTAACTAACTAATACTTGAAATAGAACCAAGACCCCCCCCCCCCAAATTAAAATCGGCCCCAACTAGGGGAGACAAGCTTTGAATTCTTTTTATTATTTTAATCAAGTTGTTTAATATCTTAATGACATAAGAACCTTTGGAAGATAATCACACTTTTGTCTATAAAACACTAGGATGGCACATATGAACATAACACACATCAACACCCACCAAAAACTCTCTCTCCCTCTCTACACTTCTCGGCCGAACACCCCCCTGCCCCTACATCCATTGTTCGAGTTTGATCATCCAATTCCAAGCATACACAAGTGTTAAGGATCTCGTATTAGGAAGCTTGGTGCAAACGGAAGGCGAAGGACCTCTTTCTCTAGCTTTTATCCACCTCATTTGCGCTTAGATTCTTCCCTAGCCTCGAGCTAGTGGTATGTTACTTACAACACCTTCTTGAACTAATCTAGAGTGGTTAATATGATGTGTAACGATTAAAACTCGGAATCTTGCAATTTGATGCATTAAAGTCTACTAAAAACATGAATAATGATGGTTAAAAGCTTACTAGTTGTGTAAATGTTGTAATAATCATAAACCCATATCCATGTTATTCTTATTTTTTCTAGTCGCCAATTTTTTTTTTTTTTAAGATTATTTTTATTCCATTCCAAATATCAGGGCGAATTACATAAGGATAGCAGGTAGACGAGCAACAAACTGCGCCGCCATCCCTTTCTGAATAGAAAAACCCAATCTACTAAAAACAAAGCTCCGCCCCTGAGGGGTCGAAAAGTTGCTATGGTCCACACGCTGCACTCTAGACAAGAACCGAACTGCCTCAGGTGCCAAGGAGCCGAACGTGTCAAACGCCAGGGGGACAAAGGCATGCTGATTATCCTCACAAGCTTTCGCGTGCTTTTCCACCTTCTTTGACTCTGCTTTCAGTACCGCTTGCCCCGCCACAAACCCATTTTCCCATAACCCGGCTAGTGGGGATACACCTGTGAGATCGACACAAGCATGTTTCCCGCCCTCCCAACCAAAAACTAGCACGTCAGCTGGGCGTTGAGTGGATCTCCCCTCCGACGGGTCTGTAAGAAAATTAACCGGTGCCTCTTTCTTCGCCGAGATCCCTGCTCGTCTGAGAATATCCATTAACGCGTCTCGCACAAAGTCATGGCGATACTTAAACCCCGGCAACTCTCCACAGTGTAATGCATGCTCCCCGTATTTATCCAAGCATGCTTTACGGCAGACTTGGCAAGTTTCATCATTCGGGAACATGGGGATCATCAAACGGTACTTAAGGATTGATCGGTACTCCACCGCTGACATACGTTGACCCAAACCTTCAATGGGAATAACAGTTAAGAAATCCTGAGCGTGAGGCCTTTGTAGGCATTCAATGACGGCTTTCTGGCGGGGTGACAAATGGAAATCTTCTCCCAATCTTTGTGCGATTCGACAACAAAGGGCAATCGCAAAAGTTTTATGTGGCTTTTTGGGGGCGGTGTCCTTGTTAGAGAAACCGCCGAGATCAAAGTCAGGTAGAGATTCATGCAAGCGTTCCAAGGCGCTAGCATAATCCGGATCAGTGTTAGCAACCCCACTGTTACGTAAGATGTGGTCCTGCAACTCCTAAGACTGAGACCTGGAAGCCACAAAGGCATAGGCAGCCATATCCCGGGCCGAGAGAAGGCCCAACCCACCAAGCCTCATTGGCAAGGTCACGATTCGCCACTGTAGATCACCAAAAAAAGGACCCCCACATACGACAATGTCTTCTATTGCCTCCCGAAGACCTTTATCAAAACATGAAACAGCATCATCCACAAAGGGGGGCTGGCAGGTTCGCAAACCAAATAGCAACTTTGCAACCCCCATACAAGATCTAAGCAAGAGGAGTTCGCTTTGAGGATCCCGCAATAGGGGAAGGTTTCCCATAATGTCAACAGCACGCGTTGCCCTCTTAGCCGCTAGACCACTAATAAAACTGGCATCACGGCCGACTGCCCCTCCTAGCAGTTTGACACCTTTCTCCGGCCTCCCAATCTCACTGGGAAAAAGCCCTGGCCGGACCTTCACCCCGTTGCATGTCGGCCAAAATACTTCAGTTTTTCTAATATTAAGCCGTAGCCCCAAGGCTGGACCTTCCGAACTGATGATGTCGAGAGCTTTAGCAACCTGAACAGCGTCCCCAATAATTGTCCCGTCATCCAAGTACCAAGCATGGAAGGGGAGTTTACAGTTTTCCTGCACCTGAAGCACTAAGGGGTGTAAGGCTAGGGCAAAAAGCAAAGGTCCCAAGGGATCCCCTTGCTGCACCCCCGTGAATGCCCCGATGCGGTCATTCCCCACGTATAGCCTAGCAGGCTGAGCATACAGAAATTGAATCCATGGGAATATGGAGGGGCAATGGCGATGGACCTCGCGAAGCAAAACTGAACGGTCAACTAAGTTGAAAGCGTTGGAAAAATCAACCGTAAGCATGGCCAGCGAACCATCTGAATGAAAAGAATTAAGAAACCTGTTAGCGCTGTGCAGCACCGCCTCCGCCCCATTAGGGACCCCCACCCCAAATTGATAGTCCCCCAAGTACTTAACAGCTTCTTTCCCAACTTTCTTCATGGCTACTTTGGAGACTAATCTTCTCCAAATTGCCCCCACAGCAATGAGGCGAATCCCATTATCAGGCTTCAACAAAGGGGTTAGGGGCGCCGAAGCAACAAAATCCGCGAGCAACTTAGGACATAACCCCCCTAGCCAAAGGTTTACCACTTCAGTGATGGCAGTAAGCAGTCCCGAGGCAGTCGCCGACCCCTCGCCGCTAAGAGCGTCCAACAGGTGTTGGGCCCGCAGGCCATCTCGCCCACAAGATGTCCCTTTCGGGAAAGATTTCACACACCTGTACTAATTGAAATTTGTAATTATTTAGACCCGATCTATGTTGTGGTAGCTCGGATCATCATTTAACCCGGGTTGGTCATGATCACGAATCATGACATAAGGTTGTTTTGAATGAAACAAGGGTTAAAAGGTGAAACTCTACCACACGCGAATCATGAACTTGTGTAAAAGTGTTTTACTTGTGAAATAGTATTTAAAACTAGTAGATCTACGTATCTGCAAGTGGTATTTTCAAAGAACCACGTATCAAAGAAATCATGTTTTCTAAAAACGGATCTTACACTTACAAGTATGATTTTTAGAACACACAATTGTGTAAGCACTTGTGTAACACAAAAGTTTCGACAAAATAACAATTTTTGTAAAAGATGACAAGAAGTTGTAAAGACGGATTTTCTCTAAAAACGAGGTTTTTACGGGATCAGATTGATTTATATAAGGATCCGCCAAAAATAATGAGATTTACACCATGGTTTTGGGAAAACTGCAAGTTCATGTAATTTTTGGCGATTTACATATATGTTAACTAGTTTGTTGTGATGAAAGTTGTTTTGATCGAATAAAGAAGTTGTTGAATTGTTTTGTAAAAGAAAATGATACACTTGAAAGCGTGGCCACCTCCAGTTACAGAGGAAACTCTGGCAAAATTTTTCCAAAAACCCAACACTTAGAAATATCTTCACTATAAGTGTTAGAAATACTTTTTGACATGTTTTCGAAATATAAGTTTCGCCACGACTTTATTTACAAATATCGGAGGTGGGATTTTCACAAAATGAAACGTGATAAATATATATTTATTTAGTAAATATATTTTCTCACAACATTATTTGTCACTATTTTGTGAAGTGTATAAATATTATTTTTAGATTAAAAATAATATTTACGAACGTTAACGAATCCAAAATAATACGAACGCTTTCACAATAAATATATAAGTTACATAGGTAATTATTATTACCACTCGATCGTTAAAACGTAACTTACGCATTATACGGAAATATTTATGAACGCGTAATTTTGTCGACGTATTATTTTTGGGGAAATTATGTGAAATGAAAATATAATATTTTTGAGAAAAATATATATATTTTGGAATTGGAAAATAAATATATATTAAGTAAGACTTAATAATATATTTCGAGCACACATGTATTAAAACCCCCATCCTTGGGAAGGAGATTAACTACCAAGTATATACGAAAAGTAAACACGAAATAGTTGTCTAACTATTTCCCAAAAACCTAAACCATAAAGCTAAGGCACGGCCGTCCGTCTAATAGAGTTACACGGTCGTTGCTCAGCTGCTTGATTTGGAGTATACTTGGTAGAGACGCACCGACTGTGAGTTCATGTCCCCCTTTTCTCTTAACTGTTTTCAGTTTTCTAAACTGCGGGGGTGAAATACATGTTACTTTGATTATGAATACTTTATACATGGTATGGTTAGCGTAAGGAGGTTTACTACTTTAGATCATGTGAATGGGTAGGCGGAAACTTGAGGTCATTAATCCTCAGGGTAGGACCGAGGGGCAGGAGCGATAGATCTATTTGGGTGTAGCGAGCCCAGTCCCAGGCCCAGCATAACGGACCTCGGGATGACTTTGTACCCGACGCATAAATCTGCTAGGTTTGAGCCTTCCTACTTGCATTTCACACATATCAATGGCCTTGCAAACCATTGGTGATCTCTTTTTCCTTATTTGCTACATACCAGGATTTTGATAAATACAAAGGTTTATTTACTCACTTACACATGAACTCGCTCAACATTATTGTTGATTTTTCAACTTACATGTATTTTAGGGAATTAAAGGATCTGGCACGGTATGGCACGTTTTCCCGCTGCACTAGTACGAGGTCATCCGGGGTTTAGGGAATGTGACTCTTTCCTGGACAAGTCACAGTCCTTAAACTGTGTTTATGTTTAGTTTGTGTTGTTGAACAATGTTATGGTTGTTAGGGTATTTTCCCGTTAAGACAATGGTATTGTATTTGGTTTTTAAAACTTAATGGATGATCTTGCATGTTGTTAATTCATATAGCTTTGTTATGATTAAGCTATGGTATTAAGAAGTCACACCAAATTAACCACGCTTCCGCAAAGCCAGGGTGTGACAATGACCATAAATAGTTTTTCACAAATTAAAACAAGGATGATTTAAACGATTTTTAAACGAGTTAATGATTTTGAAGCAATTTGTACAAGTTAACCAATTTGGATAAACAAGTGGTTTTTGGTTAGTGATTAGATAATGGGATGGGTGTGATGTGATGAAAGCATGGTGGATAAGCCGCTGGTACTTCCTATATATAAGTGTTTTCATCATATTACATACCGTGGCATTATTTAGTTCACTTGGGTAAACGATTTTGAAACGATGTCACACAATAATGTTTTCTAAAAGATATAAACCATACGAGTTTTTAACAAGTTTTCACAAGATGTTTTACAAGTTGGTTTTCTAAAACAAATGTTTTTGGGTAAAGAAGCATGGCTACGGGATTTTACAAACTATAACCCACTTGATTTGAGTTGGTTAATTATGTTGCAATACACTTTTCAAAACAAGGTTTGTATTTTGACTCTTGTAGTATAATAAAGTACTGCAACATATAAACGAGCCATGATTCCAATACCCTTATAAAACCTATGTACTCGCCAGCATTTCCTTGCTGACTTTGTTTTTACATATGTTTCAGGTATTGTTGCTTGATATGATTCCTAGGATGCATGCGTCACATAGGATCTGGACAAGGCCTTACTGACATAATGACAATGATAGTCGATATTTAACTTGTTTGTTTTGTGTCAAGACAATGTAATGTTTAATTTTATCAATAAAACGAAACTATTTTTGTATCCGTGGTTTTGAAACAATTATTCTGTTGCAACACTCCCCGACGTTTCCGCCATGGTTTGTTGTCCTAACGTGGTCGGGGTGTGATAGAAAAAGTTGGTATCAGAGCCAATGGTTATAGGGAATTAGGTTATTGGTAATGCTTTGACCTAGACTATAACTTTTAGGACCCAAACGCAAGTTTTCTTGCGTTTAGATTAAAAAAAAAACAAAACAAAACAAAACCGTCACCTATCATTAGGTGATAACCACAATAAGAACACTAAGTTTGAATCCGCTTTGAAAACTAATCATCTGTTCTAGGATGATTGATTACTAGGTTTTGAACCCTCTGTTATATGGTTGTGAACCCTTTAAGTTTTAAAAATCTCGTCAAAGTTTGGGTCTAGATAGTGTGAACACATGCAAACTGGAAGAGTGAATGCCTGTACTCTGAGTTTTCTGTCTAAGGTTAGAGTGTTCGTAAAAATCCACATAATCGAACTAGTCACTCTTACCTGGGAACTCTTGGGGTGAGTGTTCACTTATAGGCGATCATGTCTTCGGCGATACATTATACTGACCCATTTACTTTGATTAATCTCTGCGTGTCGTTTGTTTGTTCTAGGTAACGAACAAATGATCGCCTTCTTTGTATTTTCTCGATGTTTTCAATACCTCTTTTATTTATCCGGATGTCTTTACCAATGTGAATCCCGCTCGTGGATGAACATTCAATCTGGATGCAAACGAGGCTCGAGTTGACAACCTCGTTGTCAATCGTACGTTCCTTGTCAATGGTATATTTCTTGTTAACAATCGACCTGCATCTGTTCTTTTTTATTCTGGTGCCGATAGAAGTTTTGTTTCTTTGTCTTTTGAACCTTTGCTTCCGATACCTAGAACTAAACTAAGGAAACCCTTATCTATTGAAGTTGCTACTGGTAAACCCCTTGTACTCGATTCTGTTATTCGTGATTGTCAGTTGAACCTTGATAACCATCTTTTTCCTATTGACCTCACACCGCTGAAACTTGGGAGCTTCGACATTATCGTTGGAATGGACTGGTTAACCAAACATCATGCAGAGGTGGTTTTTTTTGATAAGATTGTTCGTATTCCTTTGTTTTCTGGCAATATTCTGGAGGTTCGTGGCGAGAAACCTTTAGGTGGATTGAAGCTTATGTCGTGTATCGAAGCCCAAAGGTATTTGAGAAAAGGATATGTTGCTTTTCTAGCACATGTCACCGAGGAGAAAGACAAGAGCAAGAGTATTCAGGATATTCCGATTGTTCGGGATTATCCAGAGGTGTTTCCTGATGAACTGCCTGGTTTGCCTCCAGTTCCTCAAGTCCAGTTTCATATTGACCTTGTACCCAATGCCAACCCAATTGCAAAAGCGCCTTATCGACTTGCACCGTCGGAGATGCAAGAATTATCGAAGCAGCTTCAAGAGTTATCTGATAAAGGATTCATCCGTCCGAGCTTTTCACCTTGGGGAGCTCCTGTCCTCTTCGTGAAAAAGAAAGATTGATCTTTTCGAATGTGTATCGATTATCGTGAGCTTATTAAGCTCACTATCAAGAATCGATATCCCCTACCTCGAATTGATGATCTCTTCGACCAGCTGCAAGGTGCTTCATGCTTTTCCAAGATTTGATCTGCGTTCTAGGTATCATCAACTTCGTTTCTCGAAGAAGATATTCCCAAAACTGCATTCCGCACAAGATATAGGCATTATGAGTTCACTGTCATGCCTTTTGGTTTGACGAATGCTCCAGCCATCTTTATGGACTTAATGAATAAGGTCTATAAACCTTATTTAGACAAGTTCATCATTGTGTTCATCGACGATATTCTTGTCTACTCGAAGTCTCGAGCCGAGCACGAGCAACACCTTCGCTTAACATTGGAACTCCTAAAGAAGGAACAACTTTTTGCTAAATTCTCCAAGTGTGAATTCTGGCTTAAAGAAGTTCAATTCTTGGGTCATATAGTCAATGAACAGGGTATTCATGTGGTTCCATCCAAAATTGTTGCTATTAAAGACTAGAATACACCAACAACACCTACAGAGGTTCGATCTTTCCTTGGTCTTGCTGGATATTATCGTCGATTCATTTCAAACTTCTCAAAGATTGCGGTTCCACTCACTACTTTGACTCAGAAGAATAATCCTTTTGAGTGGGGACCCAAGCAAGAAGAAGCATTTCAAACGCTGAAACAGAAGCTTTGTGATGCTCCTGTTTTATCTTTGCCCGAGGGAGTTGATGATTCCGTTGTCTATTGTGACGCGTCGAATCTAGGACTTGGTTGCATTCTTATGTAACGAGGTAAAGTCATAGCTTATGCGTCAAGACAACTGAAAATTCATGAGAAGAACTACACAACTCATGACCTTGAGTTGGGAGCTGTGGTTTTTGCGCTTAAAATCTGGAGACACTACCTCTATGGAACGAAGTGTGTGGTTTTCACAGACCACAAAAGTCTCCAGCATATTCTTAATCAGAAAGAGCTGAACATGAGGCAGCAACGTTGGGTTGAACTCTTAAGTGATTACGACTGCGAGATTCGTTACCATCCTGATAAGGCGAATGTTGTAGCCGATGCGCTTAGTCGAAAAGAGCAAGTCAAGCTTCATTCTGTTCAAACGCTATCTGATCTTCAAACTCGTGTTCTTCAAGCTCAGCAATTTTGTGTTTCACAAAATTTGATAGGTGAGGAATTTCCACGTCAGCTTGAGCTTGAGCGTAAGCTCAAAAGGAAAGACGATGGATTGCTCTATTTCAAGGATCGTTTGTGGATTCCAAAACAAGGCGATCTTCGCACCTTGGTAATGGACGAATCTCCTAAGTCTCGATATTCTATCCATCCTGGTGTTGATAAAATGTACAAGGATCTTTGTACTAAGTTCTGGTGGCCTGGTATGAAGAAGGATGTTGCCTTGTATGTATCCAAATGCCTGACTTATCTCAAAGTCAAGGCTGAACATCAACGACCTTCTGGTTTGCTTGTGCAACCAGAGATACCGGTTTGGAAGTGGGAGAGCCTTGCGATGGATCTCATCACTAAATTACCGCGTACCTCTAAAGGTCATGATGCTATATGGGTTGTTATCGATCAATTAACGAAATCAGCTCATTTTATCCCGATTCGCGAGGATCTATCTGCCGATAAACTTGAAAAGATTTATGTTGATGAGATCGTATCACGACATGGTGTTCCTTTGGATATCATTTCTGATCGTGATGCTCGATTTTCATCTCATTTCTGGAAGACCATGCAACCTACTTTGGGAACCCAACTGAATCTAAGCATTGCTTATCATCCCCAAACAGATAGTCAATCTGAGCGAACAATTCAAACTTTGGAGGATATGCTTAGAACATGCGTGATAGACTTTGGTGGTAATTGGGATTCTCATCTGCCATTGATCGAGTTCTCTTACAACAATAGTCATCATGCTAGTATTAATATGGCACCATTCGAAGCTCTCTACGGTCGAAGACGTCGTTCACCTGTCTGTTGGAACCAGACCAGTGAAGCTCAGCTTACTGGAACTGATCTCGTTCTGGAACAACAAACAAAATCAAGGAAAATCCTCGATAATCTTGTGACAGCTCGAAGCCGTTAAAAGAGTTATGCGGATATGCGACGCAAGCCCTTAGAATTTCAAGTCGGAGATCGTGTCCTGCTCAAGGTTTCACCTTGGAAGGGAGTCGTAAGATTTGGAAAGAAAGGAAAACTTGCACCTCGATATATGGAACCATTTAAGATTGTGGAAAGAGTTGGGAAGGTTGCCTATCGATTAGAGCTACCTCTAGAGCTTGGGAATATTCACCCGAGTTTTCACATGTCCAATTTGCGGAAGTGTTTAGCTGACACTGATCTTCACATTCCTCTCGACGAGATCCAAATCGATGAAATGATGCACTTTGTCGAGAATCCTGTGGAGATTGTGGACCGTACTTTCAAACAGTTGAAGAACAAACGGATTAAATTGGTAAAAGTTTGCTGGGGAATCCAAACGTGGCCCAGAGTTTACATGGGAACGTGAGGACCAAATGAAGGCGAAATATCCGCATTTGTTTTCACAAGCTTCCTCTAGTTAAAATTTCGGGACGAAATTTCCTGAAGTAAGGGAGACTGTGACAACTGTGTTCTATAATCATTGTACAATAAAAAACAATGTTAATTATTAATAAAACAATGTGCTTTGGTATTATTATATGTGTTTTTGTGTTATTATGTGTGTATTTGTGTTTGGTGATTTTTCAATTTGATTCAATTCCAATTTTAAGCTCTAAGTCGCTTTCTGGAAGGTTATACGCGCACTGATGCGTAAATATAAACAGTTTAACGCAACAAACACTCCGGAATAGTGACATAGGCTTAACATACCTTAAATAACCTCCACATAACATACAAATAAGTTTTGGATGGTTTGTGTTTGAAATCAAGTTTGTTCGATCGCAGGTACTATTTGTGTCAAACTGCGAAACTATACCGATTTGTATAGTAGCGAACATTCCGGAACTTGATCATAAGTTAAACATACCCCAAATAACCTTTAGATAGCTTAGAAATAGGCTTTGCGGGGTTCGGTATGCTGAAATAAACTTTATTGATCAAAAAGGACTAAAAGCGTCAAAAAGTGCACAAGTTTGCATTTTCGCACATATCTTACGTTCTGAATATATCCGGAGATCCAAAAATTTATGTAAGCATTAAAATATTTTGTTTTAGTGTTTGGCATAAGAAAATTCCATTCGTCGCTTGATTTGGATCGTTTTTGCGTTCGTTACGACTTCCGTCGTAATTAAGCGAATAACGCAACCGTACGACCAAACGAACCGACATACGAGATATTTTTAGCATGTTTTGAGTTCCCTATACTTTAACTTCATTTTAGAGCCTTGAAATGAGGTTAACGGGGCTTAAACGTGCCAAAAATGGGTCGAAATGCATGTTTTTCAAGTTCAGGGACTAAACTGCAATTTCTGCATAGTTTGCCCAGGCGGGCCGCGTGAGTTATTGTGCATGCCTACGTGGGCCGTGTGAGACACCCAGTATCAGAAAACTGTTTTATGAAACAGCAGTTGGAATTCAGTGTATTTGGACATGTTTTTTATCAATCTATGGGCCAATTTTGATGGTATTTGAGTGCCCCTTGTATTCAAATACTATGTGCCCACTTGTACGGATGAGATCAAAGCTCAATCTTCAAGAAACGATCCTAACGGCTCTTGAAAATCTATAAATACCCACCTTCACTTCACTCCCAAAGCACACTTGATCTGATTTTGGCTCTCTAAGTTAAAGTTTATGCTTCATACCTGAGAATAAATCGGATCAAGAGCTTGCGGGGACCTTCTGTAAGTATTCTTTCGTTCTTTTCATCTGTTTTTATCGTTAAAGTCAAACTGCGTTTGACTTTCTGCTTTGACCAGTTTATGGTTAACGCGAAGTTCGTTTGAACTTCATAACGTGAGCGTAATCACGATGGTTATATGTGACAACTCGAGTTTCCGAGATTCCACCTTCGCATTTATTGCACGTTAACTGTTTGTCTAGTTGGTTACTTACACAATTTGTTTGCTTTGTAACTGTATACGTTGTGATATGATAAAGGGTATTGTGATTGTTACATGGTTATGTGTTTTTTTTACGAATGATTTGACAAATACATGAACTTGGTGATGAAACTGTAAATTATATGTGGTGTGTGTGTTTTATGTAAAAGATGATACTTAGGGGTAAGTAGAGTAGTTAGTGAAATCTTAACAACTCTTAACCCTAACCTCTTTCATAAATCATCATACGTGAAATGGTTTGTGAATAGTTGCTTAATCAAATGCTTGACATTGAGATGCATGATATGTTAGAATTGTTTGATTGTTGATTAGATTACAACACTGGCAATGTCTGGGATTAGGGTTCTTGATCGTAAATGTAACTGTTCCTTTGAAATTCTGTAAAATGGTTTTGGAATTCACGCATGTTGAAAACTCGGAGTTAAGTGTCGTGGTTTTGTGAAGTCACAAGTCTGAGTTTTATTTGATGCACATGGTCCGAGTTTTGATAATTGCTCATGAGGTCCGAATTTTGATTAAATGTTACATGGTCTGAATTTGTAAGGATGTTTGATCTGAGTTTTGATTAAATGTTATATAGTCCGAGTTTTTTTGTGAATAAGGTATGGGGTCCGAGTTTTACACTTGATTGTTTGGTCTGAGTTTACACTTGATGTATGGTCCGAATTTATGCTTGAGATATGGTCCGAATTGTATGCTAGAAGGTTAGTCCGAGTTTTACACTTGATTGTATGGTCCGAGTTTTTACACTTGATATATGGACCGAGTTTTATGCTTGATGATTGGTCTGAGTTTTGTGCCTTGATGTTTGGTCCGATTTTTGTAATGGGTGCTTGGTCCGAACTTTGTGAAGGGAAAGTATGATCCGAGTTTGGTGATGCTATATGGTCTGAATTTCAAGTATGAATAAGTGTCTAAGTTTATTGCAAACACTAGTGTTAGAGCCTAATGTTAACACTAGGGATCCGAGTTTACTTATAATGCCAAGTTCAAAACCCTGCATGAGGAACATCATGCTACTGTATGTTACTGTATATCACTGTATGTTACTGAATGTTACTGGCTGTATGTAAGAACAATCTATGTCCTGTCATTCTGCACACAATTATCACACGGAACACAGTTGTTTGGACATCAAGGAATTGTGAACCCTAATTGAACGTAAACACTTACATCGAGTTTATGTGCAATGTACCCTAGGTCGTGTGTAACGGACCTAACCATTAATTAACACTAGAAGCACAATAACAAACCGAGCAAACCAAGGTGAGTTCACACTCTTACCAAGGCATGGGATTCCCGGGGTAGGGAATGGGATTGGATGATTGTCTGTATTTACGTTGTTGTTGTTGGGAATTATGAAATACTGACCTCGGTTGGGAAAGGTCACTTATAGATACTGCTAGACTACTGATACATGGGGAAGCCCCCACTACTCTTCTCACACATGCCTGTAATGGCCGCGATACTGTTACTGATTCTTCGCACACATGCCTGGAATGGCCGCGATACTGATACTAAACTTCGCAAACATGCCTGGAGGGCCGCGATACAAATAAAACTAGTCTACAATACATGGGAAACCCCCACTAATCTTCGCAAACATGCCTGGAGGGCCGCGATGTAACTAAAAACGATACATGGGTTACTAAACAAACAAACGTTTTATGAAATGAACACTATTACTAAACAACCCCCTGTGAACTCGCTCAACTAGTTGTTGACTCTCTGTTACATGCCTTGCAGGTCGTTAGGTATACATGGAGCTTGCACTGGGAGGCGCGGTCGTTGTGGACAAGGATCGTGAATGCTTTGATTAAACATTTCGACATTGCATATTCATACTTATGTTGGGTTTATTTTATGCTTCCGCTAAACATCGATATTGCACTTATGTTTTGAACACCTTTCATATTGGTTTGGTTGAAATACATTTAGTGTTACTTATTACTTACATGTTCAATATGATTGGTGGCTTGATCCTGGTCAGTCACGCCTCCAAGCGGTGGTACTCCGCGGGTGGATTTTGGGGGTGTGACAGATTGGTATCAGAGCCATTGGTTATAGAGAACTTGGTTTTAATATGGGGAAAACGTTTTTATTAAAACCAGACTATAACCAGTACAGTGCTCAACGATCCACAACGACGCTTCGCTCCACGTGCAAGGCTTAACATCATAGGTACTACTATTCATGTTTACTTTGCCTACTTGCTAGAATTACATAGAACTTTGCTCGTGGTATGCTTAGATTACATTGCCTACTATTTGTTATTGCTTGAGAACACTTATGTGCTTACTCTCTTCTGTCATCGCACTATTTGCGAACACTCTCTCATGTATGGTACCTTTGCTATGAAGATCATGGCTGGACGCATTAACTTGACACAAGCCTAGTTGATAGCTCTCATCAACGAACAAGTTGCTGCGGCATTTGCAGCCGCACAAGCAGGAGGTATACCCTGCAGTCGTAACTCACACTAGGATCTTTAGATCCTACACTCCGAAACCAACTCTTGTGTTTAACCTTGTCCTGTTCTTATATACACAACAGGTCAACACGCTCAGCCACCTGTTTGCACTTTCAAGAACTTCATGGAATGTCGTCCTAGCACATTCAATGGCACAGAGGGAGCAGTGGGACTCCTCCATTGGTTTGAAAAGCTTGAGTCTGTGTTTGAGATGTGTGAATGCCCTGAGGCTCGCAGGGTGAAGTATGCCACTGGCACACTGGAAGGAATCGCGCTGACTTGGTGGAATGCACAAGTTCAACTTTTAGGATTGGCTGCTGCTAACGCCACTCCTTGGAATGATTTCAAGGAGCTGATTAAACGGGAATACTGCACACGTGACGACATCCACAAGTTAGAGGTGGAGTTCTTTCATTTGAAGATGACTGGGTCGGAAATTGAGGCATATACTAAAAGGTCAAACGAGCTGGCCGTTCTGTGTCCAACTATGGTGGACCCTCCTATCAGACGTATTGAGTTGTATCTCAAGGGGTTGGCACCAGAAATTCAAAGCCACGTGACATCGACCAACCTTGCTAACATCCAGGATATCCAACGTCTTGCTCATCGCCTCACAGATCAGGCAGTGGAACAGAACAGGCTGCGTAAACGTATCAGTGCTATCGATGCTACTACTTCCGTTACTCCTAGTGACAACAAGCGGAAATGGGATGGGGATTCCAGCAAAGGTTCAGCTACAGCTCAGTCTCAGGTTCAGCAGCAAAAGACTGATAATTACCAAAGCCCTGGTCAGCAATCTTCGGGTAATCAAAGACAGGGTGGATATCGGGGAAATCTCCCAAGGTGCAATACTTGCAACAAGCATCACAACGGCCAGTGCAACAAGGGTCGTTGTCAGCGATGCCTCAAGTTTGGTCATGAGGCTAAAGATTGCAGGAGCTCACGACCTGCAAATCAGAATCAGCAGCAACAACCACCTGCTCCAGGAAACCACCAGCAGCAACAACAGCGAGGCAACAGAGGATGCTATCAATGTGGTGCTGAAGGCCACTTCAAACGTGATTGCCCCCAGTTAAACCAAAACCAGAACAACAACAATAACAACAATCAGGGCAATGGCAACAACAACAACAACGGGGGAAACAATAATGGCAATGATGCTAGGGGTCGTGTGTTCGTGCTGAGGCAGGGTGATGAAAGGAATGATCCTAACGTGGTTATGGGTAAGTTTCTTCTCGACGACTTTTATGTTTCTGTATTGTTTGATTCGGGTGTGGATACCAGTTATGTGTCTCTAAAAGTTAGTCAAATGTTAAAACGTACACCAACACCCTTAAACACCAAACATGTCGTAGAGTTAGCCAACGGTAAAAGTTTAGAGGCCACACACGTAGTCAAAGGTTGTAACATCGTTTTAGCCGGTCAGACTTTCTCCATCAACCTCATTCCTATAGTTCTGGGTAGTTTCGACATCGTTATTGGTATGGATTGGTTATCCCAGCAACAAGTAGAGATCTTATGCAAGGAGAAGATCGTTCGTATTCCCCGTTCGGGTAAAGAACCTCTCGAGGTTCAAGGCGACAAGAGTGGTGCCGTGGTTGGCATCATCTCCTTTTTGAAGGCTCAGAAATGTTTACGAAAGGGTCACACTGCCATTCTAGCACTTGTTACAGATGCGTCAACGAAAGAGAAGAGATTAGAGGATATCCCTGTTGTACGCGACTTTCCTCAAGTGTTTCCTGAAGACTTACCTGGTCTACCGCCTCACCGCCAGGTCGAATTTCAAATCGAATTAGCTCCTGGAGCAGCACCTATAGCTCGCGCACCGTATCGACTAGCTCCAACCGAACTGGAAGAACTGTCTAAGCAATTGCAAGAGCTCTTGGATAAGGGTTTTATTCGTCATAGCTCTTCGCCCTGGGGAGCTCCAGTACTATTTATGAAGAAGAAAGATGGAACTTTCAGGATGTACATAGATTACCACGAACTAAACAAAGTGACAGTAAAGAACCGCTATCCTCTACCACGTATTGAAGACTTATTCGACCAGTTACAAGGGTCGAGCTACTACTCCAAGATTGACCTGAGGTCAGGTTACCATCAGCTGAGAGTCCGGGATGAGGACGTCTCTAAGACAGCATTCAGAACTCACCACGACCACTACGAGTTTCTAGTCATGCCATTCGGGCTAACGAACGCGCCTGCGGTTTTCATGGATCTTATGAACAGGGTGTGCAAGCCTTATTTAGACAAGTTTGTGATTGTTTTCATTGACGATATCCTGATCTACTCCAAGAGTCAGGAGGAACACGAGCAGCATCTACGACTTATTTTGGAACTTCTTCGATCAGAACAGCTGTATGCCAAGTTTTCAAAATGCGACTTCTGGCTTCGTGAAGTCCACTTTCTAGGCCACGTGGTGAACAAGGATGGGATTCATGTTGATCCATCCAAGGTAGATTCGATCAGGAACTGGCCTGCACCGCGTACACCAACGGAAATACGCCAATTCTTGGGTTTGGCGGGTTATTACAGACGGTTCATCAAAGACTTCTCAAAGATCGCACAGCCGCTTACATTACTGACACAGAAAGGTGTTACCTATCGTTGGGGTAATACACAAGAAACGGCTTTTCAACACCTAAAGGGTAGGCTCTGTAGCGCACCTATTCTCTCATTGCCAGAGGGCACGGATGATTTTGTGGTCTACTGCGACGCGTCGATTCAGGGTCTTGGTTGTGTATTGATGCAAAGGGATAAAGTCATTGCCTACACTTCGCGCCAACTTAAAGTTCACAAACGGAACTATACTACACACGATTTAGAACTCGGAGCTGTTGTTTTCGCGCTTAAGATATGGCGACACTACCTGTACGGTACCAAGTGCACTATCTACACCGATCACAGGAGTCTCGAGCATATCTTCAAGCAGAAGGAATTGAACATGCGACAACGTCGATGGGTTGAACTACTGAATGATTACGAATGCGCTATCAAATACCATCCAGGCAAAGCCAATGTTGTGGCTGACGCCCTTAGTCGGAAAGACACTATGCCTAGACGCGTGCGAGCATTACAACTTACTATTCAGTCTAGTCTTCCTGCACAGATACGAGATGCTCAGGTAGAAGCATTGAAACCAGAAAATGTCAGGGCTGAAGCCTTACGCGGCTCAAGGCAACGGTTAGAACAAAGGGAAGACGGCGCCTACTACGTAACAGGACGCATTTGGGTTCCACATTTTGGCAACTTACGCGAGCTTGTAATGGATGAAGCTCATAAGTCCTGCTACTCGGTACATCTAGGCTCTGATAAAATGTAACACGATCTTAGAACTACGTACTGGTGGCCTAGCATGAAGGCCCACATAGCAACTTACGTCGGCAAGTGTTTGACCTGTGCGAGGGTCAAGCCGGAATACCAGAAACCATCAGGCCTACTCCAGCAACCAAGGATACCACAATGGAAATGGGAGGAAATTTCCATGGATTTTGTTACTAGTCTGCCTAGATCCCAGCGTGGGAACGATACTATTTGGGTAATCGTGGATCGACTCACAAAGTCTGCTCACTTCTTGGCTATCAAGGAAACTGACAAGTTCTCTACATTAGCATACGTATACTTGAAAGAGGTTGATTCGAGGCACGGAGTGCCAATCTCTATTATCTCGGATCGTGATGCATGGTTCACTTTAGAACTATGGCAAGCAATGCACAAATCTTTTGGCTCTCGGTTAGACATGAGCACAGCTTACCACCCTCAGACAGATGGGCAGTCTGAGCGCACTATTCAGACTCTAGAAGACATGCTTCGGGCATGTGTTATCGATTTCGGTAACAGCTGGGAAAAACATCTCCCGTTAGTGGAGTTCTCGTACAATAACAACTACCACACCAGCATACAAGCCGCTCCATTCGAGGCATTATACGGACGTAAATGTCGATCACCTCTTTGTTGGGCAGAGGTGGGTGATAGTCAGATCACAGGTCCAGAAATGGTAGTTGATGCTACTGAACGGATTGCACAGATACGACAACGCATGGCAGCAGCTCGTGACCGTCAGAAAAGCTACGCTGATAAACGCAGAAAACCACTCGAGTTCCAAGTTGGGGATCGAGTGCTACTCAAAGTCTCACCCTGGAAGGGTGTAGTTCGTTTTGGTAAACGGGGAAGCTCAATCCGCGGTACGTTGGACCGTTCGAAATCATTGAAAGAATAGGCAAAGTGGCCCACAAACTGAACCTACTAGCAGAACTCAGTGCAGTTCATAACGTTTTCCACGTGTCGAATCTGAAGAAGTGTCTGTCAGATGAGACCCTCATAGTTCCTTTGAAGGAACTCACTATCGACGAACAGTTGCATTTCGTCGAGGAACCTGTTGAAATCACGGACCGGGATGTTAAGGTCCTCATGAACACCAGAATACCTCTTGTTCGAGTTCGTTGGAACTCCCGTCGTGGCCCAGAGTTTACCTGGGAACGAGAAGACCAAATGGAACTCAAGTATCCCCAGTTATTCGGAAAACGTGCAACCACTACTGAGGCTGAAGCTACTACAGAATTTTGGGGCGAAGTTCCAAATCAACGGGGGGATGATGTGACACCCCAGGAAAACCAGTAAACGATACAACATAACTAGCTTCCTCAGTAACTGCATGCTAAATTTCGGGACGAAATTTCTTTCAAGTTGGGGATAATGTGACAACTCGAGTTTCCGAGATTCCACCTTCGCATTTATTGCACGTTAACTGTTTGTCTAGTTGGTTACTTACACAATTTGTTTGCTTTGTAACTGTATACGTTGTGATATGATAAAGGGTATTGTGATTGTTGCATGGTCATGTGTTATTTTACGAATGATTTGACAAATACATGAACTTGGTGATGAAACTGTAAATTATATGTGGTGTGTGTGTTTTATGTAAAAGATGATACTTAGGGGTGAGTAGAGTAGTTAGTGAAATCTTAATAACTCTTAACCCTAACCTCTTTCACAAATCATCATACGTACTCTCAATCTTCCTCTACAATCCTCTCCAACAATCATCTTCTTCATCATTCTTGTTGGCACAAGCTCTCAGTCATCACTTTTGATCTCTCTATTCATCTAGTATCAATCTAAGGTAAATGTTTAATGAATTATTTGTTGTTAATCATTGGTTATTTGATTCTTGCAAACCCTAGTTCTCCAAATAATGGTTCTGTGTTTATTAATCATCCTGATTATTGTGAAATGGTTTATGAATAGTTGCTTAATCGAATGCTTGACAATGAGATGCATGATATGTTAGAATTGTTTGATTGTTGATTAGATTACAACACTGGCAATGTCTGAGATTAGGGTTCTTGATCGTAAATGTAACTGTTCCATTGAAATTCTGTAAAATGGTTTTGGAATTCACGCATGTTGAAAACTCGGAGTTAAGTGTCAGGGTTTTGTGAAGTCACAAGTCTGAGTTTTATTTGATGCACATGGTCCGAGTTTTGATAATTGCTCATGAGGTCCGAATTTTGATTAAATGTTACATGGTCCGAATTTGTAAGGAAGTTTGATCTGAGTTTTGATTAAATGTTATATAGTCCGAGTTTTTTTGTGAATAAGGTATGGGGTCCGAGTTTTACACTTGATTGTATGGTCTGAGTTTACACTTGATGTATGGTCCGAATTTATGCTTGAGATATGGTCCGAATTGTATGCTAGAAGGTTGGTCTGAGTTTTACACTTGATTGTATGGTCCGAGTTTTTACACTTGATATATGGACCGAGTTTTATGCTTGATGATTGGTCTGAGTTTTTTGCCTTGATGTTTGGTCCGATTTTTGTAATGGGTGCTTGGTCCGAACTTTGTGAAGGGAAAGTATGATCCGAGTTTGTTGATGCTATATGGTCCGAATTTCATGTATGAATAAGTGTCTGAGTTTATTGCAAACACCAGTGTTAGAGCCTAATGTTAACACTAGGGATCCGAGTTTACTTATAATGCCAAGTTCAAAACCCTGTATGAGGAACATCATGCTACTGTATGTTACTGTATATCACTGTATGTGACTGAATGTTACTGGCTGTATGTAAGAACAATCTATGTCCTGTCATTCTGCACACAATTATCACACGGAACACAGTTGTTTGGACATCAAGGAATTGTGAACCCTAATTGAACGTAAACACTTACATCGAGTTTATGTGCAATGTACCCTAGGTCGTGTGTAACGGACCTAACCATTAATTAACACTAGAAGCACAATAACAAACCGAGCAAACCAAGGTGAGTTCACACTCTTACCAAGGAATGGGATTCCCGGGGTAGGGAATGGGATTGGATGATTGTCTGTATTTACGTTGTTGTTGAGAATTGTGAAATACTGACCTCGGTTGGGAAAGGTCACTCATAGATACTGCTAGACTAGTGATACATGGGGAAGCCCCCACTACTCTTCGCACACATGCCTGTAATGGCCGCGATACTGATACTGATTCTTCGCACACATGCCTGGAATGGCTGCGATACTGATACTAAACTTCGCAAACATGCCTGGAGGGCCGCGATACAAATAAAACTAGTCTACAATACATGGGAAACCCCCACTAATCTTCGCAAACATGCCTGGAGGGCCGCGATGTAACTAAAAAAAATACATGGGTTACTAAACAAACAAACGTTTTATGAAATGAACACTATTACTAAACAACCCCCTGTGAACTCGCTCAACTAGTTGTTGACTCTCTGTTACATGCCTTGCAGGTCATTAGGTATACATGGAGCTTGCACTGGGAGGCGCGGTCGTTGTGGACAAGGATCGTGAATGCTTTGATTAAACATTTTGACATTACATATTCATACTTATGTTGGGTTTATTTTATGCTTCCGCTAAACATCGATATTGCACTTATGTTTTGAACACCTTTCAAATTGGTTTGGTTGAAATACATTTACTGTTACTTATTACTTACATGTTCAATATGATTGGTGGCTTGATCCTGGTCAGTCACGCCTCCAAGCGGTGGTACTCCACGGGTGGATTTTGGGGGTGTGACATTATAGTCCCTAGTGACTATACCAACTGATTACCACGTTATCTAGGCTCAGTTGTCACACCCCGAAATTATCAGAGCATTGGCGTGACTAGACTGGTATCTTCATTGCACAGCGGAAGCAAATAATCTAAGTGTTTTACAAATTGAACGCCACTAAGTACTCGTGTCTCCAATGGTTCTCCTATTCCAACCGTGCCTTGTCTTAGAAGTGCAACCTGAGAAAGAAACATGCGAAAAATCAATATAAAGTTGAGCGAGTTCATAGTTTGTTTGTAAAAGATTTGAAATAAATCTTTTTGAATAACCGGTTTTTGAAGTTTTGTTGAGCGGTTTAAATCATGTATTCTCATATACATCATATATTCTTGTATAATTCATGTATTTCTATATGTGTCTTGTTGTTAATGGGTTGCAAGGCCATTAACATGTGACACGACATAGGAAGCCACCAAACTTTAGGCATTTTCTAGTTGGCATATTCTGAGACACAAAAGCACTGCTTGGTACTCGTTCTCACCAAGAGTGAGGCTGCCCGACACCCGTTAGATCTAACCTTTTGTTCTGCGGTCTAGGTATATTGTTGATTAATGGTGCTTATGGTACCCTATTCGTGACACGATTTCTCGTATCATTCCTCAATTCTCATATCATTTCTCAATTCTTGTATCATTTCTCAATTCTTGTGTCTCTTTGTTTAGAAAACTAGAGTTCGTGTGTATGCATATTTCGAAAAATACGCTTGTTTGAATAACCGGTATAAAACATAAGCTTTTCGTAAACCATTTGTGTTAGTTAAAACTTGCTTGTAAAATGGTTTAGAAATATGTAATTCTTGTATGCTTTGCAAAAAGTGCATGTCTTTCCACCCCGAAAACATTTAGAAAAATGTAAAATCATAAAAAGGTGGGGTTATGAACTCACCTGAATATTCCTGTGCAAAGCTAGCTAATTACGACTTCGTGATGTCGTTTCCAAGACGAGACTCGCTAGCGTGCATTCTACAATATTCCTAACATGGAATATCTAATAAGTTTCTGAATAAAAGTGGTAACTAACTACGTGTCACCGAGCTCTACCGCATTGTTAACCGAACGATTCGACGATAAGTTGTTAACTTGAAAGAACGAGGAAGTTATACTCGTTTAGTTTCGCTTAATGTCATTAATAGTTTACTAAGTCGAGAAAGTACTTAGTTTCGAGAAATTAGAATATATAGATATTTATACAAAAATATAAATATATTCTTAGGATAGTGTTCGTCTCGTGAAGTGGTACGAGTATGTAACGAATGTTTTATGAAAAGATTATATAATAACCTCGCATTACATATCGTATGTCGTTGAGGCGTTTGAAATAAATATAAAAGCTTATATTTATTTTACAAAAGGATTCATCAAGTCGTTGCATAAATATATACTATATTTATTTTATAAAAGAATCCGAATTGTATGATATTTTAAATAAATCTATTTTTATTTTCATAAAGAGAAGTCGTGTTGTTTATCGTTTGGAAATAAATATACAACTATATTTATTTTTATAAAAGAGTTAGGGTTGTCTGATATATTTAAAATAAATATACAAACTATATCTATTTTAATAAAAGAATCGTCGTTTCGTAAGTTGTAAAGTGTCGTTGTAAATAATTATTCATTCGTGTTTATTAAAGTTTCTCGGATACAAAAAGTTGCATTTTTAATCAAACGCGTTAGTTTTAAAGGATTTTCTCGAAAGACGGGCAGAGTTTCCTCTGTTTTTGGACGCACCCGACAACACAAGTTGTCGTTATATTATCAAAATTCAATCAACATATGTATTTTTTTTTAAAATGACGAATTATAAAATAACACTAAATTAAATTGGCTCGAGCTCGTTCACGTAAGATTAAATCTATATAAAACACAAATATTAAACGCGTCATCAATTTTTACCAAGTCTTCACGCCGAAATGTCGAGCCGATGATTGAGTTGACCGAGTCAACTGAGTTGACTCGGTTTGACCGTGATTGACCAAGTTGACTCGATTTGACCGAGCCGCGAACCCGAACCATTCTGTTGACTGCTTGGCCCCGAACCCGCAGACCGAACCGAAACCATGTCTGACCGGCTTGACTTAGTCCACTCGCTGAGTTGACTGAGTTGGCCCGGTTGACCGAGTTGACTGAACCGCTTCATGACTGACCCGAACCGTTGACTGTGTTTACTCGGTGAGTTGACTGAGTCAACCAGGTTAACGGAGTTAACTGAGTTAACTGGGTTAACCGGGTGTGACCCGAGTGAACCGAGGCTGTTGACTGAACCAAATTCCGAGACCCGAACAACCGGAAATCTTTCAGACCAGAATGAATCACCGGACCGAGACAAGGACCGCCGGTCTGAGTCTCCGACCGCCTGCTGACCACCACCACCGGTCCTCTCCATCACCTCCCTTCGACTCGGTTGTCTGTTGCAGCTCCGGTGACCGCACCACCACCGAAACCCCTGAAGCCGACCCGAACTTCAACCAAATCGAACTCGAAGCCGGTGAACTCGCCGGATAAAGACAGTGTCCGGCGGTCAATGGTACCGACCGCTGGTTCCTTCACTCTTCTCGGCTCTCTCTCTCTTCTCGACTGCTCTAACCACCATCCGGTTCTCTCTCTCTCTCTCTCGTTGAAACTTTGGTAGCCGCCGTTCACCACCACCGTACGGTGGTGGTGTCTTTGCTCGATCTGCCGAGAGGGGTGTGGGGTAGAATGAAGGAGAACAGTGGGTGAAGGGAGGTGGGTGGCCGGAGAAAGGGCCGCCGGAGCGCCGTCGTGGCCGGCCGGCTCCGCCTGGCTGTTGTCGCCGGAAGTGAGAGAGAATAAAGTGTGGATGTGGTTGTTGTCTGTTTGTTTGTTTGTTTTGAACAAATGAATTAGTAGGCTCCCTTTTATAAATAAACTTGCTAATGGGCTTTGGGCTTGGGCCCAAGGCCCACAAGTCCAAAGCTCGTGTTTTAAGGGGCCCGTTATTCGTGCGAGACCCGTTATCAAAACTCGGGCTCCATGAAACGTCGGAATTTATAAATTTAAATTTTAAAGACACGTAAAATAGCATTGGTAGTCGTTTGTCGTGTTCGTTCGCTGATTACGGTAAAAATTGCGTAAAACCGTATCGTTGCCGTTTTAATTCGCTTTCTGATCCGGTTTCGGCTGTGAGCATTAAAATTTGTAAACGAAATCAAATATATCATAATATATTAATATCGAGACGAAATTCGAGTCCGGTGCGTTAGTTTCGTCGTTGCTTGTCGATGCGTTACCGTTTCCGCGTTTTTCGTTCGCGTCTGCGTCTTGTGTCTTTCGGAAGCCCAATTAATTCACAAAAATTAATTTCATGAATATAGAATATTTGTAGGAAAATCCGTATTTGTCGGCGTTGTCAGTATTCTGTACGGTTTCAATCCGTTGCCGTTTAACGTTTTGCAGGCTTCTTTGTAAACCACCGTTCGCGCACTATAAAGTCGGATAAACGTTCCTAGGCACTCCAAAGGCTTAATTTTAGTTAATTAGCAACGTAAACACTATTTAATGTCACGTAAATCGCCTCTTAATCATGTAATTAAGCGCGTAAATTACCGGTTGTCACATCAGTGACGAGTCGTAGTTTCGGCCAAAATGCGTATTATGCATATTTTGTAACCAAACTACTCTAGGGTATCAAAACCGTTTGTTTTGATATCAAAACCTGTTTTTTGTGACAACCCTCACTAAACCAAGTATCCGTACAAATTAATTAATATTTAATTAATGCTTAATTACTGTGCTTGCTTACAATTGTGGATAAACTGCTACGTGATTTCTGATACATACATATGCTTGCATCATACCTTATTGCTGTCACTCCATTTATTTACACAAAACTATAGTGACAAACTTGATGCACAATAGCACAGTAGCACAATGAACGGATAACCCAGTAAATATGCTGACATAGCCAGCACCAGACAAACACTGTCTCTAAGGCCAGTATGAGCCGGGAATAGATTACTACACTAGTAGGGAGTGTAGAGAGGTGAGGATTGTAGAACTGCGTCACTAGGTATTAGTTATAGTGACCGGATGTGCCTAAAACAAGTGTTGAGTACAAAAGCCTGCACTCTACCACAAAATTCAGCATTTAAACTAACTAGTAAAGTGCAAAAACATGGGAAATAATACTAGACACTTTCCAAAGTGTCGGGAATAAATTGTGACACTAAAACTAATATTAAAGACACTTTAAATGCTTATTAAGCACTTTAACGGATCAGTATCCAACCGAACAACCGGACTTTACCCGGAACATAAAAATATTGACAATGACATTGTTTTTCCTTTTCTGAGCTAGTTAGGGTCCCCGAACACCCTAACACCTGTTACAAAACATAACACACTAGTAACTAATCTAATCACCTAACTAAACTAACTATCACATAACCATATCATTGAAATCAAACCAAATACCCCCCCCCCCAACTGACCGAATCGGTCCCCATGTGGGACACACACCACACATTTTTGAATATTTTATTTGAGGTTGTCTCATATCTATCCTACACTTTACATATGGGTTAATCACATATGATGATCTATATATATGCTTAATGGACAAGAACTACATTCACTAAATCACTTCACACAATAATTAGCTCTCTCTCCCTCTCCTCTTGAAGCTCGGCCGAGAACATCCCCATAGCCACCACCATCATTCAAGTTTGATCAAGTCGTTCCACTTACATACAAAGGTGAAAGGTCACACATAAGGAGACTCGGTGCTTACAGAATCACAAGGACCTCTCTACATCGCTTTTATCCACCTAGTTTTTGCTTTGATTCTTCCCTAGCCTTGAGCTAGTTGTAAGTGATTCTAAACACCCTCTTGATCTTGTCTAAGGTGGTTAATAAGAAATTTTACGGATAAAAATCGAGAACACTAAAGATCAAAGCTAAAAGTCTTTGGTTAAAGAGTAAATAATGGTGTAAAACTCATGAATCTTGTTTAGTTATGGTTATTTTATGTTGTTGGTTGCTAGTAGTGGAACGGATCGTCATCTAACCACGCTAGATCACGTTCATGGAACATGAACTAGCATTATGTTAAGTAGGAAAGTTACAAGATGACGAACCCTTTCATACATAAACATGAACTTGTGTAAAAATAGTTTTTCTTGTAAAACGGAGTTCTAAACTAGTAGATCTAAAGATTTACAAGTGGTATTTTCGAAGAACCAAGTGTAAGATGCAAACCACGTTTAAAAGCCGGATCTTTCATGAAACAAAAGTAATTTTGTGAACAAACAAGTGTCTAAACACTTGTGTGACAAAAGGTTTTAACAAAGAAATATTTTCATAATTTATGACTAAGAAGTTGTAAAGTTACATTTTCTTTAAAGATAAGATTTCCAAGAAACCGATTTTATTTTTAGAAACAGAAAGATCTACTAAAAATATTGGAAAGTTACTACATACTTTTACACAACTTACAAGTTCATGTGTTTGCAATTTATGCATATTTTTGACTAGTTTGATGTTTTGATATTGAATATTGATGATTGAAAATTGATTGATTGAGTTGTTTAAAGTAAATGATACGCTTGTAAGCGTGGCCACCTCCAGTTACAGAGGAAACTCTGGCGAAATTTTTTCCAGAAATATAACACTTGGAAAATATTTTTACAACAAGTGTTATGAATATATTTTTAACTTATTTTTCCAAATAAAAATTCGCCATGAATTTTTATTACAAAATAACCAAGTGTCGGAGGTGGATTTTCATAAATATAAATTGTTAATGAAATATTTAGAATATATATTTCATAGAAAAATGCTTGTGCGATTTTATGATTATTTTGTGAACTACGTAAATATTATTTTTAGAGTAAAAATAATATTACTGGAATACACTGAACAGTAACGACTCCAAAATAATACTAACGCCCTCACAATAAATATTTAAGTTACACCGGTATTATTATTACCACATGAACCTTAAAATGTAACTTATGTATTTTCGGAAAATACTCGTAAGTGTGTATTTTGATAAAGTATTATTTTGGGAATTATACGAAGCAAAATATAATATTTTTGGGAGAAATATTTATATTTTGGAGATAGAAAGTTTTAGACAAATGAATTAAAATATAATTTATTATGTGAGACTTAATGATGTATTTCTGAAGTTATAAAACGCACATGTATTAAGACCCCCATCCTTGGGAAGGAATATAATTAATACATAATTACGAAGTGTAAATACGACATAGTTGTCTAACTATTTCCCAAAAACGTTAAACCTTAAGCCAAGGCACGGTCGTCCGTCTAATAGAAGTTAGTACGTGTAGGTCGTCACGCAGCAGGTTGACTGGGAGATTACTATTTCGAGACGCACTTCAGTGGCTTCATGTCCCCCTTTTCTCTAACTGTTTTCAGTTTTTATACTCCGGGGGTGAAATACATGTTACTATGATTACGAATACTTTTTATATGGTATGGTTAGCGTAAGGAGGGTTACTACTCAGATCATGTGAGTGGGTAGGCGGGAACTGGAGGCCATTAATCCTCATTGTAGGACCGAGGGTCATTAGCGGTAGATCTATCTAGGTGTAGCGAGCCCAGCCCCAGGCCCAACAGAACGGACCTCGGGGTGACTTTGAGCCCGACGCAAAAATCTGCTAGGTTTGAGTCTTCCTACTACACTTCACACATATCAATGGCCTTGCAAACCATTGGTGATCTCTTTATTTCCTTATTTGCTACATACCAGGAATTTTTATACTTACAAAGGTTTTACATACTCACTACACATGAACTCGCTCAACATTTTTGTTGATTTTTCCAACTTACATGTATTTCAGGGAATTAACGATCTGGCGAGGTATGCTACGTTTTCACGCTGCGTAAGAGTTATGAGGTCATCCAAGTTTAGGGGATGTGGCTTTTACCTGGACGAGTCACAGTCCTTAAAGTGCGTCTGTTTCAGGGTTGTGGTTATTTGTTATGAACAATGTTTTTATTTTGTCTTGTTGTAATTCCGTTGCATGTGTCAACGTTTTAAAACAATGCTGTGGTACTTTTATTTTAAAACTTAACTCAATGGATGATCTGCATGGTTTTACTTTCATATAGCTTTGTTGTGATTAAGCTATGGTATTAAGAAGTCACACCAAATTAATCCACGCTTCCGCAAAGCCAGGGTGTGACAGCTTGGTATCAGAGCTTTGATCATAGCGAACTAGGATTCCTTCTCGAGTCTAGACTATGATTGTCACACCCCCAAAATCCACCTGCGGAGTATCACCGCTTAGGAGCGTGACTGACCAGGATCAAGCCACCAATCATATTGAACATGTAATTAATAAGTAAAAGTAAATGCCATTCAATCACCAATATGAAAGGTGTTCCAAAACATAAGTAGGTAATCACTGTTTAGCGGAAGCGTATAGATAAAACCCAACATAAATAAGTATGTAATGTTATAAAGTGTATAACAAACAATCACGATCCAAGCCCACAACGACCAGCTCCTCCATGTGCAAGCTCCAAGTACCTAACGACCTGCAAGGCATGTAACAGAGGATCAACAACTAGTTGAGCGAGTTCACAGAAAGTAAATGCGTAATAGTAAGTTCATGAGTATCAGGTGGCTCTACTGGGCCGATACTGGTTTCTATTGGTGGGGGCTTCCCATGTTATTTATCCACTAGACTATGCGTAACCATAAGTGTTCTTCACAACCGAGAACAGTAGCGCGTATGGGGTTTACGTAGGTTTTACGTAAGTATCCTTCACAACCGAGGATAGGAGTACGCGGGGGTTTACGTAGGTTTTACGTAAGTGCCTGACCCAACCGAGGCAGTAGTGAGTATAAGTTCACGTAGGTTTTACGTGAGTATCCTTCACAACCGAGGATAGCGAGTAGCATAAGTATACGTAGGTCTTACGTATGTGTCCTGCACAACCGAGGACGATGGTATGGTAGTCTAGTAACAGTGTATGTATGAATCTATTCAACCTTATTCCTTCAAATCCCATTCCCAAACCCTGGGAATCCCATGCCTTAGTAAGGGTGTGAACTCACCTTGGTTTGCTCGGTATGTTATTGCTTCTAGGGTTAATTAACGTTTAAGTCCGTTACTCACGACCTAAGGTATATTGCACATAAATCCGATGTGAGTATTTTACTTTCAATTACGTTTACAACTCTTAGGTGTTCAAACAGTAACATGCGGTAACGTATCACACAATAACATGCAGTATCATTCAGTAATACTTAACATCATATCAGACAGTATCACATAATCGTATACAGTAGTGAACAGTAGCATGCAGTAGTATGTGGTTCTTCTCACGAAGTTCTGAACTTGGCACCAATATAAACTCAGTCTTTTCAAACGCTACGACAGTGAATCAAGTGTGCATATATTTTAAGCTCGGACAACGCATCATACATATGAAATTTGAACACATATACATCATTTCATCATACAAACCTTATTCAATAACAGCAAGTAGCGATCATTCTGTAATCGACATATGTTTAAGCATGAAACATAATCTGCTATTAATTTACTATCATACCTTTAACATGTCACAGTTATTCATCATTTCACAATACACGTTCGGACCACCTTATACTAATTAAAACTCGGTCAAGGCTTTAAAGCCTAAAACTCGGGCAAGTGGGTCACAAAGGTCGGACTTGGGAGGCCCATCACAAAACTCGGACCATGCAAGGGGGTGTCATGAAGTTCGGACAGGGGTAGGGGGTTTAAAACTCGGATGAGAGGTGTGAGGTGTTAAAAGTCGGACAAGAGCTTGTGATTAAACTCGGACTACATGTCAAAGCAAGGAACTCGGACCTTTAACACTAAACTCGGACCATGAGTGGGGGGTTTCCCCTTTAAAAAGTCGGACCATGGTGGGGGATCCTCACAAACTCGGACCCCCATGTTTTCTAAAAGTCTGACCCATTGATTTTATATATGAAAAACTCGGACAAGGTGCTAAAGCTTATAGAATTCGGACAAAGACTTCATGTCTTATAAAATTCGGACCTTATGCTCCCTTGATTAAAATTCGGACACCACTCTTTCAATAATAAAAGTCGGACCTCCTATTCTTTGCAAAGATCGGACCTCATGTGTGGTATATAAAACTCGGACAAGCATCACATGCTTATAAAAGTCGGACTCTTGTTATTTCATATAATTCGGACAAGTCTATGATATCAAAACTCAGATAATCAAATCGTGAACAAACTCAGACAACTAATCATTCAATAAAACTCTGACTAACAAATAATCATGCGTTCATTGCGATTGCAGCAGTTACGTTTTATAGTTCATATGATCTAGAAACCCTAATTCATGTATACAGAGTGCAGATTTCATAAGCAATCAATTAACGATTACAACAATCATTCGGTGAACAATCTTATTGCCATACAAGTAATCATTCATCATATCACAATAATCAACTTCAATTGAAAACACAGAACCATCATATGATAAACTAGGGTTTTCAAGAATTACAAGAATCATGCATTGTTAACAATCCAACAATCAATAAACAATGATTACACAATTACCTTGAATGGTTCTTAGAGATGAATGTCTTGCCAATGATGATGGTGATGATGATTGCTAGGAGATTAGAGAATGAAGTACGTGCTTTTGGTTTTGTGAAAATGATTAGTGAACAAGAGATTAGGGTTAAGTATAGGTTAAGTTTGACTAATAGCTCTCTACACCCTTGATTCATATATTTTACAATAGTACACCATCTCAAACAATTTCATAGTTTCACCACCAAGTTTACATATTTGACAAGTTTATTACAATTAACACATACCCATGCACAATCACCCAAAACACTTCATTGTATCAAAACGTATACAATTCCATAGCATTTAATTGTGCAAATAAACAGCTAAACGATACATGAACGTGCAATAAATGCGAAATAGGAATCTTGGAAATTCGAGTTGTCACATTATCGCCAACTTGAAAGAAATTTCGTCCCGAAATTTAGCATGCGGTTACTGAGGAAGCTAGGTAAGTTGTATCGTTTACTGGTTTTCCTGGGGTGTCACATCATCCCCCCGTTAATTTGGAATTTCGTCTCGAAATTCAGTAGTAGTAGCTTCAGCCTCAGTAGTGGTTGCATTGGTTTCGAATAATTGGGGGTACTTTTCTGTCATCTGGTCTTCGCGTTCCAAGGTGTACTCTGGGCCACGTTTGGAGTTCCAACGAACTCGGACAAGAGGGATTCTCTTGTATTTGAGGACCTTAACATCCCGGTCCGTGATTTCAACTGGCTCCTCGACGAACTGCAACCGCTCGTCGATAGTGAGTTCCTTAAAGGAATTATGAGGGTCTCATCTGACAGGCACTTCTTCAGATTCGACACGTGAAATACATTGTGAACTGTACCGAGTTCAGCTGGTAGTTTCAGTTTGTAGACTACTGGGCCTATTCTTTCAGTGATTTCGAATGGTCCAACATACCGTGGATTGAGTTTGCCTCGTTTACCAAATCGAACCACACCCTTCCAATGTGAGACTTTAAGTAAAATCCAGTCCCCGACCTGAAATTCCAATGGCTTCCTACGCTTATCCGTGTAGGCTTTCTGACGGTCGCGTACTGCCGCCATGCGTTGCCGTATTTGTGCAATCTTTTCCGTGGCGTCCACTACAATCTCTGGACCCGTGATCTGACTATCACCCACCTCTGCCCAACGGAGAGGTGACCGGCATTTACGTTCGTACAATGCCTCGAATGGAGCGGCTTGTATGCTGGTGTGATAACTGTTATTGTATGAGAACTCCACTAGAGGGAGGTGCTTTTCCCAGCCGTTGCCGAATTCGATAACACACGCCCAAAGCATGTCTTCAAGAGTTTGGATTGTTCGCTCAGACTGCCCATCCGTCTGAGGATGATACGCTGTGCTCATGTCTAACCGTGAGCCGAAAGATTTGTGCATCGCTTGCCATAGTTCTGACGTGAATCGTGCATCCCGATCCGAAATGATGGAGGTGGGCACCCCGTGCCTCGAAACAACTTCTTTAAAGTAAACGTCTGCGAGGGTGGAGAACTTATCCGTTTCCTTTATAGCCAGGAAGTGTGCAGACTTGGTGAGTCGATCCACGATCACCCATATGGTATCATTTCCACGCTGGGACCTGGGTAGGCCTGTAACAAAATCCATGGAAATTTCTTCCCATTTCCATTGCGGTATCTTGGGCTGCTGAAGTAGACCCGCTGGTTTCTGATACTCTACTTTGACCTTGGCACATGTCAAACACTTGCCGACGTAAGTAGCGATGTGGGCTTTCATGCTAGGCCACCAGTATGTAGTTCCGATGTCGTGGTACATTTTATCCGACCCTGGATGTACCGAGTAGCGGGACTTGTGAGCTTCGTCCATTACAAGCTCTCGTAAACCGCCATAAAGTGGGACCCAAATACGCCCCGTTACATAGTATGCGCCGTCTTCCTTTTGTTCCATTCGTTGCCTTGAGCCGCGTAAAGCTTCAGCTTTGATGTTTTCGGGCTTTAATGCTTCCATCTGAGCAGTTCGTATTTGTGCAGGAAGACTGGACTGAATAGTGAGCTGTAAGGCTCGTACGCGTCTAGGTAGAGTGTCTTTCCGGCTGAGGGCGTCAGCCACAACATTGGCCTTGCCTGGATGGTACTTGATGGCGCATTCGTAATCATTAAGTAGTTCGACCCATCGTCGTTGACGCATGTTCAATTCCTTCTGCTTGAAGATATGCTCGAGACTCCTGTGATCGGTGTAAATGGTGCACTTGGTACCGTACAGGTAGTGTCGCCATATCTTAAGTGCAAAAACAACAGCTCCCAGCTCTAAATCGTGCGTCGTGTAGTTCCGTTCGTGAACTTTGAGTTGACGAGAAGCGTAGGCGATAACTTTATCCCGCTGCATCAATACACAACCAAGCCCCTGTATCGATGCGTCACAATAGACCACAAATCGTCCGTGCCCTCTGGCAATGAGAGAATAGGTGCGCTGCAAAGCCTATCCTTTAAATACCGAAAAGCCGTTTATTGTGTATTACCCCAACGATAGGTAACACCTTTCTGTGTCAACATAGTAAGCGGTTGTGCGATTTTAGAGAAGTCTTTAATGAATCACCTGTAATACCCCGCCAAACCCAAGAATTGGCGTATTTCCGTTGGTGTACGTGGTGCAGGCCAGTTCCTGATCGAATCTACCTTGGATGGATCGACATGAATCCCATCCCTATTCACCACATGGCCTAAGAAGTGGACTTCACGAAGCCAGAAGTCGCATTTTGAAAACTTGGCGTACAGTTGTTCCTTTCGAAGAAGTTCCAAGATAAGACGTAGGTGCTGTTCGTGTTCCTCCTGACTCTTGGAGTAGATCAGAATGTCGTCGATGAAGACAATGACGAACTTGTCAAGATAGGGTTTGCACACCCTGTTCATAAGATCCATGAAAACTACAGGCGCATTCGTTAACCCGAACGGCATGACAAGAGACTCGTAGTGGCCGTAGCGAGTTCTGAATGCGGTTTTGGAGACGTCCTCGTCCCGGACTCCCAGCTAATGGTAATCTGACCTCAAGTCTATCTTGGAGTAGTAGCACGACCCTTGCAACTGGTCGAATAAGTTGTCACTTCGTGGAAGGGGATAACGATTCTTCACCGTCACCTTGTTGAGTTCCCGGTAGTCTATGCACATCCTGAAGGTACCGTCCTTCTTTTTCACAAATATCACTGGAGCACCCCAGGCGAAGAGCTAGGACGAATAAAGCCCTTTTCCAAGAGCTCTTGTAGCTGCTTTGACAGTTCTTCCAGTTCAGTTGGAGTGAAACGATACGGTGCGCGAGCTATAGGTGCTGTCCAGAACTATAGGAATGTGGTCGATAGGAAGCGTCTGACCAGCGAGGATAAGATTACAACCCTGAACTATGTGTGGCCTCTAGACTTTTACCACTAGCTAATACTACGACAGGTTTGGTGTTCAAGGTAATTGGCGCACATTTTAACATCTGACTAACTTTCAAGGACATATAATTGGTATCCACACCCGAATCAAACAAGACAGTAACATAAAAGTTGTCGAGAAGAAACTTACCCATTATTACAATAAGATCGCTCCTTGCGTCACCCCGACCAATCATGTACACGCTGCCCCGGCGTCATGGTTTCCATTGCTTCCCCCAACGCTATCCCCGTTGTCGTCCCTGTTTCCATGGTCGTGGTTCTGAGTCTGGTCCTGGTTTAATTGAGGGCAATCGCATTTAAAATGACCTTCAGCCCCACACTGGAAACATCCCCCGTTTCCACGCTGTGGCTGTTGCTGTGTGTTCTGTGGAGCTGGTAGTTGCAGTTGCTGGTTCTGTGAAGATTGAGGCGGTCGTTGTTGTTCTTGAGTTACAGGACGTGAGTTTCGACAATCCTTAGCTTCATGACCAATCTTGAGACATCTCTGACATCGTTCCTTGCGACACCGTCCACTGTGGTGTCTGTTGCACCTGTTACAAAGTGGGTGAATTCCTCGATATCCACCCTGCCCCTGGTTGCCTGAAGAGTGCTGACTGGGACTCTGATAACTGTCAGTCTTTCGCTGCTGAACCTGTGACTGAACTGAAGCTGATCCCTTGCTGGAATCCCCGTCCCATTTTCTTTTGTTGTCACTGGGAGTAGCAGAAGTAGTGACAGCAGTAGTTGTAGCACTGATGCGTTTTGGCAGCTGGTTCTGATCCACTGCCTGATCTGTGAGACGATGAGCAAGACGAGTGACTTACTGGATAGTACCAAGGTTAACTGCGGTCAAATGACTCTGAATTTTGGGCACCGGACCCTTGAGATACAGTTCGATGCGTTTGGTGGGAGGGTCTACCATAGTAGGACAAAATGTGGCTAATTCATTCGATCTCTTCGTATAAGCTTCAATTTCAGACCCCACCATCTGTAGGTTGAGGAACTCTACCTCTAGTTTGTGGATGTCTTCTCGACTGCAAAACTCTTCCTTAATTAGGTCTTTGAGCTCGTTCCAGGGAGTGGCATTAGCAGCCGCCAGTCCCAACATTTGAACCTGTGCTTCCCACCAAGTTAATGCAGCACCTTCGAGTGTTCCAGTAGCAAACTTTACTCTACGTGACTCAGGGCAATCATGCACCTCGAAGTCAGTTTCGAGCCTCTCGAACCAATGGAGGAGTCCAACTGCTCCCTCCGTGCCGCTGAAGGTACTTGGACGACAGTCCATGAAATTCTTGAAAGTACACACAGGTTGCTGAACGTGTTGACCTCCTGCGTTTGCAGCTACAAGTGCCGCAGCAACTTGTTCATTAACGAAAGCCGTCAACTGGGCTTGTGTCATGTTAATTTGTCCGGCCATTGATCTTCACATCAAAGGCAACATAAGTGAGAAAGGTTCGCGAATAGTGCGATGACAGAAGAGTGTAAGCACATAGGTGTTTTCAAGCAATAACAAGTAATGAGCAGTGTAATCTAAGCATACTACGAGCAAAGTTCTATGCAATTCTAGCATGCAGGCAATAAACATGAACCTTATTACCTAGTATGTTGAGTCTTGCACGTGGAGTGAAGCGTCGTTGTGGATCGTTGAGAGCACTGTTCTGGTTATAGTCTGGTTTTAATAAAAACGTTTTCCCCATATTAAAACCAAGTTCTCTATAACCAATGGCTCTGATACCAATCTGTCACACCCCCAAAATCCACCTGCGGAGTATCACCGCTTGGGAGCGTGACTGACAAGGATCAAGCCACCAATCATATTGAACATGTAATTAATAAGTAAAAGTAAATGCCATTCAATCACCAATATGAAAGGTGTTCCAAAACATAAGTAGGTAATCACTGTTTAGCGGAAGCGTATAGATAAAACCCAACATAAATAAGTATGTAATGTTATAAAGTGTTTAACAAACAATCACGATCCAAGCCCACAACGACCAGCTCCTCCATGTGCAAGCTCCAAGTACCTAACGACCTGCAGGGCATGTAACAGAGGATCAACAACTAGTTGAGCGAGTTCACAGAAAGTAAATGCGTAATAGTAAGTTCATGAGTATCAGGTGGCTCTACTGGGCCGATACTGGTTTCTATTGGTGGGGGCTTCCCATGTTATTTATCCACTAGACTATGCGTAACCATAAGTGTTCTTCACAACCGAGAACAGTAGCGCGTATGGGGTTTACGTAGGATTTACGTAAGTATCCTTCACAACCGAGGATAGGAGTACGCGGGGGTTTACGTAGGTTTTACGTAAGTGCCTGACTCAACCGAGGCAGTAGTGAGTATAAGTTCACGTAGGTTTTACGTGAGTATCCTTCACAACCGAGGATAGCGAGTAGCATAAGTATACGTAGGTCTTACGTATGTGTCCTGCACAACCGAGGACGATGGTATGGTAGTCTAGTAACAGTGTATGTATGAATCTATTCAACCTTATTCCTTCAAATCCCATTCCCAAACCCTGGGAATCCCATGCCTTAGTAAGGGTGTGAACTCACCTTGGTTTGCTCGGTATGTTATTGCTTCTAGGGTTAATAAACGTTTAAGTCCGTTACTCACGACCTAAGGTATATTGCACATAAATCCGATGTGAGTATTTTACTTTCAATTACGTTTACAACTCTTTGGTGTTCAAACAGTAACATGCGGTAACGTATCACACAATAACATGCAGTATCATTCAGTAATACTTAACATCATATCAGACAGTATCACATAATCGTATACAGTAGTGAACAGTAGCATGCAGTAGTATGTGGTTCTTCTCACGAAGTTCTGAACTTGGCACCAATATAAACTCAGTCTTTTCAAACGCTACGACAGTGAATCAAGTGTGCATATATTTTAAGCTCGGACAACGCATCATACATATGAAATTTGAACACATATACATCATTTCATCATACAAACCTTATTCAATAACAGCAAGTAGCGATCATTCTGTAATCGACATATGTTTAAGCATGAAACATAATCTGCTATTAATTTACTATCATACCTTTAACATGTCACAGTTATTCATCATTTCACAATACACGTTCGGACCACCTTATACTAATTAAAACTCGGTCAAGGCTTTAAAGCCTAAAACTCGGGCAAGTGGGTCACAAAGGTCGGACTTGGGAGGCCCATCACAAAACTCGGACCATGCAAGGGGGTGTCATGAAGTTCGGACAGGGGTAGGGGGTTTAAAACTCGGATGAGAGGTGTGAGGTGTTAAAAGTCGGACAAGAGCTTGTGATTAAACTCGGACTACATGTAAAAGCAAGGAACTCGGACCTTTAACACTAAACTCGGACCATGAGTGGGGGGTTTCCCCTTTAAAAAGTCGGACCATGGTGGGGGATCCTCACAAACTCGGACCCCCATGTTTTCTAAAAGTCTGACCCGTTGATTTTATATATGAAAAACTCGGACAAGGTGCTAAAGCTTATAGAATTCGGACAAAGGCTTCATGCCTTATAAAATTCGGACCTTATGCTCCCTTGATTAAAATTCGGACACCACTCTTCAATAATAAAAGTCGGACCTCCTATTCTTTGCAAAGATCGGACCTCATGTGTGGTATATAAAACTCGGACAAGCATCACATGCTTATAAAAGTCGGACTCTTGTTATTTCATATAATTCGGACAAGTCTATGATATCAAAACTCAGATAATCAAATCGTGAACAAACTCAGACAACTAATCATTCAATAAAACTCTGACTAACAAATAATCATGCGTTCATTGCGATTGCAGCAGTTACGTTTTATAGTTCATATGATCTAGAAACCCTAATTCATGTATACAGAGTGCAGATTTCATAAGCAATCAATTAACGATTACAACAATCATTCGGTGAACAATCTTATTGCCATACAACTAATCATTCATCATATCACAATAATCAACTTCAATTGAAAACACAGAACCATCATATGATAAACTAGGGTTTTCAAGAATTACAAGAATCATGCATTGTTAACAATCCAACAATCAATAAACAATGATTACACAATTACCTTGAATGGTTCTTAGAGAAAGAGAGGAATCAAGAGTGATGAATGTCTTGCCAATGATGATGGTGATGATGATTGCTAGGAGATTAGAGAATGAAGTACGTGCTTTTGGTTTTGTGAAAATGATTAGTGAACAAGAGATTAGGGTTAAGTATAGCTTAAGTTTCACTAATAGCTCTCTACACCCTTGATTAATATATTTTACAATAGTACACCATCTCAAACAATTTCATAGTTTCACCACCAAGTTTACATATTTGACAAGTTTATTACAATTAACACATACCCATGCACAATCACCCAAAACACTTCATTGTATCAAAACGTATACAATTCCATAGCATTTAATTGTGCAAATAAACAGCTAAACGATACATGAACGTGCAATAAATGCGAAATAGGAACCTTGGAAATTCGAGTTGTCACATTATCGCCAACTTGAAAGAAATTTCGTACCGAAATTTAGCATGCGGTTACTGAGGAAGCTAGGTAAGTTGTATCGTTTACTGGTTTTCCTGGGGTGTCACATCATCCCCCCGTTGATTTGGAATTTCGTCCTGAAATTCAGTAGTAGTAGCTTCAGCCTCAGTAGTGGTTGCATTGGTTTCGAATAATTGGGGGTACTTTTCTGTCATCTGGTCTTCGCGTTCCCAGGTGTACTCTGGGCCACGTTTGGAGTTCCAACGAACTCGGACAAGAGGGATTCTCTTGTGTTTGAGGACCTTAACATCCCGGTCCGTGATTTCAACTGGCTCCTCGACGAACTGCAACCGCTCGTCGATAGTGAGTTCCTTAAAGGAATTATGAGGGTCTCATCTGACAGGCACTTCTTCAGATTCGACACGTGAAATACATTGTGAACTGTACCGAGTTCAGCTGGTAGGTTTAGTTTGTAGACTACTGGGCCTATTCTTTCAGTGATTTCGAACGGTCCAACATACCGTGGATTGGGTTTGCCTCGTTTACCAAATCGAACCACACCCTTCCAGGGTGAGACTTTAAGTAAAATCCGGTCCCCGACCTGAAATTCCAATGGCTTCCTACGCTTATCCGCGTAGGCTTTCTGACGGTCGCGTGCTGCCGCCATGAGTTGCCGTATTTGTGCAATCTTTTCCGTTGCGTCCACTACAATCTCTGGACCCGTGATCTGACTATCCCCCACCTCTGCCCAACGGAGAGGTGACCGGCATTTACGTCCGTACAATGCCTCGAATGGAGCGGCTTGTATGCTGGTGTGATAACTGTTATTGTATGAGAACTCCACTAGAGGGAGGTGCTTTTCCCAGCCGTTGCCGAATTCGATAACACACGCCCAAAGCATGTCTTCAAGAGTTTGGATTGTTCGCTCAGATTGCCCATCCGTCTGAGGATGATACGCTGTGCTCATGTCTAACCGTGAGCCGAAAGATTTGTGCATCGCTTGCCATAGTTCTGACGTGAATCGTGCATCCCGATCCGAAATGATGGAGGTGGGCACCCCGTGCCTCGAAACAACTTCTTTAAAGTAAACGTCTGCGAGGGTGGAGAACTTATCCGTTTCCTTTATAGCCAGGAAGTGTGCAGACTTGGTGAGTCGATCCACGATCACCCATATGGTATCATTTCCACGCTGGGACCTGGGTAGGCCTGTAACAAAATCCATGGAAATTTCTTCCCATTTCCATTGCGGTATCTTGGGCTGCTGAAGTAGACCCGCTGGTTTCTGATACTCCACTTTGACCTTGGCACATGTCAAACACTTGCCGACGTAAGTAGCGATGTGGGCTTTCATGCTAGGCCACCAGTATGTAGTTCCGATGTCGTGGTACATTTTATCCGACCCTGGATGTACCGAGTAGCGGGACTTGTGAGCTTCGTCCATTACAAGCTCTCGTAAACCGCCATAAAGTGGGACCCAAATACGCCCCGTTACATAGTATGCGCCGTCTTCCTTTTGTTCCATTCGTTGCCTTGAGCCGCGTAAAGCTTCAGCTTTGATGTTTTCGGGCTTTAATGCTTCCATCTGAGCAGTTCGTATTTGTGCAGGAAGACTGGACTGAATAGTGAGCTGTAAGGCTCGTACGCGTCTAGGTAGAGTGTCTTTCCGGCTGAGGGCGTCAGCCACAACATTGGCCTTGCCTGGATGGTACTTGATGGCGCATTCGCAATCATTAAGCAGTTCGACCCATCGTCGTTGACGCATGTTCAATTCCTTCTGCTTGAAGATATGCTCGAGACTCCTGTGATCGGTGTAAATTGTGCACTTGGTACCGTACAGGTAGTGTCGCCATATCTTAAGTGCAAAAACAACAGCTCCCAGCTCTAAATCGTGCGTCGTGTAGTTCCGTTCGTGAACTTTGAGTTGACGAGAAGCGTAGGCAATAACTTTATCCCGCTGCATCAATACACAACCAAGCCCCTGCATCGATGCGTCACAATAGACCACAAATCGTCCGTGCCCTCTGGCAATGAGAGAATAGGTGCGCTGCAAAGCCTATCCTTTAAATACCGAAAAGCCGTTTCTTGTGTATTACCCCAACGATAGGTAACACCTTTCTGTGTCAAAATAGTAAGCGGCTGTGCGATTTTAGAGAAGTCTTTAATGAATCGCCTGTAATACCCCACCAAACCCAAGAATTGGCGTATTTCCGTTGGTGTACGTGGTGCAGGCCAGTTCCTGATCGAATCTACCTTGGATGGATCGACATGAATCCCATCCCTGTTCACCACATGGCCTAAGAAGTGGACTTCACGAAGCCAGAAGTCGCATTTTGAAAACTTGGCGTACAGTTGTTCCTTTCGAAGAAGTTTCAAGATAAGACGTAGGTGCTGTTCGTGTTCCTCCTGACTCTTGGAGTAGATCAGAATGTCGTCGATGAAGACAATGACGAACTTGTCAAGATAGGGTTTGCACACCCTGTTCATAAGATCCATGAAAACTACAGGCGCATTCGTTAACCCGCACGGCATGACAAGAGACTCGTAGTGGCCGTAGCGAGTTCTGAATGCGGTTTTGGAGACGTCCTCGTCCCGGACTCCCAGCTAATGGTAATCTGACCTCAAGTCTATCTTGGAGTAGTAGCACGACCCTTGCAACTGGTCGAATAAGTTGTCACTTCGTGGAAGGGGATAACGATTCTTCACCGTCACCTTGTTGAGTTCCCGGTAGTCTATGCACATCCTGAAGGTACCGTCCTTCTTTTTCACAAATAACACTGGAGCTCCCCAGGCGAAGAGCTAGGACGAATAAAGCCCTTTTCCAAGAGCTCTTGTAGCTGCTTTGACAGTTCTTCCAGTTCAGTTGGAGTGAAACGATACGGTGCGCGAGCTATAGGTGCTGTCCAGAACTATAGGAATGTGGTCGATAGGAAGCGTCTGACCAGCGAGGATAAGATTACAACCCTGAACTATGTGTGGCCTCTAGACTTTTACCACTAGCTAATACTACGACAGGTTCGGTGTTCAAGGTAATTGGCGCACATTTTAACATCTGACTAACTTTCAAGGACATATAATTGGTATCCACACCCGAATCAAACAAGACAGTAACATAAAAGTCGTCGAGAAGAAACTTACCCATTATTACAATAAGATCGCTCCTTGCGTCACCCCGACCAATCATGTACACGCTGCCCCGGCGTCATGGTTTCCATTGCTTCCCCCAACGCTATCCCCGTTGTCGTCCCTGTTTCCATGGTCGTGGTTCTGAGTCTGGTCCTGGTTTAATTGAGGGCAATCGCGTTTAAAATGACCTTCAGCCCCACACTGGAAACATCCCCCGTTTCCACGCTGTGGCTGCTGCTGTGTGTTCTGTGGAGCTGGTAGTTGTAGTTGCTTGTTCTGTGAAGATTGAGGCGGTCGTTGTTGTTCTTGAGTTACAGGACGTGAGTTTCGACAATCCTTAGCTTCATGACCAATCTTGAGACATCTCTGACATCGTTCCTTGCGACACCGTCCACTGTGGTGTCTGTTGCACCTGTTACAAAGTTGGTGAATTCCTCGATATCCACCCTGCCCCTGGTTGCCTGAAGAGTGCTGACTGGGACTCTGATAACTGTCAGTCTTTCGCTGCTGAACCTGTGACTGAACTGAAGCTGATCCCTTGCTGGAATCCCCGTCCCATTTTCTTTTGTTGTCACTGGGAGTAGCAGAAGTAGTGACAGCAGTAGTTGTAGCACTGATGCGTTTTGGCAGCTGGTTCTGATCCACTGCCTGATCTGTGAGACGATGAGCAAGACGAGTGACTTGCTGGATAGTACCTAGGTTAACTGCGGTCAAATGACTCTGAATTTCGGGCACCAGACCCTTGAGATACAGTTCGATGCGTTTGGTGGGAGGGTCTACCATAGTAGGACAAAATGTGGCTAATTCATTCGATCTCTTCGTATAAGCTTCAATTTCAGACCCCACCATCTGTAGGTTGAGGAACTCTACCTCTAGTTTGTGGATGTCTTCTCGACTGCAAAACTCTTCCTTAATTAGGTCTTTGAACTCGTTCCAGGGAGTGGCATTAGCAGCCGCCAGTCCCAACATTTGAACCTGTGCTTCCCACCAAGTTAATGCAGCACCTTCGAGTGTTCCAGTAGCAAACTTTACTCTACGTGACTCAGGGCAATCATGCACCTCGAAGTCAGTTTCGAGCCTCTCGAACCAATGGAGGAGTCCAACTGCTCCCTCCGTGCCGCTGAAGGTACTTGGACGACAGTCCATGAAATTCTTGAAAGTACACACAGGTTGCTGAACGTGTTGACCTCTTGCGTTTGCACCTGCAAGTGCCGCAGCAACTTGTTCATTAACGAAAGCCGTCAACTGGGCTTGTGTCATGTTAATTTGTCCGGCCATTGATCTTCACATCAAAGGCAACATAAGTGAGAAAGGTTCGCGAATAGTGCGATGACAGAAGAGTGTAAGCACATAGGTGTTTTCAAGCAATAACAAGTAATGAGCAGTGTAATCTAAGCATACTACGAGCAAAGTTCTATGCAATTCTAGCATGCAGGCAATAAACATGAACCTTATTACCTAGTATGTTGAGTCTTGCACGTGGAGTGAAGCGTCGTTGTGGATCGTTGAGAGCACTGTTCTGGTTATAGTCTGGTTTTAATAAAAACGTTTTCCCCATATTAAAACCAAGTTCTCTATAACCAATGGCTCTGATACCAATCTGTCACACCCCCAAAATCCACCTGCGGAGTATCACCGCTTGGGAGCGTGACTGACCAGGATCAAGCCACCAATCATATTGAACATGTAATTAATAAGTAAAAGTAAATGCCATTCAATCACCAATATGAAAGGTGTTCCAAAACATAAGTAGGTAATCACTGTTTAGCGGAAGCGTATAGATAAAACCCAACATAAATAAGTATGTAATGTTATAAAGTGTTTAACAAACAATCACGATCCAAGCCCACAACGACCAGCTCCTCCATGTGCAAGCTCCAAGTACCTAACGACCTGCAAGGCATGTAACAGAGGATCAACAACTAGTTGAGCGAGTTCACAGAAAGTAAATGCGTAATAGTAAGTTCATGAGTATCAGGTGGCTCTACTAGGCCGATACTGGTTTCTATTGGTGGGGGCTTCCCATGTTATTTATCCACTAGACTATGCGTAACCATAAGTGTTCTTCACAACCGAGAACAGTAGCGCGTATGGGGTTTACGTAGGTTTTACGTAAGTATCCTTCACAACCGAGGATAGGAGTACGCGGGGGTTTACGTAGGTTTTACGTAAGTGCCTGACCCAACCTAGGCAGTAGTGAGTATAAGTTCACGTAGGTTTTACGTGAGTATCCTTCACAACCGAGAATAGCGAGTAGCATAAGTATACGTAGGTCTTACGTATGTGTCCTGCACAACCGAGGACGATGGTATGGTAGTCTAGTAACACTGTGTGTATGAATCTATTCAACCTTATTCCTTCAAATCCCGTTCCCAAACCCTGGGAATCCCATGCCTTAGTAAGGGTGTGAACTCACCTTGGTTTGCTCGGTATGTTATTGCTTCTAGGGTTAATTAACGTTTAAGTCCGTTACTCACGACCTAAGGTATATTGCACATAAATCCGATGTGAGTATTTTACTTTCAACTACGTTTACAACTCTTTGGTGTTCAAACAGTAACATGCGGTAACGTATCACACAATAACATGCAGTATCATTCAGTAATACTTAACATCATATCAGACAGTATCACATAATCGTATACAGTAGTGAACAGTAGCATGCAGTAGTATGTGGTTCTTCTCACGAAGTTCTGAACTTGGCACCAATATAAACTCAGTCTTTTCAAACGCTACGACAGTGAATCAAGTGTGCATATATTTTAAGCTCGGACAACGCATCATACATATGAAATTTGAACACATATACATCATTTCATCATACAAACCTTATTCAATAACAGCAAGTAGCGATCATTCTGTAATCGACATATGTTTAAGCATGAAACATAATCTGCTATTAATTTACTATCATACCTTTAACATGTCACATTTATTCATCATTTCACAATACACGTTCGGACCACCTTATACTAATTAAAACTCGGTCAAGGCTTTAAAGCCTAAAACTCGGGCAAGTGGGTCACAAAGGTCGGACTTGGGAGGCCCATCACAAAACTCGGACCATGCAAGGGGGTGTCATGAAGTTCGGACAAGGGTAGGGGGTTTAAAACTCGGATGAGAGGTGTGAGGTGTTAAAAGTCGGACAAGAGCTTGTGATTAAACTCGGACTACATGTCAAAGCAAGGAACTCGGACCTTTAACACTAAACTCGGACCATGAGTGGGGGGTTTCCCCTTTAAAAAGTCGGACCATGGTGGGGGATCCTCACAAACTCGGACCCCCATGTTTTCTAAAAGTCTGACCCGTTGATTTTATATATGAAAAACTCGGACAAGGTGCTAAAGCTTATAGAATTCGGACAAAGGCTTCATGCCTTATAAAATTCAGACCTTATGCTCCCTTGATTAAAATTCGGACACCACTCTTTCAATAATAAAAGTCGGACCTCCTATTCTTTGCAAAGATCGGACCTCATGTGTGGTATATAAAACTCGGACAAGCATCACATGCTTATAAAAGTCGGACTCTTGTTATTTCATATAATTCGGACAAGTCTATGATATCAAAACTCAGATAATCAAATCGTGAACAAACTCAGACAACTAATCATTCAATAAAACTCTGACTAACAAATAATCATGCGTTCATTGCGATTGCAGCAGTTATGTTTTATAGTTCATATGATCTAGAAACCCTAATTCATGTATACAGAGTGCAGATTTCATAAGCAATCAATTAACGATTACAACAATCATTCGGTGAACAATCTTATTGTCGTACAACTAATCATTCATCATATCACAATAATCAACTTCAATTGAAAACACAGAACCATCATATGATAAACTAGGGTTTTCAAGAATTACAAGAATCATGCATTGTTAACAATCCAACAATCAATAAACAATGATTACACAATTACCTTGAATGGTTCTTAGAGAAACAGAGGAATCAAGAGTGATGAATGTCTTGCCAATGATGATGGTGATGATGATTGCTAGGAGATTAGAGAATGAAGTACGTGCTTTTGGTTTTGTGAAAATGATTAGTGAACAAGAGATTAGGGTTAAGTATAGCTTAAGTTTCACTAATAGCTCTCTACACCCTTGATTAATATATTTTACAACAGTACACTATCTCAAACAATTTCATAGTTTCACCACCAAGTTTACATATTTGACAAGTTTATTACAATTAACACATACCCATGCACAATCACCCAAAACACTTCATTGTATCAAAACGTATACAATTCCATAGCATTCAATTGTGCAAATAAACAGCTAAACGATACATGAACGTGCAATAAATGCGAAATAGGAATCTTGGAAATTCGAGTTGTCACAATGATCACTTGGGCTCTCACGAAAACATTTTTACATTACATACATTACGTCCAGATCCCAAATACAAAACGTTTTTACAAACAAAAGTTGAGCACTTTTCCTTCTTAAAAGTCATGGTTTGGTCGGGGAGACAAGGGATTCAGTCGGGGAGACTGAGGGATTCAGTCGGGGAGACTGAGGGATTCAGTCGGGGAGACTGAGGAATTCAGTCGGGGAGACTGAGGGAGTAGTCTGAGAGACTAGGAGATTCAGTCTGAGAGGCTGGGAGGTAGACTAGTGGGACTAGGAGAACTATTTGATTGCTTATTGGTGACTAACATGTTTATTTGATTATATGATTGATTGTTTGTGCATATGTGTGCTTGTGTTACAGACGTCATGCCTTCATCTTGTACTGGAGAGTCAGACACTACGGACCCCATGGCTATAGTATCAGACGACATAGTTTCATCAGAGCACGAGGTGTATACTTCAGATACTACCAGCATGGACGATGATGTCTTCCAGCCCTTTGCGCTGCCTGATGTCGTAGCAGAGCCTGCTGATGGCCATCTTGTTGGGGATTTGCTGCTCGCCGTGATCCCTGCTCCTGTACCCCTTGTCGCTTATCCCGCTGTTGATATGCCCCTTGATATCGTTTCGGACGACGATGTCGATTTGTTGGATGAGGACCCACTCAAGGATGACTTTGAGGGCGAGGCCCATATTGCTGCTGGTGATCTCCTACTTCTTGTTGATGCTCCTGCAGAGGAGGCACCCGTCCATTCACCTGTCCTAGACTCCTTTGAGTCTGTGGCATCTGCACCTTCGCACACGCAGGGAGTGCAGCATCATTCGCACGACACAGACCCTGATATGGCATCATCCGCTGCACCTGCCCCTGCCCCTAGCTTTGAATTTGGTCATGACATTGATGACGATTCGGATCCTGTTTTTCCACCTGGCTTTGATCCCGATCATGACATTGAGTTTATTCATTTAGATCAGCCCATGGAGGATCCCGTAGCCCCTATCGATCCTGTGTTTGCTGATCCAGCTGACTTTGACATGGAGTTTGTTGATCTGGAGCCTTCAGTGGCCCTTGAGCCAGTTGTTGCTCTTGACCCCGCATTAGAGCATGACCCTGATCATGCCGATGCACCTACTGTTGCTCCTTTGGTTGATGATGTACCTGTTAATGATCATCCTGTTGTTGTTCCACAGTTGGTGGATGATCATGTTGCTATTGATGCTCATGTTGATGCTCCTCATGTTGCTGACTTTCCTGCTGATCCTGTTGTTACGCCACTTCCTGATCCAGTGCCGGTGATGTTCGACCGTGCACCTTTCGCGACCCATATAGATCCCAGATACGCGCACACCCGCAACGGGTGGATAGACGATGATGATGATTTCCCACCTTTCGTGGTACCTGTTACACCACCTTTAGCCCCTGTTTTAGCCCCTGTTACAGTTCCTATTGATGTTCCTTTGATTCCCACACATACTACAGATGTTCACCGCACCGACTTACCTGTTACATTTCTTCAGGACATACCTCCACCACGTCCTGGGGAGGGTTCATCTTGTCAGCCATTTGGTCATATACCTTTCGTGTCAGGAGGAGATCAGTTTGTACCCCAGATTTCTCATCCTACTTTTATTCCCCCTGTTACACCATCTGCTATACCATCCTTCGCTCCATCTAGTGAGTCCTTCCTCCTGACTACACCCCCCATTATGCCACCATCTGATCCTTATCATCCTTACCACGTGGGGTATTCTACAGAGGATATTCTCAGATCTTTCATGATAACAGCAGGAGGCACTGACCCGTCGCGTGCAGGAGCTGGAGAGAGCTCAGCAACTCCCGTGCCAGTGCCAGACTCCCCATGCAGTATCTCACCCTCCACGTCCACTTTCACCAGATTCTGCCGCTCGTTTTTGGACTCCTGAGCAGCAGATAGCATACTTGTTGCACTCTCATCGCGCTATGGAGTAGGATTAGCTTCATATGCACCGTTTGCTCTTTTCTCATTTTCCCCTCCTCCACCGCCATCAGCTTAGGCCTTTTTGTACGACGCGGGTAGACTTTTGATGAGAGGATGGCGATTGCGCAGACTATACAGCTTTTGGAGACCGCATTTTTGATGATTATGACTTTTGATGTTTTGTATATTGGTTGTTGTGGACATTGTTGTGATAGTTTTGGACTAGGGCGATGTGGCCCTTAGTCATGGATGTTGTATGATACAGTTGTGTACTTGTAAACCTTACATTGTGGTCTCGATTTATGGTAGTGCAATCACAGTATTATCATCATATGTGATGTTTGATTGATTGTTTATGTTCTATAACATGAGATGTTATATGTTTGATTTATTTATAACATGAGATGTTATGTGTTGATATTTTTGCTATGTACGTACACTTTACTTACTATGACATGACCAACATGAACCATCTTTTAGAAGATGCCTCAAAGACGCCAGACACGCATGCCTACCAACGAGGCAGAACTTCAACAGGTCATCGCTGCCGCCATTGCACAGTATACAGCCTCACAAGGAGGAACCAACGGAAGTAATTCGAACAACAATGGCAATAACAATCCGCCTCATGGTAATGTTAAGGCATTGAGACATACTACGATACATTTGGATATCTTTAGCACGTTTGCTAATGCCATTTGTATATTCTAACGTATGTGCAGGGTGCACTTACAAGCAGTTTCTTGACTGCAAACCCGTAAACTTCGACGGCACCGGAGGTGCTGTTGCATTTGTCAGATGGGCCAAGAAGACGGAATCTGTTCTCCGAATGAGCAAGTGCGCTCCAGACCAACAAGTGACTTACATTTCTGGGCTATTTTTGGACGGAGCCCTATCCTGGTGGAACTTACAAGTACAAACCCTTGGTGAAGCCGCAGCTTACGCAATGACATGGACTGAGCTGAAAGAGCTCATGCGAAGAAAGTATTGCTCACGTGCGGAGATTCAGAAGCTGGAAACGGAATTCTGGCACTTGAAGATGGAAGGACCCAAGATTGCCGAGTACGTTCAGAGATTCCACGATTTGTCACATGTGGTACCCTATATGGTTACACCGGAATTCAAACGCATCGAGCGCTTTATTTGGGGTTTAGCTCCACAGATCATGAGTATGGTCACTACTTCCAAGTCTGCAACAATCACAGAGGTCATCGATCTGAGCGTGGCTCTTACTGAGGAGGCTATCCGCCTAAACAAGTTTTCAAATGTTGAGCAAAAGAAGAAGGAGACTCACGTAGAGTCGTCTGGCAAGAACAAAAGGAAGTTCTCGAACTTCAAACAGGGTACAAGCGGTGATGGCAAGAAAGGAGAATCAAGCACACCAGTCCAAGCTGTAACCGATGCTGGAAAGAAAGGAAAGGGTTATATGGGTACACATCCCAAGTGTAACACCTGCCAGCGTCACCATTCTAGCCGGTGTGGGTCAAAAGTATGTGAAGCTTGTGGAAAAGTTGGCCACTTGAAGGATTCCTGTTGGGCTATTGCGGGCCGGGGAGGCCAAGGAGGCTTTGGTAATAGGAACAATAATCGTGGAGGTAATGGAAATCGTGCACAAGGAAATAACGGAGGAAATGGAAACCGCGGCAATAACGCGAATCAAGCGGGTAATGTGAACCGAAACAACAATACACAAGCTGGGAATGGAGGTGGTAATGGGCAGAAAATTGGCTGCTTTAACTGTGGTGATATTGGGCGTATTAAGAGGAACTGCCCGGAATTGAACGAAGCACGGGGAAGAGTCTTTAACATTGAAGCGAGGGAAGCGCGCCAGGATCCCAATGTTGTTACTGGTACGTTCCCTCTAAACCAACGCTTTGCATCCGTTTTATTTGATACTGGTGCCGATTATAGCTTCGTCTCGTTAGAATTTAAGATTATGCTTGGGTTAGCCGCTAGTAAATTAGATATCCCGTACTCAATCGAATTGGCGAATGGAAAGTTAGTAGGAGCCAATGAAGTGGTCAGAGGTTGTGTAATCGATTTGGGAGAGCATGAGTTTACTTTGGATCTACTACCAGTCAAGTTGGGAAGCTTCGACGTAGTAGTAGGGATGGATTGGTTATCGAGCAACAAGGCTGAGATTGTCTGCCACGAAAAGATCATTCGCATCCCAACCGATGATGGTGAAACAATTGTGATTCATGGGGAGAAGCGAGATATGCCTTTAAGAATCATCAGCTGCCTGAAAGCCCGTAAGTGTTTACAGAAGGGATGTGCTGCCTTCCTGGCACACATCATGGATAAGAAAGCTGCTGAGCCGAAGATCGAAGACATCCCTGTCGTAAAGGAGTATCCGGAAGTCTTCCGAGAGGACTTGCCAGGATTGCCACCCCAGAGGCAAGTGGAGTTCTGTATCGACTTAGTTCCAGGCACCGCGCCTGTGGCTAAGGCACCTTATCGACTTGCCCCGTCAGAGATGCTAGAATTGTCGACACAACTTCAAGAGTTGTTAGACAAGGGATTCATCAGACCAAGCTTCTCACCTTGGGGAGCTCCGGTCCTGTTTGTCAAGAAGAAAGACGGTAGTTTTCGTATGTGCATTGACTACCGGGAGTTGAACAAGTTAACTATCAAGAATATATATCCTCTACCAAGGATTGATGATCTATTTGACCAGCTGCAAGGTTCAAGCTTTTACTCTAAGATTAATCTGCGATCAGGTTACCATCAGTTAAGGATACAAGAGGAAAGTATGCCTAAGACCGCCTTCAGGACTCGCTATGGACATTACGAGTTCCTAGTTATGCCGTTTGGGTTGACAAACGCACCTGCAGTCTTTATGGATTTAATAAACCGGGTCTGCAAGCCGTATCTCGACAAGTTCGTGATTGTGTTTATCGACGATATTTTGATTTATTCAAAGACGAAGAATGAACATGAAGAGCATTTAAGAGCTATTCTGGAGTTGCTTAAGAAGGAACAATTGTATGCCAAATTCTCAAAGTGCGAATTTTGGTTGCGTGAAGTCCAATTCCTTGGACATGTGGTGAATGGAGATGGGATTCATGTGGACCCCACAAAGATTGAAGCAATAAAGAATTGGGAGACCCCAAAGATGCCAACCGAGATTCGACAATTCTTCGGTTTGGCTGGCTACTATCGAAGGTTCATTGAGGATTTTTCGAAGATCGCTCAACCACTGACACTCCTCATGCAGAAAGATAAGAGGTATGATTGGGGAATCAAACAGGAAGAAGCATTTCATCTGTTAAAAGATAAGCTCTGCAATGCGCCAATCTTAGCGCTACCAGAGGGAACTGGTGATTTCGTGGTATATTGTGACGCCTCACGTCAAGATTTGGGTTGCGTGTTGATGCAGCGCCAGAAAGTTATAGCTTACGCATCGTGCCAACGGAAGGTACATGAAAAGAACTACACCACGCATGACTTAGAACTAGGCGCAGTGATATTTGCATAGAAGATTTGGAGACATTATCTATATGGTACGAAATATACAATCCTCACAGACCATAAGAGTCTACAGCACATATTCAACCAGAAAGAGCTGAATATGAGACAAAGACGTTGGGTCAAGTTGTTGAACGATTACGACTGCGAGATCAAGTACCATCCAGGGAAGGCGAATGTGGTCGCCGATGCCCATAGTCGAAAAGAGAGGATCAAGCCCATAAGGGTTAGGGCTTTAGATGTGATTATCCAAACAGATCTTTCCCTGCGCATTCGTGCCACGCAGAAAGAAGCTCTGAAAGAAAGACACATCGAAGAGGAATATCTCCGTGGGATGGAGAAGCAGTTGGCACAAAACGAGGAAGGAACGTTATGATTTATGAAAAGGATTTGGGTTCCTCTGTTTGGTGGTTTCAGAAAAGTTATTTTTGATGAGGCACACAAATCACGGTACTCTATCCATCGAGGAGCGGATAAGATGTACCAAGATCTTAAAGATTATTATTGGTGGTCTAGGATGAAAGGCGATGTTGCTGTCTACGTTAGTAAGTGTTTGACGTACGCCAAAGTAAAAGCGGAATACCAGAAGCTTTCAGGACTTCTGCAACAACCTGAGATTCCCAAGTGGAAATGGGAGCAAATTTCCATGGATTTTATAACGAAGTTGCCAAGAACGCCAAGAGGTCATGACACTATTTGGGTAATAGTGGACCGATTAACGAAATCTGCGCACTTCTTACCCATCAGAGAGAAAGACAACACGGGCAAATTAGCTGAAATTTACATGAGAGAAATCGTTACACGTCATGGAGTGCCTCTCTCGATCATCTCTGATAGAGATGTGTAGGATCGTTAGACGACCTGATGAGTCGATCAGAAGAGTGCTCAGACAAAATCAGAGGCGGAATTCATTGATTCAGTCTTTGTTTAGCTTGATTTCACTATTTAACGTCTCTTTTATTGATTTGCTAACAATTTATAAGCTCTGGAGACAAACTGGCAGGGCTTCGCCGTTACACAACACAACTCACTCCTAGGTTCGCTTGAATGACACGCCTATATATAGGAGACATGGGTTCGCTTATACGGACATGTACATATAAGCGGACCTACATCATTGACATATAAGCGGACCTACATGCTTTGTCCATATAAGCGGACCTATCATGATGACACATAAGCGAACCCACTCTATGACACATAAGCGGACCTATGACTAATAACATATAAGCGGACCTATCTAACTCATGTGTTTCTTGATTTCCGTTCACTGTACAATCAGCCCTAACCTAAGACTCGAACTAAGATGTAGTCGACAGACAACTGCACCAACAGACTCCCCCTTGAATGTTGACGGAATCTTCAGTGAGAGTCTTCAATCATGACAGCTCTTCACTCTTAATCGGTCTTCTTCAGGAACTCTTCCTGGAATTATGTACCCGGAACTTTCTCTGGCTCTAACTTTCATCAGACTCCCCCTATCATCATGCTGGGATCGCTGTCTGGAATTTGTTATCACCATCGAAATCGACTCCTAGCTTTATTAGTTTAAACTTCTTCTCAGGTTCTGAAGTATCTCCTGGCTTTCCGTAGCAACAGGATCAGAAACCTGCACAACTCAAACACTCTATCACAAACAAACAAAATTATGATTCAATTTAATGAATCAATTAAACCTTTTAGAATCTTCACATGTAAAACTTATCAAACTTTGAAACTTTCCGAAATCTGATCCAAATTAATGAATCATCTTAAACATTTCAGATCAATTTAACCAAACCATATGTTCATCATGTTTAGCCTTTGAGATCTTGAATATCAGCTCTCCAACATCAGTTGTCGAAAATCTTTTTGACTTTTTCAAAATTTAAGCTAAAACACACTAAAATCTTTTTGGATTTTCTAAAAGAAAGTAAATGCAGAAATGAACTATGAACAAACATATTTTTGCGAGTTCATGCAAGAGGATCATATCAGCTGCTGACTAAACACTATCACCGTTAAGCTGTTAAATCATTTTAAGCTTTTAAACAATTCGCATAGATTGCCGATATTCTGATCCACTTAAATTCTCACAAAATGTTCAACCTGTTCGGGATACAGAATTAGTATTTTAGAACTTAAACATCTACATGTGTCCCACCTCAGTATATACTCCCGTATCCAGACCCTAGTAATCAGTCTTACAGGTGAGTATACCACAACTGATATCTGTTAAGGGGTTAGTGCGAGGGCCGTGAGAGCTCAGGTCGATACTTCCGTATACGCAGAGAGATGACGGCTTCGACTTTAAGTGTGTCCCCTTTAGAGGATCTTTTTATTTACAACAGCAGCGACTATCAATTTTATTGTTTCATCAGCATGCTGAGGGCGAGCTTATATTTCAAAGCTTTTTGCAGAAAGCATTATCTGGGGACTAGGTCAGTACTTCCATACAGCAGAAGTCCCGGGATAATACCCCAGATATCACTGAGCATAAAGACCTAGTATCTCAGAATACTCCTTCAAACAGGATTTCGGGGGTTACCTATATATCCTGGAGGTGTTCCCCACGTAGACGCAAGTGAAATTTACATTTATATCCCAAACTGATCTACTAATTCTGTGAAAACCTATCGACACATCTTTAGCGAGACTGCTTAATTGCATTTATACATTACAAATCTTTAGCGTACTGTGCCAGTCTAGCTGATGTACTATCATTTCCCCTATTCGCACCAAAACTCATTTTTAATTTTTCGATGTTTTTGACATTTTCAAATTTTCTAATTTTTTTTAAAAATTTTACTCCCCCTAAAATCAAAATATGTTTCAATTTTGATTTTCTAAGAAAATTTGAAACGAACTGTACAAAATTGACAACATGATGAGAATCACTTCAATTCTCCATCCACCTGGCATAAACAATCAGAACTCCCCCTCACAACAAACTATTTTCCCATTATGATCTCAAAACACTTAAGTTTGTTTTAATCAAAATGGTTTTTCTGGAAATATTAGTTTGTTTAACAATCATTTGTAGGTTCGGGGTCACTTCATCACATTGTTTTCTTCATACACATGACAGATTTTACAGTTTCAGTTTTAGATCTCAAACACCACTTGTAGAAAATCAAGTACAATTCAATGTCCCTGATTTACTATTTCTCAGGAAATGTGCCGATTCATGTTCCACGCTTACCAACCTGGGAACTCCGGCAAGTCAGGTTTTTCTGTTTGAATAGATTCACCCAAGCCTGACGTTCCTTGGTGATTTCGAATTCTTATTCAACAATGGTGGAAAGTTTGCATCATCCATTGTTAAACTTGAATTCTCCTTTTTTACCTCAACACCAGGCTCCTCTGGTTTTGACGAACCAGAATCATTGCCTGCACATGGCTTGTCTGACTTTGATCTGTCAGCTTCATCGCCTGAAGGTGGCTTGTCTGACTTCGACACGTCAGATTCATCGCCGACCATTTTCTTCTTCTTCTTTTCTTCTTCGTCCTCAGATTTGTATCCGATGAATTCGTCTTGTTTGACTTTGCAATCGAGGAAGTCGATTCATCAGAACTCTTATTCTTACCCACGGATGAACCCGAGGACAAGATCTTCTCAAGATACTCTCTTGCCTTCTTCCTTTTTTTCCTCAGTCTGTCTTTCTGCCGCTGTGAAAGTTTAACTTTCTTTTCTTGAATTGTCTGTTCTTGAACTTTAGGTTTTAGAACCTTCTGTTCATGAGGCTTGACTTTGACTGGAATTTTTGACAATTTCTGAGACTTAGCCCTTAATCTGTCATTCGATCTCCTTGGACAATCTCTGGCAATGTGACCTCTGATGTAGCAGTTAAAGCATCTTCTCGTCTCATAATTCCAACTTTGGCAGTTAACAGCAACTCTGTCACTCGGTGCTTACGGAATCACAAGGACCTCTCTATATCGCTTTTATCCACCTAGTTTTCGCTTTGCTTCTTCCCTAGCCTTGATCTAGTTGTAAGTGATTCTAAACACCCACTTGATCTTGTCTAAGGTGGTTAATAAGAAATTTAACGGATAAAAATCGAGAACACTAAAGATCAAAGCTAAAAGTCTTGTAAGAATGATAAACTTGTTGGTTAAAGAGTAAATAATGGTATAGAACTCATGAATCTTGTTTAGTTATGGTTATTTTATGTTGTTGGTTGCTAGTAGTGGAACGGATCGTCATCTAACCACGCTAGATCACGTTCATGGAACATGAACTAGCATTATGTTAAGTAGGAAAGTTACAAGATGACGAACCCTTTCATACATAAACATGAACTTGTGTAAAAATAGTTTTTCTTGTAAAATGTAGTTCTAAACTAGTAGATCTAAAGATTTACAAGTGGTATTTTCGAAGAACCAAGTGTAAGATGCAAACCACGTTTAAAAGCCGGATCTTTCATGAAACAAAAGTAATTTTGTGAACAAACAAGTGTGTAAACACTTGTGTGACAAAAGGTTTTAACAAAGAAATATTTTCGTAATTTATGACTAAGAAGTTGTAAAGTTACATTTTCTTTAAAGATAAGATTTCCAAGAAACCGATTTTATTTTTAGAAATAGAAAGATCTACTAAAAATATTGGAAAGTTACTACATACTTTTAGACAACTTACAAGTTCATGTGTTTGCAATTTATGCTTTTTACTAGTTTGATGTTTTGATATTGAATATTGATGATTGAAAATTGATTGATTGAGTTGTTAAAAGAAAATGATACGCTTGTAAGCGTGGCCACCTCCAGTTACAGAGGAAACTCTGGCGAAATTTTTCCAGAAATATAACACTTGGAAAATATTTTTACAACAAGTGTTATGAATATATTTTTAACTTATTTTTCCAAATAAAAATTCTCCATGAATTTTTATTACAAAATAACCAAGTGTCGGAGGTGGATTTTCATAAATAAAACTTGTTAATGAAATATTTAGAATATATATTTCATAGAAAAATGCTTGTGCGATTTTATGATTATTTTGTGAACTACATAAATATTATTTTTAGAGTACAAATAATATTACTGGAATACACTGAACAGTAACGACTCCAAAATAATACTAACGCCCTCACAATAAATATTTAAGTTACGCCGGTATTATTATTACCACACGAACCTTAAAATGTAACTTATGTATTTTCGGAAAATACTCGTAAGTGTGTATTTTGATAAAGTATTATTTTGGGAATTATACGAAGCAAAATATAATATTTTTTTGGAGAAATATTCATATTTTGGAGATAGAAAGTTTTAGACAAATGAAATAAAATATATTTTATGAAGTGGGACTTAATGATGTATTTCTGAAGTTATAAAAACGCACATGTATTAAGACCCCCATCCTTGGGAAGGAATATAATTAATACATAATTACGAAGTGTAAATACGAAATAGTTGTCTAACTATTTCCCAAAAACGTTAAACCTTAAGCTAAGGCACGACCATCCGTCTAATACAAGTTAGTACGTGTAGGTCATCACGCAGCAGGTTGACTGGGAGATTACTATTTCGAGACGCACTTCAGTGAGTTCATGTCCCCCTTTTCTCTTACCGTTTTCAGTTCTTATACTCCGGGGGTGAAATACATGTTACTATGATTACGAATACTTTTTACATGGTATGGTTAGCGTAAGGAGGGTTACTACTTAGATCATGTGAGTGGGTAGGCGGGAACTGGAGGCCATTAATCCTCATTGTAGGACCGAGGGTCATTAGCGGTAGATCTATCTGAGTGTAGCGAGCCCAGCCCCAGGCCCAACAGAACGGACCTTGGGGTGACTTTGAGCCCGACGCAAAAATCTGCTAGGTTTGAGTCTTCCTACTGCACTTCACACATATCAATGGCCTTGCAAACCATTGGTGATCTCTTTATTTCCTTATTTGCTACATACCAGGAATTTTTATACTTACAAAGGTTTTACATACTCACTACACATGAACTCGCTCAACATTTTTTTGATTTTTTCAACTTACATGTATTTCAGGGAATTAAGGATCTGGCGAGGTATGCTACGTTTTCACGCTGCGTAAGAGTTATGAGGTCATCCAAGTTTAGGGGATGTGGCTTTTACCTGGACAAGTCACAGTCCTTAAACTGCGTCTGTTTCATGGTTGTGGTTATATCTTATGAACAATGTTTTTATTTTGTCTTGTTGTAATTCCGTTGCATGTGTCAACGTTTTAAAACAATGTTGTGGTACTTTTATTTTAAAACCTAACTCAATTGATGATCTGCATGGTTTTACTTTCATATAGCTTTGTTGTGATTAAGCTATGGTATTAAGAAGTCACACCAAATTAACCGACGCTTCTGCAAAGCCAAGGTGTGACATTTTCTAACTTAACTAAACATGTTCTAGGATGTTTAGCTCGTCACTTTTTAGATTAGTGCTTGTGTAGAGTCGTAAGTCAAGCGGACTAAGCACCCGCTTAGACTTTCGAACACGACCCGTTTGGTCGATCATTAGGATCTGACCAAACATGTCTAGTGACCATAGTAGCGTAGGGAATAACCTTCTGAGGTTATACCTTATGGTCACTTAGGTTTGATTAGTCGCATGATAGGTAGTTTATATGCCTTTGGTAAATGACCAAAATGCCCTTTTCATACATAAATTGGTAATTAAGCATATGTAACCTAAACTTTTGTCACGTAACTGATTATGTAACATATTTAACATGTATAGGCATATAATACTTGTCATAGGACTAGTTGGACGCCTCAAACGCGTTTTGCACGCACGACACGTTAAAGTAGTGTAATGGGTCGAAAGCACTTAGGTTAGGTTTCAATTTAGGATGTAGGCTTTGTTAAACCATATCACATGAGTTCCAACACTCATTTGGTTTACAAGACCTCATTCTATCCAATCGTCCGATTTAGGCGTCTATTGTTTAACTAGTAGTTCTATTACTAGGTGCTGCTTAATTTCTTTGGTTTGCTTGAGTTTGCTTGAGTTCTATTGATTGAGACCGTGGCGTTATTTAGTTCACTTGGGTAAACAATTTTGAAACGATGTCACACAACAATGTTTTCTAAAAGATATAAACCATACGAGTTTTAACATGTTTTTACAAGATGTTTTACAAGTTGGTTTTCTAAAACAAATGTTTTTGGGTTAAGAAGCATGGCTACGGGATTTTACAAACTATAACCCACTTGCTTTGAGTTGGAAAATAATGTTGCAATACACTTTCCAAAACAAGGTTTGTATTTTGACTCTTGTAGTCTAATAAAGTACTGCAACATATAAACGAGCCATGATTCCAATACCCTTATAAAACCTATGTACTCGCCAGCATTTCCTTGCTGACTTTGTTTTTACATATTTTCAGGTATTGTTGCTTAATGTGATTCCTAGGATGCATGCGTCACATAGGATCTGGACAAGGCCTTAGTGACATAATAACAATGATAGTCGATATTTAACTTGTTTGTTTTGTATCAAGACAATGTAATGTTTAATGTCACACCCCCAAAATCCACACGCGGAGTATCACCGCTTGGGAGCGTGACTGACCAGGATCAAGCCACCAATCATATTGAACATGTAATTAATATTAAGTAAAATAAAGGTAAACCATCCATTCAATACGATGGGTGTTCAAAACATAACCATAGTTTCAAAGTGTAGCGGAAGCATAGTAAATAAACCAACAATAGTTAATAGTTTTTAAATGTCATAATAGTTCAACCTAGAAACCACGATCCTTGCCCACAACGACCCGCTTCTCCAGTGCAAGCTCCAAGTACCTAACGATCTGCAAGGCATGTAACAGAATGATCAACAAACTAGTTGAGCGAGTTCACAGTAAGTAAATGCGTAACAGTAAGTAACGGGTGGCTCCACAGGGCCAATAGTAAGTTTTACAGGTGGGGGCTTCCCATGTTATGTGACCACTAGACCATTCGTATTATCCCTGTTCTTCGTCCGAGAACAGTAGCGCGTATGGGGTGTACGTGGGTTTCACGTACGTATCCTTTGTACCGAGGATAGAAGTAAGTAATGCGTACACGTAGGTTTTACGTGCGTGCCTGACATCCGAGGCAGTAATGGCATATGACCACGTAGGTGTTATCCAACCTACGGAACCACGTAGGTGTTATCCCAACCTACGGAACCGTCCTGATATCCGAGGACCATGATAGGTGATAGTCTAGGAAAAATGTTTGTACGTTATAAGTCAATTGAAACCTTTAACCCATTCCCACGACCCGGGAATCCCATGCCTTAGTAGGAGTGTGAACTCACCTTGGTTTGCTCGGTATGCTAGGTTATGCACTCACAAGTAATTAATCACGTCCTATTGTATGCACGTATAACAAATCAGTTCATGTTCGCAATGATACGCATGCAATCTAATGTCACATAGTGCTTGAAAGCCAATATCATGCATCAATCATGTATCACATAACAGTCAGTTTGCATATCGGCACAACACGTATCATTTCACATTTAATCATCAGCTAGTGTACACGAATACAAATGTTAACATTCATCACCAAGCATGGCATGCCAAATAAATCAAGCATACATTCCATCATTCAAAGTATGTTCATAACCATATATCTTTCGATCCACCCTTATCTTTCGGTCAACAGTTATCACAGTTATCTTTCGGACCAAATGTTATGTTTCGAACCTAATGTCATCTTTCGACCAACTGTCATCTTTCGGTCAACCTAATTATGTTTCGGTCAATGCTATCCTTCGGTCAACACTACTATGGCTCGAAGGACAAGTATCTTTCGGTCTCAACAACTATGTTTCGACTAGCAAGTATCTTTCGGTAAATATCAGTTACATTTACTCAAAGTTTCCAAGTTTATCCATGATTATCAATTAACACAAATTCCAGTATTCGGTTACAATCACATAGCAGTTTCCAATTAACACCAACCCACAAATCAATTAACCCAATTATCGACTAAACGTGGTATTTTATCAAGAACCCTTATAAACCCTAACAACATTCTTGTCGATTCACATGATCATTACACTTAGATATGATCATCCAATTTAACATAACAACATAATCGAACCGGCTCCAATCCACTATCATGCAAATTCTATTAGAACAACATCAAAACTTCAAGTATAGACAACCAATCATACTAACTGAACCGTTCGGATACATCACATACATGATCGATTAAACAGATTAACATCATACAAACAATCCGGCCGATTAAGCAAATCTGATTATATGTCCGGCTGATCAATCAACCATGTTCGGCCGACTACATCTAATAAGCTCATGTCCGATTCGCACATTCATACTCGATAAATCAAAAACACATAATCACAAATCAATATAGATACTAACCGAAAATCTGGATTACGGAATGAAATCCTTCGAACAGGGAATGGGTCTGCTATGCCGTCACACACACACAAGGGAACTAGGGTTTTTTTTTTTTTGGAAGTAACTATCGGTTTACATGCATTCACGTATATAAACGTATCACAGGAATGGGCCAAGCCCATTAGAAAGACTGGGCCGAAAGATGTCGAAGGATATGTTTTCGTGATCCTTCGGGCCGAAAGATGTCGAAGGATCCTATCTTTGCTCGAAGGGTATGTTTCGAGATCCTTCGAACCTAAGGTTATCTTTCGTGATCCTTCGATCTGTATGTCATGTTTCGTGACCTGGACTAAGTGTTTTAATAATAATTCTAATATTATTTTCTACCACAGCGTTTAATCACATATAGGCAAAACGACAATACGTTTCATTAAAACACAACGCGTACAATTTCAAGTCCACAATCCAAACAACTAAACAGTCAAAGTCAACGCGCATCTAATGCGAAAGTGAGAGTCAGAAACTCGAGTTGTCACATTATCCCCAACTTAAAAGAAATTTCGTCCCGAAATTTGGTACGCACTCACTGAGGAAGCTAGGTAAGTTACATCGTTCACTGGTTTTCCTGGGGTGTCACATCATCCCCCCGTTGATTTGGAATTTCGTCCCGAAATTCAGTAGTAGTAGCTTCAGCCTCAGAAGTGGATGCATTGGTTTCGAATAACTGGGGGTACTTTTCTTTCATCTGATCTTCGCGTTCCCAGGTATACTCTGGACCACGCTGGGAGTTCCAACGAACTCGAACAAGAGGGATTCTCTTGTGTTTGAGGACCTTAACATCCCGGTCCGTGATTTCAACTGGTTCCTCGACGAACTGCAACCGCTCGTCGATAGTGAGTTCCTTAAAAAGGAACTATAAGGGTCTCATCTGATAGGCATTTCTTCAGATTCGACACGTGAAATACATTGTGAACTGCACCGAGTTCAGCTGGTAGGTTTAATCTGTAGGCTACTTTGCCAATCTTTTCTAAGATTTCGAATGGTCCGACGTACCGCGGATTCAGTTTGCCTCTTTTACCAAATCGAACCACACCCTTCCAGGGTGAAACTTTCAATAAAACCCGGTCCCCGACCTCAAATTCCAATGGCTTTCTACGCTTGTCTGCGTAGGCTTTCTGACGGTCGCGTGCTGCCGCCATGCGTTGTCGTATCTGCGCAATCTTTTCTGTGGCGTCCACTACAATCTCTGGACCCGTAATTTGACTATCCCCCACCTCTGCCCAACAGAGAGGTGACCGGCATTTACGTCCGTACAATGCCTCAAATGGAGCGGCTTGAATGCTGGTATGATAGCTGTTATTGTATGAAAACTCCACTAAAGGGAGGTGCTTTTCCCAGCCGTTGCCGAAATCGATGACACACGCTCGAAGCATGTCTTCTAGAGTTTGGATAGTTCGCTCAGACTGCCCATCCGTCTGAGGGTGATATGCCGTGCTCATGTCTAATCGTGAGCCGAAGGATTTGTGCATCGCTTGCCATAGCTCTGACGTGAATCGTGCATCGCGATCCGAAATAATAGAGGTGGGCACTCCGTGCCTCGAAACAACTTCTTTAAGATAGACGTCTGCGAGAGTGGAGAACTTGTCCGTTTCCTTGATCGGCAGGAAGTGTGCAGACTTGGTGAGTCGATCAACTATGACCCATATTGTATCATTCCCACGCTGAGATCTAGGTAAACCTGTAACAAAATCCATGGAAATTTCTTCCCATTTCCATTGCGGTATCTTAGGCTGCTGAAGTAGACCAGCTGGTTTCTGATATTCAACCTTGACTCTCGCACAGGTTAAGCATTTTCCAACGTACGTAGCGATGTGAGCCTTCATACTAGGCCACCAATAAGTAGTGCTGATGTCGTGGTACATTTTATCCGACCCTGGATGTACCGAATAGCGAGACTTGTGAGCTTCATCCATTACAAGTTTGTGACAACTCGAATTTCCAAGACTTCTATTTTGCATTTATTGCACGTGCTTGTGTTATTAATTGATTATTTGCACAATTATTTACTATGGAATGATATACGTTTTGATACAACGTATGGTATTGTGTGATTATGCATGGTTATGTGTTACTTGTGAGAGATTTGTCAAATAATGGAATGTGGTGTTGAAACTGTAATAAATATTACTTAAGGGTGCTTAGGGTTGATAGTGAAACTTTAACAACTAATAACCCTAATTCCCTTCCCTAATCATTCTCTAATCACTTTCACAAAAACCAAAGTACGTGCATTTGTTCTCTCTAGCAGCCATCATCACCAAATCATTTGACACAAGAAAATCATCACTCTTGATTACTCTTTCACTAGGATCATCACAAGGTAATTGTTTAATCATTGTTGTGATTAATTGTTGATTGTTTGATTGTTTTCAATTCTTGATTCTTGTGAATTCTTGTAAACCCTAGCTTCGATTTGATGGTTCTGTACTTTAAATTGATTATGATTATTCTGATTGTGATGATGTGTTAATCGTATAATCGATCCTCTTGATGATTTAAGATGCTAGATATGATGAATGGACGATTGTTAATTGAACAGTTCTTGTGAAAATGTATGAGTTAGGGTTGTGGCGTATGAGAACGTAACTGATATGATCGTCTCCTGTATTGGAATTCATGTTATTGATTGTCTGAGTTATCATAACTGTCTGAGTTTAATATGTATAACATGGTCCGAGTATAATTGATTGGTAATGGTCCGAGTATATAATTGATAATGGTCCGAACTTAAATGGTTGTAATGGTCCGAGTATAATTGATTGGTAATGGTCCGAGTATATAATTGATAATGGTCCGAACTTAAATGGTTGTAATGGTCCGAGTATATGTAGTTGATAATGTCCGAGTTTATTGAGATGTTTGGACCGAGTTTAGAGTCTTGTTTGGTCCGAGTTTATTTAATGTCAATGGTCCGAACATAAGGTATGTGTTTGGTCCGAATTTAATGAACACACACCCTAGGTCCGAGTTTAACCCCCCATGTATGTCCGAGTTTAAGTGATCCCCATGGTCCGAGTTTCATTTGTTTGGGCCTTGGTGATCCGAGTTTAATCAATGGACTTAAAGTCCGAGTTTAATGATCTTAAAAGGAGGTCCGAGTTTAATAGGTTAAAGGCCCGACCTTAATGATGATTTATTGTCCGAGTTTAATGGGTTCTCTCTGGACCGAGTATAATGGATCATCATTGGTCCGAGTTTAATGGATCAAAGGTGGACCGAGTTTGCTATGCCACTCATGTCTGAATTTATGTGAGAATCTAAGTCTGAGTTTTAGTATAAGAGACCAAGTAATGTCCGACTTTCAAACAGGGGAAGCCCCCCACACTTGTCTGAAGTTGTGCTATGTCTGATGCTGTGTAATTACCTGATGATGTGTAACTGCCTGATATTGTACAATGATCAATTTGAAACAAGTAGCTGCATGATATATTATGCTGATTCTGTTAAGCTGTGTATGACACCTTGATTCCCTGACTACGTTAAACTTGTGAAGTTTAATTGATGTTAATCTGTTAAGTATGATAACGGTGATCCTTAAATTGGTGTACACGTTAGACTAATCTATGAAAACAAAGACGTGGCACATGAATTATGTGAATATGATTAACCGTTTGTGTGAGGGATGATTCTGTATATGTATAGTTGTATGATACTGAATGCAACTGTATGATTTCACATGCGTGAACATTCTATATGATATCATCATGTACACAATAAACACACAAGACACAACTGCTTGAATGACAACGATTTGCAAACCCTATTTGATGCAAACACTTACATCGTATCATGTGCAACACATCTTAGGTCGTGTGTTACGGACTTAGAGATTTATAAACCCTAGAAGCAATAACATACCGAGCAAACCAAGGTGAGTTCACACAGCCAAGGCATGGGGTTCCCAGGGTGGGAATGGGATTTGATTATTTACTGGTACTTATCTATACGGGAACGTAGTGATGTGATCTGATGAACTATGGTACATATCTCGCTGATTGAACAACGACTAGACTAGTAAAACTTATTGAACTGATCTTCGCACACCTGCCAAGGGTTGGCCGCGATATTATGATTGACTTCGCACACCTGCCTTTGGAAGGCCGCGAACTGTACTTTACTAAACTTCGCACACCTGCCTGGTAGGCTGCGATACGGATAAACCTAGTCTAGAATACTCGGGATGAACATTCCCCTAATATCTTCGCATACCTGCCTGGGAGGCCGCGATGGAAACCAATACGATACATGACATAACGAACGAACATACTACTACTCACACTATACTATTACTGAACTGTTAACTGTGAACTCGCTCAACTAGTTGTTGACTCTCTGCTGCATGCCTTGCAGGATATTAGGTACATATGGAGCTTGCACAGGGAGGAGCAGGTCGTTGTGGAGATTGGATCGTGGATGTTATGTTATACTTACAACACTTGAACTATTTACAAACATTGGATTCTCATTGTTACGCTTCCGCAACTTAAACTATGTTTTGTTGGAACATCAATCGTATTGAATGATTTGTTTACATATATTATACTTTACATTAATTACATGTTCGATAAGATTGGTGGCTTGATCCTGGTCAGTCACGCTCCCAAGCGGTGGTACTCCGCGTGTGGATTTTGGGGGTGTGACAGATTGG